>NW_027466061.1:27417500-27555000 GCF_046127955.1 Nelusetta ayraudi
CGGGCAGCGGAGCGCAGTCCCGGGTTTCCCAGTCCTCCCACCACCACGTCACCATCTCCCCCTCCACGCAGCCCAGCGAGGTCACTTCCTCCTCGCTCCATTCTCGCCGCCACAGTCGAAACAGGGCAATCTTCCCTGGCAGAGACATGTAGGGCAGCATCGCCACGTCCCCGTCCACCAGTTTGTGGGCAGTGCCCAGAGTGAGAGTCCCGCCAGGCGCCAGCTTGCGGCAGAAGGAGGAGGAGGAGGTGAAGTCCAGGCCGCCAACACCGCCAGCTGGGAGACGGCGAGAAACACCCAGGGTGAAGTTATCAGTGAAAGAAAATACTTTCATGTCATTCAGAGTTATGACAGGACATCATCCAGCAGACAAAACGTTTGAAAAAGCATCCAAGCCTTGTTAAATTAGTCCTCATTACATCTCCAAGTGAAGCTGATCTTCTCCAACTGAAGGTGAAACATAATGTCCCTGATCCACCTTCCATGAGATCAGGGTTTTACAGCCCTTCCAATTTAACAGTATTTGGCGGCAGGCAAGGAGGGCAGTAAAGGCTTCAACATTATACATATTCAATGACCACTCACAGTCCCCATGTCTTAAGCCAAATAAAGCTAAGAGTTATATTTTTATTTCACCCCACCTGTGACCAGAGGTTCCACTCTGCCGTCGATGTACAGGAGCGGTCTGTTCGTCCGGTGTGTCCAGGTCACACACAGTCGGTACCAGTGCAACGGGCTCAGCTGGACCTGACCGCTGCTCCACTCCGTCCCGGACAGCCAGACCACCAGGTGGCCACACCTCCCCTCCAGGCCCAGCTCAGCGCTCTGACTGCCAGGGTGACGGTACATGAAGGCAGTCCACTGGCAGGAGGCGCCGTCCTGAACCAGGTGATTCATTGAGGAGGGAGAGGGGGAAAAAAACATTTGAGATTGGTCCCTGAAAATAACATACTGTTTAAAAAAAAAAAAAAAAGGTCATATGACACTTAAAGAAATAAGATAATTTTATTTGAAAGTGACTGAGACCTTCATCTATCTCAACTACAGAGGGTCACATGTCTTTTTTCTCTAATTCCGTCTGTTTCATCAGTGTAATTGTAGTTTAATATGAGATGTTGCGGCTGTTGGCATTTTTTGATGCTTTTAATACTCTAAACTGAACACGAGCTGCATAATTTTCAAATAATGAGCCCCCTGGTGATTCAGTGGGCATAAACCACTAATTTCTTTCTTTAATTATTTTATTGTGGAACATTTGCAGGAAGGTATTGTGGCAAAATT
Organism: Nelusetta ayraudi; assembly: GCF_046127955.1. Taxonomy (NCBI): domain Eukaryota; kingdom Metazoa; phylum Chordata; class Actinopteri; order Tetraodontiformes; family Monacanthidae; genus Nelusetta; species Nelusetta ayraudi. Next base: position 27,418,782 of record NW_027466061.1, read on the forward strand.
CATTAACTTCTGGAAGTTACAACTGGCAGCTCATGTTTGACTCAAAGAGGGAATCAATGTGCCATAATGCAATTTAAAATGCATTTTCTGTTGTTTCTATCAAATTGCAATTGCACGCTCACCCCCACAACTCCAGATCGGGTGGGGGGTGGAGGGGTCAATCAGTGCTGATCAGAAATATGCTGGGGGTCCAGGACCCCCCAAAAGGCTAAGAACCACTGATTTAGATAAAGCTGTTTGCTCGTCCATTAGCTTGGGGAGCCTCGGCTTGAGTCACCTGTAACTTCAGACTGAAGCAGACGGTGAGCTCCTGCAGGACGGGCATGTAGATCCAAGGCTTCAGCTCCCAGTGGCCGCACCCGCCTGTGAAGTCTGCGACTTTGCCCCACAGACTGAGTGCAGGCCCTGATGGAACATAGCAGAACAGAACATCAGCAGCGTCTGAGACAAACTCGGAAGAACCACCTTTCACCTCTCCGACGCTTTGTTTTTCAGCCATTTTCTCCTTGCTGAAAACCTGAAAACTGCTGTTTTCACCCTTTTCACTTTTGATCGGACACAGAAACGGCGAGGTGGTTGAACCGTGTTGTCTCTGGTCTCAGTGCTGCAGGACAGATTAATTCCTCTCCTCATGCTGACCCAAAGCTTTTGACATTCAAGCGTGGAGGCGCATAGCCGCAGCCATGGTTTACAGCCATGTGCCGTGTTTGCTTTAGATATTTCTGACTTTTTTATTGTCGGGACAGTGACTTTCTCACAGAGCACAGACACGGCCTCACCCTCTCAGCCCGTCATGGGGGAAATGTTTCATTTAAAAAAAAAAATATTTGGAACATTTCCTACCTTTGCCCTGTGGAGTACCAGGGCTAGTCAGCAGGGACAAACTGAAAATCACCCTCAGGATGTTTTCAAGAAAAATCATCTTAAAATCTGTAAGAAAATAAGTGTATTCACAATAATGAGACTGGCAGGCTAGAAAAGACTGAATGAAACAATTGTAGGAAAGAAGCGCTTACCTGGATTATTGGAGCAATTTTAGTCGTATGGTTTTGTGTGTTTTCAGGTTTCTTGTTCAGCAGCATCACAGGATGGATCGTCGTTGCTGGCAAACAGACACTGAGATGAAACGCTGTCAGAGACGGATGGAACAGTGTACGGCTGCTGTGATTGGCCCTCCTGTTTAATTATCAGCCAGGTGAGCAGTGTACCAGAGGGAGGAAGCTACCGCTCAGGTCATTCCATTTCACAGAGTTGTTTGGTTTTGACCGTTTGCTGCCTGTAAACACTAAATATATTCAGCAAAGTTCCCATTTAAAGTAAGAAAGGACTGATGAAAATGGAGACTTGTTAATATTTTCCATATTAATAGGTTTGTGCAGCAACACACTGTATTTCTATAAATACTGACACTGAGCTGGATTTATTTTTAGACGCTCCTGTATGATTTCTAAATAATATTTTAAAAAAATAAATAAAATAACAACAGTCTATTAAAAATAACAACAAAATCAGTAAAAACAAGAAAAAAAGGATGAATATTTTAGAAAATTTATTTCATGTCAGCTGCACAGTGTGAATACAGCATAAAGTCAAGACGGATAATCATATTTCCTCTTTCAATGGAGAGAAAATACACAAGAAAAGTGCAGAATAGTTCATTTATTTTGAACAAAAAGCATTTCAATCAATCGGGAATCAGCAATTGCAAAAATATATATTTGATTTTGCCATTTGGAAACAATCTTTTTTAAAAAAAAAAAAAAAAAAAAAAGAAAGAAATTAAAATGATGACATAAAACCTATGCAGTTACTTTCTGAAATAACTACAACCGGCAGGAATTCAACAAAACACATTGTTGTCCTGAAAATGGTGGACTGGAGGAGAAAGTGTAGGCTGTTTATGAATATTATAGGTTTTAAAAAAAAAAAAAAAAAAAAAACATGACGATATAAAGGAGCATTTCAAAAAGCACCGGCAAGCTACATGAAGGAGGAGCACCTCGTTGTTGTTGGCCTTGGTTTTCCTTTCACGGCGTTAGTTAGCATGTAGCACCAGAGCCCCCCTGGTTCAGCGCAATACAAAACAAACACTGCAGGATTTGCTGTGAACTGAAGGTTAAACGGCGAAGAGAGAAGAGGCGGGTCTGCGGACGGCGGCGTCTCCACGCACGCGCTCACTTGTCGGCGCAGTCGGAGCAGAAGATGTCCTTCCCCCTGGTCACGAAGCGCTTGTTGGACAGGTTGAGGCTACACTTCCTGCAGTTGAAGCAGTACTCGTGCCAGGAGGCGCCCTCGTGGTTCACCACGTTCACGCCCTTGCCGAAACCTGATTGAAAGAGGCAGGCGTTGGGACACACGCGATCCGAAGAATGATTAATGCTTCCCCCCCACCCCCCACCCCCCGCCATTTCCCCACCGCTCCCACCTGTGATGGGGTTCTGGCAGCCGCTGCACTTCTTGGCCACGCAGCTTTTGTAGCATTCCACGCAGAAGACCTGGTCCTGGTGGTTGGTGAAGCTGGTGCCCGCCAGAGGTTTGGAGCAGGAGCTGCAGACGAAGCAGTGGCCGTGCCACGGCTGGTCCTGGTAGCTCACCCCCCCAGAGGTGATCGGCTGGGGAGGGACACAGAGACAGCGTCGTCGATGGAAGACAAGAGTTAGAACAAGACATAAGAGTTCACCTTTTTTTTTCCTTTTAGTGTACGTTTTTTTTGTTTTAAACTTTTTTTTTTTTTTACTTTTTGTAAAAACATTTCCTTCTTCTAACTCATCAAGTAAATTTATTTTACTAAGTAAGTTTTTCTTTTAGTTTCAGGATAGGGTTTTTCCTTCTGAAGATATCAAATAAAACAATTAAAAAAAAAAATCAGTAATTTACCAGTTTAACTGAGATATACTTTAATCAAATCTGCAAACTAATTTAATTGTATTGTCTTGTCAACCCTTTCAGCAAAGATCTTTAAATGTTTCGAGCAAAGCTCATGTTCAAGTTCAGACTTTTTAAGGCCATCAATCAAGTTGTGGACTTGCAGAAGTTTTCTTTTGCTCTTTGTTTTGTTTTGTTTTTTTTTGCAGCGAAGCCTGTTTTCTGGAAGACGACCAGATGGTCTTTACCATGTGACAATGGTTTGCCAACGTCCACAGGTTCATGCACGTTTTCTCTGCCGTCTTGCAGACACTCAACCCACCTTTTTGCAGCTGACGCACTGCTTGGCGAACTTCTTGTCGTGGCAGGGGCTGCAGTAAACGTCGCTTCCTTTGGTGATGAAACTCTGCGAGCCGATTGGCCGCTTGCAGGTGACACAGGTGAAGCAGTCGTCGTGCCACGAGTTGCCTTTGTACTCCACACTCTCCGTACCTGCCAAAGAGCCAGTGGGAGAGAGGAGCACACCGGTTGGAAACAAAGCACTGCAGCAACGTTACAAATCGTCACTGTGAGTGGGATGGAGGCGGACTATCATTACCAGGCTCATGCTATAATTGGCAGTAGCACCAGACTTCTAATGTGAGTTTGCAAGCATCATCATCATTATTATTATATTATCATTATTATTATTATTATATTAGTAGTAGTAGTAGTTGTTGTAGTGATTACACATTATCATTACTGGGCTATTGGTATATTTATATGAGGTTACATACTTTATTGTTATTATTAACCTTGTAATTATTATGAGTAAGCATTTTGGTAGGTCCATTAGAATTACTGGGCTATTGCTATAATTAGGATTTGGCACCAGACCTCTGATAAGACTTTATGCTCTATTATTGTTCTTATTTATCATTACTATGCCTCATAGTATGCAAATCATCTGCATTTTTTTTTTTTGACAGAGCTTTCCAGCTGGTAGGCGATGTTGATGTTAATGTGAGACCTGAACCTGCCTTGTCTTTGTCCACTGCAATAGACGAAACATTTTAGACTGAAGGCTTTGATTTTTTTTCTTTTTTTTTTTTTTTTTCTTTTAATTCATCTCTTCTTTGTGTCCGCGCAGTGCACAGGTGGACGTCCTGTCTGCAGCTACCTGCCAGGATGGGTTTGTAGCAGCCATGGCAGCGGGGTGCGTCCTCTCGGGAGCAGCACTTCCCGCACATGATGCGATCATCCTTGGTGCTGAACGGCTCTTTGGCCAGAGGCTTGTAGCACTTGGTGCAGCGGAAACAGTCCTCGTGCCAGTAGCGCCCCTTGTGGCCCAACTCCTGGCGGGGCCGAAGGGAAAAGAAGGAAGAAGGTTAAAGACGGAGGAGGAGGAGGAGGAGGAGGAGGAGGAGGAGGAGGTGGAGCGTGGATGAGTTGGCGGAGCGCGAGGAGTCGGCGACGCCGCCGTCTACCTTCGACTCCACCGGGATTGGTCGGTGGCACTCGGCGCAGGTGTTGGCGCAGAACTTGGTGTGGCAGCGGACGCACACCGGCTTGCCCTCGTGACGGACAAACTTCCTCCCACCCAGGTCCTCTCGGCAGTAGAAGCAATGGGAGGTGTCTGCCATCTTGGGTCAGGAGGTCAGGGCGACACCTGGCAGAGTGGGAAGGGCAAAAGGTGAAAGAAAATCTGTGTGTTTGTGTGTGTGTGTAAATGTATATATATATACACACATATGTATATATGTGTGTGTGTGTGTGTGTGTGTGTGTGTGTATAAACAACTCATTTTCATTTCATGCTTGGAGCTTTATTGCAGTCATGCTAAAATACTGATAGTTTCCTACTCTGTTTTGCAGGGGGGGGGGACTTCATATCTGTGTGCAGTTTTGTTTACGACAAAATTGGAGACGGCCAACATCCCCAGCAGCGGCCGACCCCTGTGGCTGCTGATGGCTGCAAAAGCTGAGGTTGGATACTTTTTTCCTTCAGTAGCACTCAGCTGAGTGTAGCTTGATGCAATAAGCGGGAATGACCACACAGAGGCGCTGTTTGTCAATTTGTGCTAAAGATCAGGGGACAAGTTACAAGAGGAGATTCTTAAAAAAAAAAAAGAAAAAAAGAAAAGAAAATTGGCTTTAGTTAGTTTGAGTGTTGCCCTGACCTGCTCGAAACTGCTTCATCTCAAGTAGCGAAGCACTGAAATATCTGAAAGAGGCTCCAGGTACAAAACAAACAGGTGTGCAAACATTCGAGGGCTCATACACTCTCTCTCCTTCTCTCTCTCTCTCTCTCTCTCTCTCTCACACACACACACACAGGCACAAACCTCTTATCAACGTCTGGATAGGAAAAAACGGTTGTGTGCGTGCCAAGCTATAAAGCTGCCGAGCCATAAATTTCAAATTGTGAATCAAGTGCTGACTTTAACACGGTGGCGATCTAAAAAGAACTCTAAAGACGCAGCGCACACCAGAGCGCAGAGCAGAATAATCCAGCGAAGGAGGCGCCTGCCGTGTCAATCACAGTCTGCACCTCAAACTGCCACTGTGTGTGTGTGTGTGTGTGTGTGTGTGTGTGTGTGTGTGTGTGTGTGTGTGTGTGTGTGTGTGTGTGTGTGTGTGTGTGTGTGTGTGTGTGTGAGTGTGAGTGTCACAGCAACGAATCCCTGGTATGAGTAATGTGGCGACAGCTCCTTTGACCAAAACCTCCAACACCAAATTCTCCGACCACGTCACATTTCAATGTCATGTCCTGGGCGAGAAAGAAAACACATCCACACCACATGATGGCATCACAGCTCACTGCGCCCAAACTCCCATATTTTGCTAAATTACATCAATCAATTTTTAAAATCACACCAAAAGGGCCAAACACCTCAAAGCGGAGGGAGGGAGGGAAAACCAGCTGATCCTGAAAATGAACTAGATCAGAGTCGCTGTCCCATTAGTTTAGTCCACCATGTTCCCAGTCCCAGACGGACCAACCATCTGATTTTGTCCCCTTCCAAACATTTTGAAGCATCACTTTTAGCTGGAGGCTGTGAACAGAGGGCTGTCTACGCTGCCTTCTGGGAGTTTTTTGGGGACCATTAACGACTCCGCTGCTCCACTGGAATCCCGGATGAAAAAATACCCTTTGAGAACGGCTACAGTGTGACACCTCACTGTCCATCCAGACAGAATAGCTGGTTGTTTTTCCAACTACTGCCTACATAAAGTATTTTTTCCCTCAATGGTGTTTGAATGAGGCTAAAGGTAGACATCCGTCTAACCGTCAGGGACCTGCTGACTCCTCATTGGCTGCTGCAAAGCTCAGCAGCAGCAGCAGCAGCAGCAGCAGCAGCAGCAGCAGCAGCAGCAGGTTTGTTTATGGACAGGGCGAGGTTCTTGAATGGACTCCGAGCACTGAGTTTTTTTTCAGACCAAAAAAAAAAAAAAAAGAAAGATCTTGGCTGCCAGCTCGCTAGTGATGTTATCAAGCGGCGGCGGGCGAACAATGGCTGACAGGAAACGGGCTGTTATTCACCCCCTTTGGAAAAATAAATCCGCCCGCTGGTGTCGGGCAGCTCTTGGGTCGCTGCTGCTGCTGCTGCTGCTGCTGCTTGTTTGGATGCAGTGAAACTCCTCTGGTTGTATCGCTGCACCGCGCCGCCATCTATAATTACAGCCGAGTGGAGCCCAGCGGCCGTCGTGCCGCTGTCTGTGTTTGGTCGTCGTGGAAACGGCCCGGACGTGCACATTAAGAAAGGCAGAGGGAGCTCCCACTTGGCTCTGGTGCGCAGACATTTTTGAGTAGGGTAGTCGAAGGTTGAACACAACAGTGTGCGTCTTCAGTCTGCAGGGTGCAGTTGTCGGTCGTCGCATCATTAGACAAAAAGGTTCTTTAACACTCGTCTGGTGACTTTTTTTTTTTTTTTCCAAGTCGTTGGCGTGTTGCCTCTCACACATACACACACACACACACACACACACACACACACCCCAGCCCCGTCTTTTTTTGTGTTCTTCCTGTCACACAGCGGACCAGACTGGAACAATTACAGCTCACTTGTGTCTCTGTTCAGGGATAAAAAAAAAAAACCCAGGGAGGTGATGTCATCGGCCGAGAACACGTCTAAAACACACAGCAAGCGTCTGCCGCAGGTGTGTGTGTGTGTGTGTGTGTGTGTGTGTGTGTGTGTGTGTGTGTGTGTGTGTGTGTGTGTGTGTGTGTGTGTGTGTGTGTGTGTGTGTGTGTGCGCGCGCATGCCGCCGTGAGCTCATCGCTGAGGAATGTGGCGGAAAACTGAGAAACAGGAAGTAGTCGTCCAAACGGTGGGCACATGCTCGACTCCTGAGCCACAGCATCTCAAAGTGAACTCACACTTTGATCTCACCGTTTTTTTAAACTCACTAAATCTGGCGCACTGACGGACATCCGCCTTCTTTCCCAGGTTAATGGCAACACTGTGTGCCAGGTGTTGGCCCCGCCCTGTCAGACCACCCCTGTTGTTTGTGGTTTTTGTCTCCGTGGAAATGTGAAAAGTTCAACAGGGCGTTGTTTTTTTTAGCAGAATGCTGCACACAGAGGGCTAAATGTGCTGATTTCTGGTGATCGAGTGCGATAATCTCAACTTAAAACTCATAGGCCCGTCAAAATTAATATTTTTTTTAAAAATTGAAATTGATCTCCAACTTTTCAGTTAACTGTGATTAATTACATTTTGATTTGCACATTTGAAATTCTGTTTTTTGCATTTCGAGACAGTTTTTTTTCATGTCCATATTAACGTGAAGCAAGTCTTACTGGAGTGTCTTAATTAGGAACCAGATGAACACAAACAAAGGATTCCCTTTTTGATCTTTTGCATCATTATTTCTTTTAAACAGTGCATCTAGAACCGCTTATTATTACATACATTTGCATCTGAACAGTCACAAATCACGTGAAATTCGATTTTTGCTAAACGGATTGAAACCACCTTCGGGAGGTAGTTTCAACTGGCATTTGGACCAGCCAGTGGCCCAGTCTGAACAGAGCCAGATCCCATTTGGACACTTGCTTAAATCAGTGTGGACAGTCAGCCCTAAAAATCAGATTTGAGAAGAAATCTGATTGAAATCAGATTCGCCTGCAGTCTGAACGCAGCCTTAGTTTGCTTCTTGGATGTACCTTCATTCACAGGTCTGAGGGATGTTGTCTACACGTGGATGTTTAGTGTTCAGCAGGTGGTTGCTTTAACCGTCACCTCAGTGTGAATTGCACGAAATGAACACGGCTAACGTTAGCGTGCGATTAAAAAAAAAAAAAAAGCCCATTATGCCTTGTATTTAATCTCATTGCGGTGAACGTGTTAACGCTGACAGCCCTAAAAACTCAACATTTGCACCAAAACAGGCATCTGACAGAGTTGTGTTGTTTTTGGTTATTTTGTTCTGTGGGAAGCAGGTGAGCTGGACTCGGCTGGAGAGATGCTCAACAGGATTTGTGAGCTGAGATCTCGCACTGCATGCTCGGAAGTTAAAGCGACGCCTGTTTTATACATTGCACGCTGAACTCTGTGTCACCCGGGTGGACTCGGACCTCCATCTTCAGTCTGTGGCAACCTCGTTTGACTTCCGCCGTCATTCCACGCACAGAGGGTCGCTGCTCCCCTCTGGAGAGCCCTGCATTCCCACGCCAGGAGAATTCCCTCCCCCGATTCCACCCATACTTTCCTCAAATCATAAAGACGCGTCAGTGTGTCAGGACAAGTGAAGTGAACTGGGGATAAACACGAGGAGGATCGCCGTCACTCGACGCAGAAGTTCTAAAAGTGTTGTGTTGTGTTTGGCACCAGCGAGGAAACATTCCTGACGGCGGGACAGAATCTGGAACGACGCATCCGAGTCGTGCCGAGTGAAGTCAGAGAAACGTCCCGCTGGGGAGGATCGCACAGCGCTGCGTGATGGTTTTAGCAGAAGCTGCTTTGTCCTTTCTGATAAATATCTAGAACCATGTGTGTGTGTGTGTCGTAGAGAGAGAGAGAGAGAGAGAGAGAGAGAGAGAGAGAGAGAGAGAGAGAGAGAGAGAGAGAACGTACACCAGCACCCCAACTTCTTCCGAGGCCCAAACCTCAGTGGGAAGAGTTAGAATAATGTTATGTCAAGGGGGTTTGTTTTCCAGCCCACCCCCACCCCCGCACCCGCATCCACTCCTCTGACCGTTTCCCTGACAACTTCTCAACAACGTCCGCTCGAAAAAACCTTCTCGCTCAAGTTTTCCGAAGCGCGTAGTAGCGGTGAAAAGTGAAACGCACAGTTTCAACCATCTAACCATCCAATAATGGACTAAACATGAGTTCAGCACAGGTCCAAATCGCCCTTACAAGGACAGACCATCGCCAGGCCAGCCGGCATCAACCTGAACCGCGCCCCCCCCCTCCCCATCCCCATCCCCCTTGCTAAATATCAAATTTGACCTATTTGAAAAAAGGTTCTATAACTGTTTAATATTAACATTTTAACATGAATGAATAAATACACAAACACACAAAAGTAAAAAAAAAACAAAACACAAAAACTAATAGTTACGAGGTCACACATCTCATTGGAAATTTAATAAGGTTTTGGATTGTTTTTATGTGAATGAGCTCATGTTAATCTATTTAACATGAGCTTCAAAACAGACAAAAACAACCTCATGTCTGCCTATGTGTGTCTGTGTGTGTGTGAAATGCTTGAAGCTCTTCCATACGAGTCAAATTCCAGCCCCAGATATCTTTTGCTCCTGTCTTTTTTATTGTTGTGTCGACCAAACAGCTGCTGCTGCACAACTTCCTGGTCAATGATTTAACAACATGAAACCACATCTCGTGGTTTCATGTTGTTTGTGATCGATGACACCCTGGATCTGTGCATGTGTGCCAGCAGTAGGAAGTAGGAAGTAGGAAGACACACACACACACACACACGCACGCGCGCACACACAAAACTGGGCACGGTGAAAAATAGCAGCGCAGGAATTTTAATTGACCTCTGTGAGGTATTTTTTGCCTCAGTGGTTTCATCACAGAGAGAAAGAGAGAGAGAAAAAAAACCTTCCTAACTGGAAACAGATTTCAGCAGCAGGCCAAGACTACAAGTCAGCATGTAACTGTAGCTCACACACGGACACACACTCAGCCAACGCCCCGCTCTATGGGTTTCTTTTAGAAATAGCATTTCATCATGATTGTGAAACGTGTGAATGTGTGAAATGTGCATTTCATGGTTGTGAAATGTGTGAAATGTGCATTGAATCCTAAGGTTGTGTGAGGAGCAGCAGTTTGAAGAGTTTCTTTTGTTGTGACTGTGGTCGTTGCAGGATTTACACTGTCAATCAGGCGGGGATAAATTCATTACAGGTAACGCACAGTCACGCATGTGTAGTAAAAGTGAGGTTAAAAAGTTATGATTTTCTTACGCAAGTCATTCAAACAACGCAGAGAGTGACCAGAGTACGCACATCGCGGCAGACACCACCGGTTAATCTGCGGATGTTTCGCCGGCATGAGCCGATGGTTCTGCGGGAGGAGCGCTGCGCTCGGCGGACACCTTACCGGTGCGATGCTCTCCAGGCGGCGGGACGCGGCGACGCTCCGCTCTACTTCGCAGCTGCAGCTGCAGGCGAGTTCCTGCGCATGCGCTCGAGCTCAGCTAAGCTCAGCTCAACTCAACTCGCTTTCAAAATAAAACACCGTCGGCGATCATTTTTGGGAACGGAGAAGGGTCCAGCTTTAGAGTTTTTTTTTAAAAAAAATATATATTCGTTTTAGTTTATTCAAAGTTAGGTAAATACAAGTAAGGCCGGTTCATAAAATAGTACTTTGGTTTATTCCAACTGAATATAAATGAATTTATTCTTACGTATTGAATGGCCTACTCGTTGAGGGTTTAACTGCTTCCTCCGAGCCTGCAGCTCGAGCCAGGAAGTCTTTAAAATAAAAGTCTGGCTGTTTTGGCCGACCTTTATTTTGAAAAATCGAACTTTAAAAAAAAGGGGGGGGGGGGCATGTAATACCGCTTTTATAATCTCTACGTTCCTCCGCCAGACGTTTGATTGTCTAAATTCTAAGACCTTTTCCAAGTGTCCAGAAAACAGCACAGTTAACCCTCCGTTTGCAGCTTCCTGCTAAAACTGACGCATTTGTTTGACCGTCCACATGTTTAGACTTGGTGATCTGAGGGAGTGGAAGAGTTCAGCAGAGCGGGCGCAGTACCCAAAAACGTAACGTCACAGGGAAATAATACTGCTGAATTCAAACAGCAAAGTCGGGTGAGCAGAAAAAGGAAGGTCACTTTCAAGAATGCTTTTATTCTCAACGTACCTGCAGGATGTTAATAATCTGACAACATAAACTGACATTTAAAAAAAAAAAATGCTCACATCAAGACATATTGCAGGCGTATCGCGTGCACACATACACACACACACAGTAGTAGTCATGTTCACATTGTTTTAAAGTTTAGTTCTGGGTGCATTCGTAACATTACTGCTAAACTTAAAAATCTCAAGAAATTTACACACACACATATATATATATATATATATATATATATATATATATATGTGTGTGTGTGTGTGTGTGTTTTTTTTTCAATTGCTGAAATACATTTAAAGAACAAAAAAATCAAAGTTCACCTTCAACTGAAAGACAGAAAAACAAACCACATCCACTCCGCCTGTTGATTATTATGGCCAAGTAAGTAACTTTACACTTAGAAAAATAACAACTGGAAGTATAATTTCCCCTGAATCTAAATAGAACTGAAAGACAGGGAACTCAACCAGTTGAGAAGTTAGAACATGAAAAAAAAAAAAAACATCCTAACAAGCAACACGTTTTAAAAAAAAAAAAAAGGGCGAAAAGTTAGTCTTCTCCTCCAGTTGCATCTTTTAATTTACTCATCTGGAAAATGACTTTTAAAAAAAAATTAAACATTCACCTCAGGTTACCCCTAATGTGGTGTTTTTCACATCACACGCACAGTTCACAAAACTGCACTCTGAACATCATACCGAGAGCACAGCTGTCTACAGGGCCGAGGGGAGCGGGACAGTGAAGAATCTCTCATCAGTCGTTGGTGGGAAATGGAGACGTACACAAATCAGACGGATGAGGGAATTCTCAATATAGGCACTTGGATTGAAAACGGTTGGACAGCCCTCAGAATGACCACAAAGACACGGCAGTTCACTTTGTCTGGAAGTGAGATCAAGGAGGAGGGGAACAGACTGAAAACACACACACACACACACACACACACACACACACACACACACACACACACACACACACACAGGGAAGCTTTCGTCTCCAAAGCATAAAGCAGATCTGCTACAGAACAGAAGATGTTTAAACTTGCACACTGGGTAATGAACTAGTGTATTCACTGCCATTCACTGCTCACCACTGTGCTACCGGAGCCTCATTTTCTGACCCACACATAGAGTAATTCCATCCAGTGACGCCCCCTGTTGGCCAATGGACCCAACTGCCCTCTTGGAGGCTACAGCGGGTATTTTTGGCTGAGAACGTGGCGTTGACATGGTCGCCCTGAGTCAGCAGCGTCAGGGTGAGAAGTAAACCAGTACAATTTCGATTCGAGGCGACTTATCCCGTTAGGAGGTGTAGTGCTATTCAAAATAATCATAATAATCATGATAGTAAAGGTGCGTTTGCCTTAAAGTAGTTGTACTTTTCAACAGGATGAAGTCATTATAATGTCACACAAAAACACACATTAATAAATAACAGAAAAAGTCATTACATAAATAAATCATATTTTGAAAATAAGTTAAATTAAAAGACTGATCAGAGAAGCAGAGCCAACATTTTCATTTCTGGCTCCCAGGCCTCATTTACATACATATATATATATATTTTAAAAAAAAATGCGCACATTATTGTTATTTATTACAGGACCTGGCACCATATTTCAGTTTAAATACGGAGTATCTCTGTTGAAAAAAAAAAAATTTCAGCCAATTCAGTACCAGAGTGAATGAGGCCCCTGGATGATGTGGTGGAGGCGGGTTGGGAAGATCAGCAGGAGCGCGACTGGCAGCAACGGCTGATCACTACAGTGGGAAATACTTAGGAGTGGACGTCGGCCTTCCTGACATACATGGGTTCCCCTACTGTAAGTACCCTTTGAAACTCTACGTGTCACACTACCTCTACTCACACGTACGCTCTCTTTAAGTTTCCCACGGAACCGACATTAAAACTCAAATGACGGAGGGAGTAGAGATGATTTGTTGTTGTTCTTTGCCGTTTACAGTCTGTGCCTGCGTGGGTCGGAGCGTGGCGGCGAGGGCGGCGGCGGCAGCGTGACGGTGGTGGGCGGATCCAGGGGGTCGTCCATGGGCAGGACCAGCCGCGTGCCCCGGATGGCCACCTCCTGCTCCGCCAGGCCCAGGTCGTGGTCCTCGTCGGAGGCGCCCACGCCGGTGCTGGCGGTGGACGAGCGCTTGCGGTTGACGGTGCGAGAGCCGCTGGCGTCCGTGCTGACGGTGACGTCGGCGTACATGGAGCCCAGGCTGGCGTCGTTCAGGATGAAGTCCGAGTCGTCGTCGTGCAGCTGGCCTTCGTTCTGGTGGGCGGGGAGATGAGGTCATGAGCTCATTGGATGAGAGAAAAGTCTTTTTTTTTTTTTTTTTTTTTCTGATCCAGCACAGGTGTAAATGTCAGGGATAGTCAAAATATTTTTGTCAAAAAAATTTGGGGGGGATCTGTGAAAGAGCCCACGCATGAAGGTAAAACAAAAAAAAAAACAGTTGTGTTGGTAATAAGGATAACAATTAATTAACAATTAATCAACAATAATTTGATTATAGATTAATTGTTGATTAAGAATTTAATTGATTAAATTGAATTAGTCGCAATTATTTGAATATTTTTTTACACCTATTTTTTTTTGTTGTTAAATGGTGTGGTGTATACTCATATACCTAGAACAAGTTACTTTAAAACAACTTTAAAAAAAAAAAAGTTGAAATACGACTCATTAGAAGTCAACTTAAGGTCGGATGATAAATGTTTTGGGTGTTTTTACTGTTCTCTAATGTAAAAATGGGTCACATTGGACCCTCAACATTATTTAAGGGTTAAACATTGTGTTTCTTACACATTTTTCATTGTGAAATTTAGGTTCTCAGGGAAAAATCGCAGCTTATCAATGAATCGTTAATCGATCGATAAGGTCACTCAAAGATCGATTAATGAATAGATAACTTGCATCCCTAGTTGGTAATGTGTGTGGCGTGCTCGGATATTCTCAATACAGCAACACAACACGCATATGATGATTCTGTCCCACCACCGATCTGGAATCCAGTCCTCCAAGACTGAAATCACGCGTGATCAAACGTGATCTCGTGAAAAAACTAAATATAGCAACGTAAAGCAAAGCACAGCATAACCTCTGACAACCAATAACATACACAACAGGGAACACAGACGAGGACTTCAAAGAGAGGGAGTGACGGTGGTCTTGTGACTACTGCCATTAGAAAAAGCCTAAACTAAAAAAAGAAAAGAATGCGGGGGAAATCCAGTGTGAACACAGACTTTATAGTCTAGTGAGCAAACTGGAGGTGAGCTGTTCACCAATGAAACTAACAGCTGCTGTTATTAGCCTGCTAGCACTGAAGCCTGAATCCATCCATCTTCTATACCTGCTTCTTCCTGAGCTCAGGACACACACACACACACACACACACACACACACACACACACACACACACACACACACACACACACACACACACACACACACACACACACACACACACTTTTGCTCGTAAATACTGGACAAGTCTGAATAGTTGCAACTGTCGGCCGTCGACCCTTTTCCCAGCAGACTATCGGGACAAATTGAGCCTTAACACACCTCAGAATCTTCTGATTGGATCATCTTACAAGAAATCACATTATGTGGCGTTTGCCATCATTGATCGGGAAAAAAGACTATCATTATGTGTGTACTCTGCTTAAGTTAGTTAAAAAAATATACATCGAAAATAAAAAAAATAACAACAGATGTATACTGAAGCTGCTGATTTTGTGTGTGTGTGTGTGTGTGTGTGTGTGTGTGTGTGTGTGTTACCTCATAGGCCTGCGGGCTGGTGAGGCATCGTGCCAGCGGTCCACAGCAGGCGGGCAGCGTGGCAGTGAGGGGGGGGCCGCTGTGCGTCAGCAGGGGCTTCAGGTAGCTGCGCAGCTGTTCAGGATGTCAAACAGGTGTGAAAGGAGAGCAAAAAAAACCTCAGCCACCGTTGGAGCTCACAGGTGGGCAAACAGCGCCCTCTCTCTGGCGTTCAAAAAAGTGGAACCCAACATCCTGAAGGCAGGAGAGGCGAGCGACGCTTTAAGGATACTTCCGGTCGAAGTTGTACCAGATCCTGAAGGGCCAGGCGCTCTCGTGTTTGGTGTTCCTCCTGGCCGAGCCTTCCAACGCCACCAAGCCCTGCGGAAGCGCGACAGCCCTCAAGTTTTACACACCTGTCCGTTTGAACGCAACGGCGCAGAAGAAGCCGGCGAAAGCCCGATACTCACTGGAGCGTCTTGATCGGAGTCCACGCCCACCCTGAGGGGAGGAGAGAGCAGCGACTGAGTGGAGGCCAAAGGTCAAACAGGAAGCAGCGTGCCAGTGTTGTGTGTGTGTGTGTGTGTGTGTGTGTGTGGGCCTTACGGTATGCTCATGAAGGTCAGCATGGGCATGGTGCCGCCGCCGCAGACCCACACGGTGAAGAAGACGATGAGGAGGGTGGTGGAGAACATCATCTGGCGGGCGTAGGTCGCCGTGTCGCGGATGGAGAGGGCAAAGGTCATGGCGCCGCGCAGGCCTGGAAGAGCCAATCAAAACGAGAGGTCGTGGGCGTGGTCGCGGAAATGGGCCAAACTCGCGCTGCAGTGGTTTTTGGCCATTTGTATTATTTGCCAGTACTGCAGACGAACATCAAGGTCAGTTCCGTGACATGTTTTGCTTTTGTTTTGTTTTTTTCGCAAAAAATAAAATTTATATAAATATAATTAATATAATACGATGAATTAATTATAATTATAATTCATCATGATATGCTTTCATATCCTATTTTGGCAAAAATATATTGAATGTAATATAATTAATCATTTCGCAAAAGAAAATGCAATGCAAGTGGGATTTATTTAGCAGAGGCTCTGTCCTTGTGAACACTGCCGCCTGGTGTTCCGAGTCTGCGTGCACACTTGAGTCACCTGCAAACATCATGACGTGCTGGAAGTTGGAGCCGATCTTGTTCCTGCGGCCCAGGTTGAGCAGGAAGGACAGAGGGTAGATGTTCGCCGCTCGGCCCACAAACGCGGCCAGCTGCGGCGGGCGGGGTCGTCAAGGACAAGCACGCAACAGGACAAGGCACTATCATCTCATCTCACGTCCTTTTCTGACGCACGCAATCACATTTCCTGCGCAGCCACAATACCATCAGTAGGGCGAGTGCAACCGTCACGCAGGACACTGCAGAGGTGAGGATACAAAGGCTCCGATGATGAACAGGGGGTTGAAGACGTGCGACTGGAAGGAGAAGAGCGTCAGGCCCATGTAGGAGAAGATGAAGTTCTCCGCCAGGAAGTTGAGCAGCTCGAAAAGCTGGCGGGGGGGGAGGAAGAGCAGGGGACAAACACAGGGCGTCAGACAAAACTCGTCTGAGTGTTTTGTTTTGTTTTCCTCCTCCTGACGTCTGATTTGAGCTGTGTGCCACTTTTAAATGTTCCTCCGGCGGCCTAAAGTCACGCAGCTGTTGACTTCAGGCAGAAACGTCCAAAGATCTGCTGTGAGACGATGCTGTTAAACGCGCCTGACACACATTAGCGCGTTTGCCGCTTGTCAGACTGTGACCGGACTCCTGCCTAGAGTCAAAGAGCGGCGCTGCTCGAGTGGAAACTCAGCCTGCGGCTTTGACCACATCCGCTGGCTGGTTTCTCTGAATTGGCTCCACGCTGCCAGGAAAGAAACCAAGACTAATTCCATCACAAGTGGTGATAGCTGTACATGTTTAACGCTACATTCTTCTGGTGGGGTTTTTTTTTTTTTTTCTTATCTTATCTTGCACAATCTTAAGGCGCAGGAACGGCAAAAGCCATCCGTCTAAACTGCTCACATATGACGCTTTTTAATTACACAACGTTGTATTTTCTAAATGGGTGTAGAGGCGTCTAACACTTCTCACACTAAGATGACCTGGACCTAACAGGCGGAGAACCTTCATAGACGTTTTCTGAATGGATTAAAAAAAAACAAAAAAAACATGATTGGGTCTAGCATGAACATTTTCCCACCTGTTTGCTTCGATCCTGCGAGGCGCTGGAGAGATTGTTGAAGGTGTAGTGAGCTTGAGTGATTCCGCAGAACAGCACAGCCACCACGCCTGGACACACACACACACACACACACACACACACACACACACACACACACACACACACACACACACACACACACACACACACACACACACACAGTGAAGAAGTGGAGATAAAGTTGCATCATGGACTAAAAGTAAACTATTACATTTTCCCTGACACAACACTTTATATGATGCACAGACCTGCTCTTTATTATTGTTGTTGTTAAGGTTAAAAGCATCAAAGCTGTGAGTGTTCGTACCAGTGAAGCCGCAAGCCTCGGCCAATAGGAAGGTGCTCCAGGACATGAGGAAAAACAGGGCCGTCTCCAGCAGTGGGAAGTCCCTCAGCTTGGTGAACTTGGTCACGTGATCACAACAGAACCAGTCAAGGAGCAGAACAAGTCGGCGCACAACATAACACAAATCTGCACAAATAGCATGATGATTCCATCCAAGGGCGACACGGTGGTGCAGTGGTTAGTGCTGCCGCCTCACTGCAAGAAGGTTGTGGGTTTGATTCCTGTGTGGAGTTTGCATGTTCTCCCTGTGTCTGCGTGGGTTCTCTCCAGGTTCTCCGGCTTCCTCCCACAGTCCAAAAACATGCATGTGAGGTCAATTGGAAACTCTAAATTGTCCGTAGGTGTGCATGTGAGTGTGAATGGTTGCTTGTCTCTATGTGGCCCTGCGATGAACGGGCGACTTGTTCAGGGTGTCACCCTGCCTTCGCCCTATGACAGCTGGGATAGGCTCCAGCAGACCCCCGTGACCCTGAGCTCAGGAAGAAGCACGTATTGAAAATGGATGGATGGATGGATGGATGGATGGATTGCATCCACAGCCGCAGGGCAGCTGGTTGCTTTGCGCCCCGACGTCTCAGACGAATATTATTAACCCGCAGCTTGTTTGCCGTGACACATCACGGGTGGAAGGATATGAAAGCCGTCATGACTCCCGTCGCCACCCCGAGAGCGAAGGAGCCGCTGAAGACGCCCAGGAAGATGCCGAAGGACTTGAGCAGCGCCGTGGCGTCGAAGCTGTGGCTGTTGTCTCCTGCAGGCTGGTAGGCCACGATGGAGCTGCAGGTGGACACAGGCCGGACAGGTGAGGGAGGGAAAGAGACAGGCGGGGGGGTGGGGTGGGGTGGTTTGCTGCCTCTTGAGATTCTGAGAGCGATTCAACCTGCACAAGCTCAACATGGATGGATGGAAATCAGCTGTTGCCGTTTCCTGCATCTATTCTTTATATTTTTATTTTATTTCATTTTATTTCAAGAGGACAATGCACATTAGTTTACATTACTGTCAATGTGCCGGTGTAAGCCAGAGGCTAACTTCCTACTGCAGTCCTCCGGCCTGATGTTAAAAACCCTTTGAAACACACGGAGGACACAAAGGTCATAGTATATAAAAACAGGGATGCAGGAGACATAAAATTAAAGTAAAACCGGCAGAAAATGACACTAAATAGGAGACAAGTCAATACAGTACTACCAAAACAAATACAGACAAACAACAGGAAGACAGTAATACACAACAAAAACCATTATGTGGGTGGGTGCAGCAACGCAAAGACCAGAGCAGCGTTTTTTTGTTGGAGTTGTGCCATGATGGACTGAGAAACACAACGAACCAAAGACATACAGGGTAATAAAGTGCTACAGTGCTCATTGAAGTATCGCAGCGCTCATAGAAGATGTTGAGGTTTAGGATTTGCTGTCAGAGGTGAGTAAGTGGGACAGAGGTGCAGCAATGCAAAGACCAGAGCAGCGTTTCTTGTTGGGAGGTGTGCTACGATGGAGTCGAGAAAAGGTACAGTAGTGCAACATCACATTCGATAACAAACGATTTTGTGACCTGAGGGGTAATTTTACCATCTGTTCTCAGTTAGGACAGTAGTTTGCTACAAATCAACAGTATTAACCAAAGCATTTTCAGCCCTACTAAAGTGTTCCGTCCAAAATCATTGTAGATGCTAAACAGTAAACCCAACGAGACCGGGGACACAGGGAGCACAGCCAACATCAAGAGACATTTGGCCTGCATTGCTGTGCTAACTCCACCCACTCTTAGCTGGTACCAAGTTGCAATGGAAACACTGTGCCTTGCCGTGCCGACTGGTGCCAATTGAAGCAAACACGTCTATTGCGTTGCATTTCTGCTTACGAAGAGAGGACGATGGCCACGGCGTCGTTGAGGACACTCTCCCCAAACAGCAGCGCGTACAGGTCCACGTCCACCTTGAGCTCGTTGAATATGGCCAGCACCGTCACTGAGGTTCAGAGGAGGACAGGAGATAAATGTGAATGTGCAGGACACTGAGGAGAGGAGCAGAGAGGCATCGGATTACAAACCTGGGTCTGTGGCAGAGACGATGGCCCCGAAGTAGAGACAGTCGGTGAAGAAGAAATCTCCCCTGAGCTGCCCAACGACTTTCATGAAGGACACAAATCCGTACATGATCAACCTGGGAGGAGGAGATTGTGATCAAAGACGGGTCAGAGGAAATGAAGCAGGGGATTGGGGGGGGGGGGAGGGTCCCACCAGCAGGAGCGCTCACCCAATAACGAAGCAGGAAATGACGGTTCCCAAGAAGGCGTAGGCCAGGATGGAGCCGATGTTCCTGAAGAAATGTCTCTGTGGTGAGAAGACAAAAGGCGCCGAGGTCAGACGGAGTCTGTCGACCGCTTACTCACTAACCCACTTAAAAAAAAAACTCAAAGCTGCACATCACATCGCACCCAATTTGCAGTTAGAAAAGAAATACGCCGCAGCTGTTGTTGTTGTTGTTTTTAAACACATACATGCACACAACATGACCACCCACCCCCACCCCGCTCAGTCCAACTGAATATCTCTCACCCGTTTCAGACTGTACCCAGCGTGGAAGATGATGGGAGGCAGCAAGATGTTGAAAAACACCTCAGGATCAAAGGTCACCTGACGGGCAGAAGAGAAGTTTCTTGATAATCTGTGGCACTTGGTCTCTCTCCTCCACTCTGCCCTCAGCAGCCACTTGCCTTTCTCAGCATCTCATCGTCCTGGACCTGGTGACCTTTCCCCCGGCTGACCTCCCCCTTCAGCGTGTACTCGTAGAACCGGCCGCTGACATTGACCAACAGGGTCGCCGGACTGGCGTTGACAGCACAGCTGAGGACGACATCGCTCATGCTCGGGGGCACGTGGACGCCGAACCTCAGGATTACGCCGACCAGTAAGCCTTAAGAGTCAAGCGAGGAGTTAGAATGATTTCATCAAACCACAAATAAAACACTGCTGCGTGGCAATAACAGTTGACTTGACTACAGAAAATCTGTTTTGAAATTTTGACTGTGCAGAATTTGTTTTATGTTGGTAATCAGTTTGCTTTACATTTACTTTTTTTTCTGACAGCTTCCGTGTATTATAACCTGGTGACTCTGTGGCATTGCTGAATAATTTCACGACACTGGAAAAGAAAAACACTCTTATTCACTCTACTTATTCACTCATATTTATCATGAAACCTTGTTTTTGTCCCCTTGCAGACGTGAAAGATCTACCAAAACATCAATTTTAGCAGTAGGCTGTTAACAGAAGGCTAAATGTTGTGTTTTGTAAAGATGAGACTGGGATTCTAGGGTTTCATATCATACAAAAATATATGGCGCGTGTGCATTCATTTTCCCAACATATATCCATTCGTCAAACTTCTACACCCTCGCTTTCTCCGGCAGGAGCCAATCCAAGGGGTCATACGGCGAGGGGCGGGACTACACCCTGGACGAGTCAACAAAAATTAAAATCGAACGAAATACACAATTAAATTAGTAGAATAGATGTGTGCGTTTATGTTTTGTTTTTGTTTGTTAGTTTTAATCCATAATATATGTCGATTTGTCGCCATGGGTTCATCATGGTTTAATTTTTTGGAACAGAATGACCTATTATTCCCCAAGCAACCACAAGAAAACCCCATGGCAGTGACTGACAGCTTGTCTACTTTCAATGGAAGTTGTTGTGTTTTTCGCCACGTTGTCTCGTCAACATGAATGGCAGTACTCAAGAGACAGCCTACATATTGTACATGTTAGTTCGCAGTTAAACTTTGTTGCGCTCACGGCCAGGTTCGGTAGTTGACGGCTAGCGGCTACCTAGGTTAGCTGGCTGAGCTAGCTAACTAGCGGCGCGCGGCCCTACCGTAGATCATCGCCAGTCCCGTCTCGTGCAGGAACCGGAAGCGGCGATGTTTAAAGAGCCAGATGGTGAGGATAGTGAGCGTGAGGAGCATGATGAAGATGAGCAGGTTGGCGCTGTCCTGCCGGTGGCTCTCCTCGGCGATTCTCTCCGTGGCGACGTTGTCCATGGCGCTGTTCTCCGCTCGGCTGCTGCCCGCCACCACCAGCAGAGCCCCCAGCAAGAGCGGCAGCGGCAGCGCCTTCGACGACCCGGCGGCACAACAACGTCTCGGTGGAAGTTCCATGGCGGTTGCCCGAAAGTCGGTTACATCTGTCGTTCGCTGGTTTTGAAGGGGGAAACTGCAAATTCCTCAACACGCTCGGCTCGGGATGACAGTCTGCAGCTACTTCCGGAGCGCCGATCAAAACACAGTGACTTCCGCCCCTTATCAAAATAAATAGGCCAGAATATGTTTGTTATTCCTACAAAATAAAACTTAAAGTAGAAAATGGCCCAAAGGGAGTGTCGCGAATTCCCGAGGGTTGATGTTTCAGGGCACTGTGTTTTTTGTTTTCCTTTCTCATGCTGTTCTACCTGCTGTATGCATGTTCAGTTGCCAAAGCAGCCTGTTCCTGTACCGGAACTGCCTAAGCTGGTCTGCGACATCGAGTTAAAATTCACTGATCTCAAGATGTGACTGGACCACCTGCTTTGCCCCCACACAGAGCTGTCAGAACACTACAAGTACTAATGAAGAAGCTAGTCCTGACTAAAGCTAAGCTAATTGTCTAGTCTTGCAGGCATTATGCCTAACTCTACACGGCTACTATGGAGGCACTGTAGCACCAGTATGGACAACCGCATCATCTCAAACAAAGTGAGACCGCTGCAATCCAAAAAAAACCTGAGGTGAGGTCAGCCACCAAATGCTTCCAGCGGTTCGGCCTCAGTTTTTACCTTCTAGCAGGAATGCTCAATTTACTGGAGAGGCCAAAACAATACAACCTCAGACACCTTGTTAACTCGCTCAAAGTCAAGGCAGAAGCTCAAGGACTCTCCACAAAAATGGCACTGCAACACAGTCTCAAAGTGTCTATGTCTCCAGGAGGGAAAGACAAGTTTGTGTCTGTGAGTGTGAACATAGTAGGCACTGTGGCAGGAGCAGGCACCGCCTGAATGCCTACACTTTGAGGAAACTACACAGTCACTGTGTCAAGAGATACATCTGAGAGTGCTACACAACGTTGCCAAAAACAAAAAACTTACCTCACGTCGTGCTGTGTCCACCTAGATTTGCTGGCAAGTCTCGACGCGGACACCTTCCTCCTGGCCCTGAGAAGGTTCATTGCATGAAGAGGAACTCTTCTCTCAGACCAAGGGACTAATTTCTGACGGGCTGAGAGAGAGCTTAATAAGGCGTGTGGTCCCGGAGCTACAGGAAAGGCTGGCCGAGAACCAGGTCAAGTATCAGTTTCAACCCACCAGCAGTACCTCTTTTTGGCGGTGCTTGGGAGCATAAAATACAATCTGTCTCCAGAGAGCACTCCAGGTGGTTATCGGCACACAGTCACATTACAAAGACATCCTTCTCACCCTTCTAAACGAAGTCGAGGGCATCCTCAACGATGTCGGACATAGTGGACCCCAATTCTGTGACACCCAACATGTTAATGACGCAGCAGGACACCTAGTTGCCACAAGTGGACACCCTCACAAGAAGATGCTGGCGCCACTGGGCGCAATTCCTGAGACATCATCTGCCTGCTCTTCATGTCCAACAGAAGTGGCAGCGCCACATCGCTGACCTGGATCAGGCCACAGTTACCATGATTATCGATCCCAAGCTTTTGAGAGCACAGTGGCCAATTGGGACAGTCATCATGGCGATCATGAGTTCAGATGGTTGTATTCGGTCAGCTGAGATTCGTATCAGAGAGAAGACCTGCCTGCAGCCAGTGGCATGTCTGGTTGCTAGTTGCCATCCCAGAAAACAATGGAACTAGTTCAGAGACTCCTGCAGCACCTTTGGAAATTCAGTATTCTTTACATAAAAGCTAGGCTATTCTAGGGGTGGTTGTTGTAAATTCCCAAGGGTTGAGGTTTGAGAGCACTGTGTTTTTGTTTTCCTTTACCAGCAGGTACCTCAGCGTGCAGCTACAGTAAGTGGTCCAGATCATTCCATTGAAAGGGCCCTTGCAGCTGTGATGTGGTTCTCATGCCTTTGCTAAATTACTTACTTTCTGCAAAAGTGAGTGTCATTGATTTTCTATGCAGCTAAAAAATATTTTAGGATTACGCTCATCAGCCAGTTGGTCCATTTTCTGTCATTAAACAGCAGTGTGGATGTCCCTGTGCAGTATTTGCCTGAACTCGTTAAGTCTTGTCGATGCACAGGCTGCATATGACCAACAATGCCAAAAATAATTTGACAACAACAGGAGCAAAAAAATATATCTCAAAATATTTAATTTAAAAAAAGGTTCAGTTCAGATGAAGTAAGCCGAGGTGCCTTAACGTGCAACAACGTCAAGAAATTGTGTGGGATGGGTTTGTTCCCCCCCGTGACCCTGAGCTCGGGACTAAGCGGGTGTGGAAAATGAATGGGTTTGTTCCTCGCAAACTTGGTTGTGTTTAAGGACAGATTTTATAAATTTAGACTTCTATTCTTAATAGAACTCTAACACAAAGCAGTGTATATATTCATATTAGTAATATTCATTTTAATTGTAAACAGTTTCTAGAACTGTGCCTGAGAGTCTGTACATCATACCAAAACTTCACAAGATGCACCATCTCGATTAGTATTTTCAAAACCACTTCCTTCAGCAGGAAGCAAAAAGAACATAGAGCTCCCAAAACGATAGCAAGTGCATGCTGTGCAAACCAAACGCTCTGGTTTCTAATTCTCTGCTCAGTGTTTATGTCCGTGTCAGCAGGTAAAGTTCAGTGGGTAAAATTTCTAGCAGAAGAATATTTTCTCTTGTCACTTGCATTTCCTGAAGCTCATTTGCTTTTTCTGGCATCTGTCTCACTTTGTAAGCAAGATATGTTTTGATTTGCACCTTGACTAACAACAAAGTCTATTTATAAAGAAAATGTAAACATTGTGCCTGGTGTTTAGGTTCCAAGCAAACTTAAACACCATCTCCAAACTAAACAGGGGGAACAGACCTATTTCTCCCCTTTCTCCACAACATATCTACGTGAGCTGGGCTTTTGAAGCATTAAAGAGTGAAAGAGAGAGAGAGAGAGAGGCTCAAAGCAGTTGAGGGAGATCTTAGAGTGTGTCTGACCCTAGTTCTTGCAAGAATATCAGCTTTGTGTTTAAACAAACAGGGACAGATTTCAGTCAATTCAGTCAGTAAATTGAGATTACAGTTTAATTCTCTGTCATTAAATATGTTTTTGGACATGTTTATTTGGTGATGTGGCGTGTGATTTTTCTAATGTAAAATATGTGCTGTAGCTCACAAAAGGCTGCAAAACACTGCACTATGTTACAGATTCATATTTTGCTCTCTTTCTGACAGGAAGTAAATGTCCTTCCTCTCAGGAGCAGCAAACGCGGAAGTGAGCTGTGTAACCAAATCAACGAGATTGCAGTGAGGACATTCTGCGTTCCTGTTGTAAAATGGCGATGACACTGCTGCTGCTCCTTTGTCTCACGGGCCATGTGTTTGCCTTAAAGCCACCTGGTAAGAACACATGACAGACTTTAATTACTGACTTTACTATTATTTGCTAGAGTCACACTATTTGTGTGTTTGTATGTGTTTTCGGAATCATATCAGTGGTTGTTTTTCTTATTATTGTAACAGCAACCTGGAAAGTGTTGTTTGAGATTTGTGTCGGCGATCAACTCTGGTGCTAGTGTGGTGTCAGAAGGACTCAGTCATTTGAAATACAATACAAACAATACAAACTTTAAGCCATATCCAATATCAAGAGCAGTGCCTCCGCAAAGAAACAACGGTGTTGTTATCAGTCTGGCAGGTTGCTTCACATGCTGCCAGGACAAACAGAATTTTAAGACGAGGAAAATTTGAAAATATCGACCAACGCTTTTCTTGTTGGCTTACTGCTTGAAGAGGCTGTATCAAGAAAAAAAACAACAACTAAGTTTTGAACTGTGTCAGCTCAGCTCAGGGAGTTTTTTGTGTAAATTCCCTTTGACGCCATCACGCTGACATTTGATGTTTTCTCATGCGAAGACGGCATAGTCCTGTGTTTGTGTGTGTGTGTGTGTGTGTGTGTGTGTGTGTGTGTGTGTGTGCCTGTGCCGCCCACTGTGGCCTGCTCTCACTCTCCCCTGTGTCTCTATATATTATACTATTATTTGCTTCAGTCACACTATTTGTGTGTTTGTATGTGTTTTCGGAATCATATCAGTGGTTGTTTTTCTTATTATTGTAACAGCAACCTGGAAAGTGTTGTTTGAGATTTGTGTCAGCAATCAGCTCTGGTGCTAGTGTGGTGTCAGAAGGACTCAGCCATTTGAAATGCAACTTTAAGGCAAAAATATCAAGCGCAGTGCCTCCGGAAAGAAGTGATGGTGTTATCAGTCAGTTATCAGAAATGATTGTGTAAATTCACACAATGTGTGTGTGTGTGTGTGTGTGTGTGTGTGTGTGTGTGTGTGTGTGTGTGTGTGTGTGTGTGTGGTTTTTTTGTGTAAATTCCCTTTGACGCCATCACGCTGACATTTGATGTTTTCTCTTGCGAAGACGGCATCGTCCTGTGTGTGTGTGCCGCCCACTGTGGCCTGCTCTCACTCTCCTCTGTGTCTCTGTCAGATGTGGACTGTTTGGTGGTGCACCTACAGAGTGTGCAGTGCTGGTGGAACACGCTGGCGCCCCCGGAGGTCAATTACACCTTCTTCGGCAGGTAAAGGCTGGTGTCACGAACCCTCACCTGATCAAACGCACAAACACGCCAATGTTCTTTGCGGGTGGTTGTTTTTTTCCCTTTCGGTTGTGATCAGAGGAGACTTTAGTGGAGACATGGCTTATTTTCTATCAACACAATTTGGATGTACATAATGTCAGCGAATTAGCGATAATAATAATAATAATAATAATAATAATAATAATAATGTATTTTTTTTTAGAAAACTATGTTTTCTGAAAAACATATTGTATTTTTTACAAGTTAATGATATTTATAGGTTTTTGTTCAGCGAGATCATTTTCACATACCAACACATTTTTTTGCTGTACTGGAATGTAAAAAGCTTACGTTAGGCAATGTCAACTGGTCACGTTAGTCACGTTGCTTCTGACGTCACCATCACTAAGATTTCGAATGATTTCGGCCGCTTTATTTTAAAAACATTTTATAATGGAGAAATCAGACTGTTTAATTTGTTGAATACATATAAACAACATGAAATGGCATACATAAGCACATTCTCGCCTATTCGGAGGTGACGACGTAAAATCTCCCCGACAGAGTTTGGTCATATTCAACTTGTAGTTATAGTCAACTTTTTAAGACCTTTTTTTACGACGTGTGCGTGTACAATATTTATAGTCTACATAAGACGGTCCATCAGGCGTTTTGCCTTCAGTGGTGGACGCGTAAACGGAGTTCCGCGATTACATTGCCATGTCAACGTAGAGATTATTGACGGCTCGTATGCTTCCTGTGGCGTCTCTATCGGACGCTGTGAAATTCCTATGTAAGTCTGTGAGGTTGCCCAACTCGTCGGGAAACGACGAAAAACGGGTACCTAAGGCGTCGGAAGGTGACGATGTGGGACTCTGACCATTCAGCAGGCGGTTGACGCATTGGGATTGAGAACTCGGAGGATGATAAGGAACTTTTCAATGCAGGAAGGAGCCTGAGACTGAAGAGCTTTATCAGTTATCAGGAGGATCTTAAATTCAATTCTAGATTCAACTCGAAGCCAATGCAAAGATGCTAAGACTGGTGTAATGTGCTGTCTCCTCCCAGTTCGAGTTAGTAGACATGCAGAAGCATTTAGAATGAATTCATTCATTCATTAACTCCCTTGGGCCCACAATTATAACCTCAGTTTCAGTGGTATCAGTGGTATCTAGGTTTTGATGTCACTTAGCCAAGTATCCATTTTGACTAATTGATGTGCTTCATCAGCTTCAATTGACAGATATAACTGTGTATCGTCCGCATAACAGTGGAAACTGATGTCATGCTTTGTAATTATATCACCTAGAGGTGAAATGTAAATTTTAAAGAAAAACTGGTCCAAGAAAGGACCCTTGAGGGACTCCATGACTCAC
The DNA here is from genome assembly GCF_046127955.1 of Nelusetta ayraudi. Classification (NCBI taxonomy): domain Eukaryota; kingdom Metazoa; phylum Chordata; class Actinopteri; order Tetraodontiformes; family Monacanthidae; genus Nelusetta; species Nelusetta ayraudi. The sequence goes on from NW_027466061.1 coordinate 27,446,446, forward strand.
CCTCCTACTTTTCTGAAAAAGTAATTATTCGTTCAAGGTTTGAATTCAACATAAATCACCAAACAAATTCAATTACAGTACAATATAAAAAACTGTTTGATTCCCCTCTCAGCATCTTGGTGAACATAATTGATCACCATATAACATCTGTGGTAATCCACGACTTCCATCCAAATCAACGTTTGGCTGCCCTCTGGTGGCTCGGAGGACCCGCACACAACTACGTACATTATGGCTCTTACGCTCCTGCCCACAGGAATGTCATATCACATTCAACAAACAAAATATATATATCACAAAGTCTGTGTTGGTTCCAGCTGTTCAGGTTGTGTTTTCTATTCAGACGACCTGAATGTTGTTCATTTGTAAATTATAGGTTCTCCAGTTGCATTTTCTCCAATGAGTGCCCCAGCTATGTGACAGAGAACGGGACAAGGACCGGTTGTTTGCTGCCCTACAACTCAAAGACAGACCGCTTCAGCACATTTTGCACCCTCTTGCAATATGGAAACTCATCTCATAAACAGGAGCTTGAACTGAAGTCAAAGGGTGAGTTGATCAGAGTACCAGGCTGACACAGGGAGTTTGAACGCACAATGTTTTGTCTTGGGAAATGAAAGACGATGCAGATGTGTATCTTTAAAACATATTTATATGTTTTGTCATATTCTCCCGTGGACTTGTGGCATCCTATCCAGTCAAGTTAAATCCGCCAATCCACGTGACTGTCCAGATGGGATCTGACTTTAACCTCTGGTATTACTGGAACCAGACAGCCTATAACTGTGTGGAGAATGAAGTTCGCATCAGCACGAATGGCAAGAATTGGGACGTGAGTGAAAAACAAAAACATCCCTCTATAATGAAACGGTTGGTTTAAATTTTATAATGTTCCTGTTTCATTCCTGTCGTGGTTGGCAGATTTCACACATCAGCAGCGGGAGGCAGTTTTACACCATCAACATGCCGTCCCCCAGCTCCATGTACGAGATGCAGGTGCGCAGCAGGCTGGCTGACCAATGTGGCCAGTCTGTCATCTGGAGCGAGTGGAGCAATCCTGTCACCTGGGGATCCAACAATGGCACAGGTAAGATAACCCAGATGAAGCTGATTGATGACTTCAAAACTACTCTTTTTTGTTTTTGTCTTATTCTATAAGCCAGGCCCAAGTCAGGCCCAAGTCCAAGTTGTCTTATTGTATAAGACAAAAAACAAAACTTAAATTTAAATTTTAAGTACTTGGCATTTGAATTAGATCCAACAGAGGAGCATGAGCATGAAAGATGACACTCATAAAACAAGACAGAAAGAAAAGATAAGAAAAGAAAGGAAAGGAAAATAAATAAAGAAAAGAAAAGAATGTAATGAATCATGACTGTCCTGATTGAAACGTGATGGACAGAGGGCTTGTCCAATCATGAGGCTTGTCCTTTGCAGAGGGTTTGTGTGAGCTCCATGCCACATTAACATGTGGAATGATTCCAGGGGATTTGGGAAACATTTAGCCAGGTTGCAGTCCCACCCCCCGATGGAGTCTGACTTTAGAATGAGTGCAGTGCCTCCTCTCTCCACTCTCTCCACAACATCCAGACACTACTGCTCAGGTTGGTGCTCTGAACTCAGTGTGGACTCCCGTCCTCTCCGTCATCGGCCTGTGTGTCCTCATTCTGCTGGCTGTGACGCTACTGCACTATGAAAGGTGGGTTTCCACTTACATGCATTTTCCTATTTTCATCCTTGATAGGGATAAAAATCAATGTGATGTGAATTTAAGCAGCCAGTGTGTAAGAGGAACAGTGGTTGGCCTTGAGACAATGAAACAGTGGGAAGTGGGGAATCTTAGGCGTCTCTGCAAACTCAGACGGAACTAGGAGCGATCCTGTTGTTGAACATGCAAGAGTGAACGTGCACCTGCCTGCTTCCTCCCACACAGAGTCAGAATCATCCTCCTGCCTGTGGTCCCCAAGCCGTCCCCTGTTCATCACGACATACAGGTCTGTCGCATCCAGAGCTCTTTGTCATGATCCGAACTATAAAGCAAAAAACATCTGTTTACCCGAGACATACTGCAGCAGCAGCAGCTTCCTGCATCATCTCCTTATGTTGCCTTTGAGCGGCAGTTAGCTACAGATGCATCCTAATTTTGTTGCTATGTAAAGCACTCAGATAGGAATCTTGAGACTGATTAAAAAACATTTTGTCGACTTAAAGCTGGAATTAGCTTGGTTTCACAACTGCAATATATCAGTCAATTTTTAATAGCAAACCATCCAAAGTCATCTCCAAGTAATTTGCACATTCATTTACATGCAGAAAAAGCATGTTAGCCTTCTTTTCTGTTACTGAAGGGAACGCTACCATGCCGCTGATTCCCCAAGACTTAGTTAAGATGCTTTTGCTACTACCATGCTAAAATTGGTAGTCGGCTCATCAATAGAACTCAGGGTGACTGTAGCTCAGGAGGCAGAGTGGGTTGTCCAATGACTGAAAGGTTGGTGGTTCAAATCCACCGCCATCTCTGTTGTCGTGTCCTTGGGCAAGACACTTTACCTCCATTGCCTTGTACGAATGTGAGTAAATGTTGAGTGGTTGTCAGAGGGTCAGATTAACAGCCATGCTTCTGTCAGTCTGCCCCAAGGCAGCTGTGGCTCTGCCTGTAGCTTACTGTCACTGGTGTGAATGGCTTCAATGTAAAGCGCTTTGAGTGTCTACAAATGCGGTATATAAATCCAATCCTTTTTCTTTTATATAGAAATAAAACAAGTCTACTATTCTGTTCTTTTTTTCAAAACAAGGATTGGATTCAAATCTCCAAAAGCCTGAAGGAGAGTTTTAGCCAGAGCTACAATGAGCGCACCTGCCCCGTGCAGGAGTACCATCCTGTCTCCCAGACTGACGGCGGCAGCCTCCACAGCTCCACCTCCAGCCTCAGCAGCAGTGACAACTTGGACCAGTCGGGCCTCTCCAGTCCATGCTCCTCCACCTCCTCCACCTCCACTGTCCTTGAATCATCAGAGGAGCCAGAGCAGGTTTCAGTTTAGAAGGAGGAGGGAGAACAATAATACGCCCAATATCATCTCTTTTATCAAATTAGAGGAAGGCAATTGAAGGTCCCATTACAGGAAAGTGAAGTGACAATCCATTGACTTTCATCTATGTGGACTCAAATTTCTCACTATATTCCTCAAACGTAAATCTAACAATGACAGAGTCTTATTTCAACCAAGGTACTGTAGGTTTGAAACACCTGAAATTGTGGATTTTATTGTGGGATCACTCACACCTCATCTGATTTGTTGATGGAATATTAAGCAAGAATAAAGTTTCCACTGCTTTCCACATAGTTTGACTGCTGGCTAAATGCAATAATGTGGTTGAAAAAATAATTAAGCAGTAAAAGACAAAACTTTGGGTTAAAATGTTCAGCTTGAGACCTGCCAGGCCCCTGTCATTAATGAAACATTTTTTGAGGGACAATTAGCACCAGGTTAGCGGGGAACAGAATGCCAGCCAGATATATAAGTAGTTATACTTTGTACTTGGAAATGTATTGTGCTTATTTTGCTATTTAGAAACCCACAAGTTAGTGCACACTTGCTCCTCAGTGCCCTGCCATGTCTTCTCATGATGAGTGTGTTTGCATGTTTATATATATGGGGAGTATGACGCTTTGTTTCTTTGTTTTGTTTATGTTCTTTTTAATTGTTTGGCAATGTTTTTTAACTGTTGTAAATCCACCTGATTTGCATTTTAATTGCTCTATGAATAAAATTTGATTTAATTTGATTTTTGAACAGTTGTGGAGTAGTACTGACTGGTTGTATATCAAAGCTGGTTTGTTGCGCATGACCAACAATGCCAACAATAATTTATGACTGTAATAGGAGGAAAAAACCTATCTAAAATATTTCATTTTTATTTATTTTTTTAAGTTTTATTTTTAGAGCAGTGGTTTGCAGGAAAGACCAGAAAAAAGTCTTCGTACTCATTTCAGAGGAAGTGAGCCGAGGTGCACTGACTGGCAACCACGTCAGAGACTGTGTGGGACGGGGTTTGTTCCAGACAAACATTTGTGTTTTAGTGGACAGGTTTTGTAAATACTTCAGAGTTCTATTTTAAATAGAACTCCCATACAAAGCAGTGTTTACTTTCCCTTGAATGCCCCAGTTACCACCCTCCCATCTCAGAATCACCAGGGACCAAATGAGGAAGAATCCTAGGGGGACAAAGGTAAAGAAAGCCACAGGCCCCAATGCCATCAGCTCCAGGTTTCTCATGGAGTGTGCAGACCAGCGCAGTGAGGTCGTCCAGAACATGTTCAACCTGAGCCTCAGCCTGGTCACAGTGCCGATCCTGTGGAAGACCTCCTGTGTGGTGCCGGTTCCTAAGATGGCCCATCCTAGTGAACAGAGACATTACAGACTTGTCGCCTTGACCTCCCACCTCATGAAGACCATGGAGAGGATCGTCCTCGGCCACCTCTGCACGCTGGTGAGCTCTACGCTGCAGTTTGCCAATCGTCCTGGCGTAGGGGTGGATGATGCCATCATCTACAGTACCCGCTGCATCTGTCTCACCCAGAGTCCCCCGGGATCACTGTTAGGGTCATGTTTTTTGACTTCTCCAGTGTTTTCAATGCCATCTGGCCATCGCTCCTGCGGGTGAAGTTGGAGGAGTGGCCGAATGACCTGAGTGGTCGAGTGGCTGTGTGTCAGATGTGAGAACCTGCAGCATGGGGAACCCCCTTGGGAAGGTGCTCTCTCCATTCCTTTTCACCCTCTACACTGTTGGCTTCAGCTACCACCACAACCTCTGTCACCTGTAGAAGTTCTCTTATGACTCAGTCATTATTTGTTGTGTTTATCAGAGGGGGGCGAGCAGGGCTACAGAGGAGTCATCTTGTAATTTGTGGACTGGTATGAGCAGAACCACCTTCTGCTCAACACTAACAAGATCAAGTAGCTTGCTGTTGATTTCCGGAGAACTACCCACACAGTCACGGCTGTGAACATCCAGGGCTCGGACATTGAGATAATGGACACATTCAAGCACCTGGGTGCTCATAAGAGCAATAAACTGGACTGGTCTGTCAATACCACTGTCATCTACAAGAAGGGCCAGAGTCGCCTCCACCTGCTGAGGAGACTGAGGTCCTTCGGGGTCAGCAGGGCTCTATTACAGACCTTCTACAACACTGTGGTGGCCTCTTGGGGGGGGTTTCGCCATCGTGTGCTGGGGGAGTGGAGTCACAGGAGCAAGAGTGAGACTGGAGCAGACTGGACAAACTGGTAAGGAAAGTCAGCTCTGTCTTGGACTACTGCAGGTTATTTCTTCCTGCAACCATTTAGTGTTTAGCTCCAGTGCTTCCTCATGGTGGGCCTCCACACTAGGTGGAGTGTCATCATCCTGGGGACCCCTGTCAGTGTCGATGATTTTTTTATTTCTTAATTTTTTTTTAATTGATTAGTTTTTTCTTCTGTTTGCGCCACACAGTTGCTGTAATTATGCAAATTTTTCCCAATGTTATACTGCATCGTCCTCAGACAAGCCTTCCATTGGCGTCTACAGTCATCTTGGTTCGCCATACATCTGGCCAGCTCATTTGTGCTCTTGTGCCAGCATCTTTCTTTAGTACGTCCACAAAGGTAGGTGTGGGATGTCCTCTCGATCGATGCCCGTGTGTTGGTTCCCACAGTACAAGCTTTTTGGCTGGGAGTTCTTGGTGTCGGTGCCAGTGGCCAGCTATTCTCATCCTCCTTGCTGCTATCTTCTCTGATACACTTGGCAAAGCCCCGTACAGATGTACAGATGCCTACCTTACGTGGTCAAACAGCAAGCAGATGTCATCAGCGTAGTCCAGGTCCGTGAGGGTTTCCACAGGGTGTCTCGTAGACCTTCTGGGCACGATAGTGAAGCCGAGCTCCTGCTCGGGGATTAATATAAGTGTTCAGTTCTATTCCATTTGATTTGATTTGATTCAATTTTGATTGCTAACAGTTTCTAAAATTGTGCCTGAGAGTCTGTAAATCAGGCCAAAACTACACAAAAAGCACTTTAGAAAGATGCACCATTGCTCGATTAGCATTTTCAAAATCACTTCCTTGAGCAAGAAGCATAAAGAACACACAACTCCAAAAATGATAGCAAACACATCCGTGCAAACCATACACTATGGTTTCTAGTGAAATAGGTGACTCTGCATAGTATTTAGGTCCGTGCAGGTAAAGTTCAATGGGAATATTTAAGCAGATTATTTTCTCTTGTCACTTACATTTCCTGAAGCTCGTTTGTCTTTTTTTTGGCATCATCTCGCTTTATGAGCGAGATATGTTTTGATTTGCTGACAACAAAGCTGTATTTAGAGTAAGAGACAAAAGTTGATTTGCTCATAAATGTGACATTTATAATCATCTTAAAACCTGCACAGAAAGGTATATCACCTGAATCAGCCTTGAAATACTCCAATATGCAAATCTCACCTAAAAATAATACACATTTTAGGGTAAAAGCTATGTTACAAGAGACCTTTTCCATCCTCATTTTTTTTGGTGGGGGGGGGTGTACTATGTTCCAGGTTCATCCAGCAACCTGGAAAGTGTTGTTTGAGATTTGTGTCAGCAATCAACTCTGGTGCTAGTGTGGTGCCAGAAGGACTCAGCCATTTGAAATGCAACTTTAAGCCAAAAATACGAAGACTGCGTAGACCTGTGTGTGTGTGTGTGTGTGTGTGTGTGTGTGTGTGTGTGTGTGTGTGTGTGTGTGCGTGCCGCCCACTGTGGCCTGCTCTCACTCTCCTCAGTGTCTCTGCCAGATGTGGACTGTTTGGTGCTGCACCTAGAGAGTGTGCAGTGCTGGTCGAACACGTTAGGGCCCCCTATGGTCAATTACACCTTCTACAGCAGGTAAAGGCTGGTGTTACCTCACCTGATCAAACGCACAAAATGTAAATGTAATAATAACTAACCCGAACCCGAACCCGAACCCACCATTACGGGTGGGATAAATGTGGTCCCTTTAACAAGACCCAGAAAGGCTTCCAAAGAGTAGACAGCTCCAACATCACCACGGTGCAGAACATTATGGGGTGGCCGAGAAGTGCAAAACACAACGCATCAACGAAAACGGAAGTGATACCTGAAGTGCAACACACCTGCAAACGAGAAAACAACTGCAACTCAGAAAACACAACACATTGACCAAAAGGGAAATGAAACTAAACATGCTCTCCCGTCCCGTCTACGCTGCCGGTGTCTTGCCAAGGCAGTTATGCCCGATAGAATTTGTATCCCCTGGTCGTTTATTAGTTTAATCAAGGACGCCATGCTACGGACAAATTGGACATTTATTAAGAATGTTTTTATTCCGCTCTATCCGACGTGTTGTTGAAGTGTATAATAGTTTTTTCAATTACGTTACGCTACGAACACATTAGACAGTTATCCAGAATGTTTTTATTCCGCTGTCTTCTACGTGATGAAAATTATATTAGGCTATTCAGTGCACTGCATTGGCAATGTCGTGTCTATTTCCTCCTATGATTTGACAATGTTGTGCCACGTAGGCTAGACGACTACTTACACTGTGAAATCACCATGAAAAATATTGTTGTAAATGATTCTGAATTTCCTCTCCAAAAATAATCATGCAATTTTTCATCATGTACCGTTTTGTATTTATTGTGTTTTTCACTGCACAAAACCATACAGGTACTTAGACAAGGTCATGTCTAGTCACACTGGTGAATATGGAGAAGATTCTTCTCCAGTGAAATGACAATGCATTGACTTTCATCTATGTGAACTCAAATTTCTCAATATTCCTCAAACGTAAATATAACAATGAGAGAGTCGTACATGACTGAAGGTCCCGTTACAGAAAAGGGAAGTGACACACCGCTGTTTGTTTTGTTTATGTTCTTGTTATTTTTGATTGGCATTGTTTTTAACTGTTGTAAACCACCCTGAATTGCATTCCAATTGTAAGACAAGTGCTCTATAAATAAATGTCATTAAAAATATATATATATTTGATTTTTACTTGCCACAGTTGTCACTTAATACTAACCAGCTTTACATCAAAACTGTAGATGGTTTGTTGAGCATTATGTGAACATATTCTTTAAATTTCTTAATTCAATCAACCGTCACTGTAATCTTTCTCATATATTTGCTAAATACACCTTTTCTGATCAACTTTGTTTGATTATTTACTTAATATTATCCTGATTATCCTCATTTCCGGTCTTAATCAGGTTACGCGATGAACCAGTCTTTAGAGTCTAGAGTTTTGTAGTCTAAAATTTAGTGGAAGATTATTATGGAGTACCTTGGCTTTGAGGTACTGTTCAGTCCATTTTCAGCTCAGAGAAAACATACATGTAGAAAATAACATCCGTTATTGTTATTTCATTAATACTGATCACAGTTTGGTTTTGCTGCAGCTGAAAAAGAAAAAAATAAAAAATATTCAGAGTAGCAAAGCTAAAATCATCCAGATGCTCAATCCAAATTATTCTGACACAGCTTTTTAATTTTTGCAAAATGACTGACAGATATGGTGCCCCTTGCAGCAAGAAGGTTGTGGGCCTGGGAACCTTCTGTGTGGAGTTTGAATGTTCTCCCTGTATCTGCGTGGGTTCTCTCTCCAGCTTCCTCATCATCATCATCATCTCCATACTCGCTTATTCCCGAGCTCAGGGTCACGGGGGCCTATCCCAGCTGTCAAAGGGCGATGGCAGGGTGACACCCTGGACAAGTCACCAGTTCATCGCAGGGCCACAGAGAACCCACGCATACACAGGACATGCGAACTCCACACTCCAGAAACTCCCAGGCCTGGAATCGAACCCACGACCTTCTTGCTGTGACCTTCCTTCAGTGCTAACCACTGCGCCACCGTGTCGCCCCTCTCCGGTTTCCTCCCACATTCCAAAAACATTTATGCGAAGTGAATTGGAGACTCTAAATTGACCACAGGTGTGTGTGTGAGTGTGAATGGTTGTTTGCCTCCATGTGGCCCTGCGATGAACTGGCGACTCGTCCAGGGTGTCACCCTGCCATTGCCCTATGACAGCTGTGATAGACTCCAGCAGACACCCGTGACCCTGAGCTCTGGAAGGGTGGGTATTGAAAATGGATGGATGGATCAACAAATGTATTGTTTAAATAATGGCACAACATCATTTTCACATTTCAAAATCTGTACTTTCTCACGTTTACTTACGTAAAGCAGTTGAATCAGTATTTTCCTTTTTCCGAAACATTTTTATACACTGGTATCCGTATTGTAAATACTTTTGCCACCTCTGATGAGTTGATGAACACGAGCTGTTTCGCTGAAGATTGGAGCTTTCTGTGTCCCGTTCTGTACCCACAGTTGACCACTAGGTGGAGCGCGCAGTGTCCCACCTGCAGCAGTCAACACGGTTTTTCTCCCACTCTGGAAGGGTAGGGCTAAGGGCGGCTGGCCGGCCCCGGCACGAGTACGAGCACAGCGACACGAGTCGGTCGGACACTTCCCGGGCTGATCCGATCAGCGAGCGGAGCGCCACTGATTGATGTCTCCGGGTGAGCTCTGAGACCCGAGGGCGCGCCACACTTTGCTCCAAGGTTCTTCTCGTCATTCCACGGATCCACCCGGCCGACGACATGTCAGACGTGGCCGACACACGCCGGTTGAATTCCAAGCCCCAAGACCTGAACGACGCGTACGGCCCCCCGAGTAATTTTCTGGAAATAGACGTTTACAACCCACAAGTCATCGGCTGCGGACGAGGCCGTTACACCGCATATGAAGTTCACATGAGGGTAAGGCGCTCCATAGAATCACACACAAACACACATACGCACACAGGCACTCATGTCGCTGTGCGTAATGTAGATTTCCCGCTGACTTGTTACAGCTAACGCGTCAGCACCATGTATCCGCCATCACCCGTGTCCAGTAGGGGCGGGGGGCGACGTGAGGCGCCTCGGAGTGGCTCAAGATGGCGCTTGGGTAAAACTCCCACACCGGGGACTGACTGCGGCCTGGTGTTTGTCCGGCGCTAGCTCGGTGCTAGCTGCAGGCGATGTTGACATGTTGGCCGTCCGAAATGAGGCTAGCCACTCTCCTCAGACGTACAGAGTGGATGGTGGCATTTGTTTTATGAGAGGTTCCCTCTTTGGCCTGATAAAGTTTCTCTTCCCGAAAAGTATTTTAACAAGTTAACGCGGCCAACTAGCTGGTTAGCGTGTGGTAGCTAGCAAGTTGGCTTAGCTGGGTCCCAGCAGATTCAGAGGCGCTCACCTCCTCTTGAAAACACACATTCTCAGTGCAAGAGGTATACATCGGGTTAATCTACTGCTGGATCGAGTAGTTATAATTTTCATGTTATATTTTTAATCCTGAACATTTGTCAACTAAGAGCGTCAGCAGTTAATCAGCCGGACGCTGCTAGCCGACGCTTGTTGACAACATCCCGTGTGTTGTCATCAACATCAGGGGAAGAAGCAGTAGCGTTTAGTTTCACGTTCAGTTGATAATTGTCATTCCCATTAAAGAGCCGCAGTTCGCACAACAGTTGTGCAGAGCAGAGGGTGAAGTATAAGTGCTGTCAACTGCCCAGTCCAGCGGCGACGGTTGGGGAGACGGTCGCTAAAAACCCTGACACAGCGGAGTTTCAGGACATTTTCAGGAAGCTGATGCCGAAGTTGCACAACGATACTCTTTGTCTTCATGGATCCCCTTGTCTTTGGCCTTCTGAGCTTTACTGTAATAATACATGTTGCTTTAAGGACTATATACAATATGTATATGAATCTGTAACATTAAAGGACAGGTTGATTCTTCTCCCTTTTAATTGTATGTATGTGATTGTTGGCGGGTGACAGGACAAATCAACTATTTTGCAGCGTCAACAGTTTTGTTTCACAGTTAAACATGAACCCGATAGGCTTCTCGTAAATTTGATTGTGCCATGCTTATGTGCCGAACGTGCATGCACATTCATTCAGATCTGTTTACAGATCCAGTATTATTTTGATTATTCATTCATTCATTTATTTATTTTTTTTAAACAAAGATCACATCTTCCAGTCAGCAGATTTGACCTTGAAAATGTGTAGCTTGGTGTACATTAATTAACCAGCTGCCACCAGAGACGACTGTGGAGACAACCTGTGGCATTGAGACCAGTTTTGGTCTGTTGAGTCTGTTTTCCTCCCCTCTTCTGACAACAGCATTGTGTCTTAACGTCTCCTTGAAATAATTTTTCTGTTTTGTCTCTGTCCTGTGAGCAGACAAACCTTCCCATTTTCAAACTGAAGGACTCTTGCGTGAGAAGACGATACAGCGACTTTGAGTGGCTAAAGAATGAGCTGGAGAGAGACAGCAAGGTGAGCCAGGCAACATGATGCACTCCAGGCCTGTCATCTAAACAGGTTGGTTGGTAAAAGCTGATAATTACAGTGGTGCAGGTGGAGGCCAGGGTGGTGGGAACACATCATCCTCACACAGATTATGATGTGAACCCTGGAGGTGGTTTAGTAGAAAACAGAAATGTGATTTTTTTTTTTTTTTTTTTTCCTGTTACCCTGTTTGGCATCTTTTTAAACTCGGGAGGCAGTTTAGTCGGATGCTGCAGCAAATACACACCACGGAAATTTGTGGTGTTTTACATGAGTTTGAGTGCCCTCAAAGATAAATAAAAGAGCTGCAAGTAAAGGCAGTAGTTTCACCTGGCTCTTGGTCAGACTGCTTCATCAATAGATGGATAGATAGATGGATAGATAGATAGATAGATAGATGGATAGAGACTTTATTGATCCCTTTGGGATGACTCCCTCAGGAAAATTAACACTTCCAGCAGCAGTAGCAGCACACACCGATGGGAAAAGAAATTTAAGAACACAGATTAAAAGAAATAGCAGCACACAGATAAATAAAATAAAATAGCCGCAATCCAAAATACCCACAATTCTCAGTGTTGATGAAGTCGTCCATTGACCTTGACGGACGACCCTTGATGTTGAGAACAGCGTCACATTTCTGCGCTCCAGAGTCAAGTCAGAAAATTGAAATGGATGTGACTGCACACTGTTAACTAGCAACAGCATAAGTGCATAGATTCTGGTTAAGAAACACACCTTGTTTCTTTAAATCCTCGTTAAAAATCTGTGCTTTGGTCCCTGCAACCCTGCAGATTGTAGTACCGTCTCTGCCGAGCAAAGCCCTGAAGAGGCAGCTGCCGTTCCGTCAGGACGAAGGCCTCTTTGAGGAAACCTTCATCGAGGAGCGGCGAGTCGGCCTGGAGCAGTTCATCAACAAGTCAGTGTGTTTCTCAGGAGCTCTATGTGCTCGTCCGCCCCGTGCAGCCTGATGACCAGCTCTCTGTTGTGTGCGTGTGTGTGTGCGCAGGATCGCCGGTCACCCGCTCGCCCAGAACGAACGCTGTCTTCACATGTTTCTGCAGGAGGAAACCATCGACCGCAACTACGTTCCTGGAAAAGTACGGCACTAGGGCTGTGGGGACGGTGGGGGGTAAAACTCTAGGGGTCGTGGTTGGACCGTCTGGCCTCTCTGTTCTGTCTCACCTCTTCTCTCTGCCCTCTCTCTCATTCTCTCTCTGTCTGGCTGTCTCTCTCTCAGCCAGTGTCTATCTTTGTAAAGTTACGTGGGCGCTGGTTTGTTCTTCTGCACATCAGAACATGTCACGGGTGACTCTCTCTCACTTTTTCTCGCTTGCGCTCTCTCTCTCTCGCTCTCTCTCTCTCTCTGTCTATCTCTGTCTATCTCTCTCTCTTTCATATTTGTACAAGAAGCGGGACGTCCTCGTGATTGTGTTGTGAGACTCTTGATCACAATTGTCTGGGTGGAGACGCTGTTCAGACTGATTGTAATATAATGTGAATAAAGTAGCGTAAAGACTAAAATACATTGTGTTGTGTTGGTGCTAACATGTAACAGAACAATGTACCTGACTGTAAATACATGTAACTCATCCTGTTTTTATTCTCTGTTTATTTTTCTTTTTTTTTTTAGGTATGAATGAAGTAAGTTTGTTTTTATTTCATCTCCCAGAACTTTCTGCACTCTAAACAGGGTGGGGGAGGGGAGGGGGGGCTGAGGGGTTGCATGGGTACCCCAGAGGCCATAGTTCACACACACTTGAGGAAAATTGCTCCAGCAGCTGCAGCAGCACGTGTGTGTTTTCTATTTATTTATTTTTTTCATTCGCAGACAATCACACTTCATTCTGTAGTCTGTCCTCATCAGTGTGCAGCTCACACACTTCCTGTCGTCACGCTAAACGTCAAGTTCCTCATCGAATTCTAAGAATTAACATCCTGCAAGCTTTTGTTTTTGCTACCCAATAAAGCGGAAGTGTGAGATTCTTTAAACAATCCGACTTGGCTGCCAGCAACACTTCAGCCGCTTTTGGGAACACGAACCCAAACCTCCACCGTCAGCGTGGCTTTGAGTGCTGTGAACTATTGTTTGATGGGATCCAGCGTTTGTTCGTCACCACTGAGCTGTTTTGAAAACACCTCCAACTAATTCCACCACCCCGTCATTAGCAAGTGCACTAATCACCGACTGCATGGCAAACCTGCACGCTTCTGTCTTTGCGACGTGCCGCCGTGGCTTACCGCCATCTCGTAAACTCACAGTCACGAATGATCATTTCTTCCAGACAATTTTGGCAAATAAGCTCAATGAACCAATCAACCACTAACACTACCGCGCCTCTCCTCTCCATCAGCACCCTGTCAGTTGTTATGTTTTATTTTTGTGTTAAATAACAGAGTTGACCGAAGCCATCAGACAGCATAGCTGGTGAGCCGAGACGCTGCATGTACTCCTGTGGAATGTGCTGTGATTGGCTGGCGTCAGCTGCTTGGATTCCTTGTAACCAGCTGCTTGTTTTGAACATGTTTTGTTTTGTGTTTTGTTTTTTGTTTATATTGACACCATGTCATCTGCACTGCTACACATCACAAGTTGTTTTTGATTTATCTGTTTCAAATAGAAGATAATTATCTGTGAATGTGATCACTGTTGGGGGGGGAGGGGGTCCCTGCAACTTTCCTGCAACTTTGAATCGGGAGCCTTTGAGACATGACTAAGATAAAAATCAACAAAATTATCAAAAAAAAATTTAAAAAAAACAGAACTACAGTACTTTTACACTAATCTTTTTATATATATATATATATATATATATATATATATTTTTTTTTTTTTTTTTTTTTTTTTTTTTTTTTTTTTTGTGCTTCAAATATAAACAGTAAGGAAGTGGCAGCAGAACACAGTAGTTGCATAACTAACACACCCTGCTGTCTCTGGTTGAGCTGGTTCTACTACTACTACTACTACAACCCCTACTGCAGCCTCCACTCCAACCACAACTTCACATGAGTAGATCCGTGACAGATTCCTTCATGGGGTTGGTTATTAATCATTGACGCATCAATGGCGAGCGAAAGTCCACTCTTTCAGGAAGTGTGTGGGAAAATGGTGTCACAAAGGGCAGTTTAGTAGAAGTCCCCTCCCAAAGGTGGACGGACGCACAGAGCAGCAGCAGGCTGCAAACAATTCTGTGACTCCCTTTAACTTTGTAATGTTTTCCTTTTCCTCTTCATCCTGCACTCTTGTCTTTCTCTCTTGCTGTCACTGCAAAGACATTCCAGACAGATGCGGCGGCTCCCTCGACACTTCCTCCTCCAACATTTATTTCTGCGTCAGTCCGAGAGCAGCGGGGAGCTGCGTTAGCGTCCCGGTCTCGGAGTTACGAGCCACAGAGATTTGCATATTGTACCATGCTGTGTGTTTATTCAGTCATTCCACATCTTCTAAGTGTCATTGGGAAAAATGTTGAAAAAAGACGACTGTGCATTCCTTTATTTTTATTTTGCATTTTTTTTGTTTTACTATGATTTGTATGTAATCGACTTGATCCAGTATAAATGGAAGGGCCACGTGCTCCTTTTGAGTTTCCTACGCTTGCAGAGACATGATTCCAGATGAGAACCTCCCAAAGTCGAGCCACATGTAGCATCATGAAGCCTCGCGCCGCTGCATTTGCAACCTTGGCCCGGTGTTACCTAAACACTCGTACATGCACTAAGCTGTTTTGTTTTTAGCGCCGCTGCCTGTCTGTCTCAGTATCACAGTATCATGCCTGCACTTGTATCGTCCAATCAACTCTAAGGAGAATGTCTAGGTTCAATGGCCACATGCGAAGGCAGGTCTGTTGGAATGAGGGAGATGATTCTGTTCTCGGCTCTTTGATCTTGATTCTCTTGTATTCAAACCATCGCAGCTCCACTGTGGGTGACGAGGAACACCCTTGTTTATTCTGTCCACCCATTAAATTCCCTGCTGCCTGCCATAGTCGGTCTCTTGTTTTGTTTTTTTGTTGTTCCTGAAGTAGATTCAGTGGAACTGGTCGTTCAGGGTGAATGCTGGTTAAACAGACTGGAAGCAGCCAGTCAGCTCTTGGGCCGCGTACTCGCATCTGACCTTGTTTTCCTGCATGTCGGGAAATCGAAGGGGAGGTGAAATCCTGAGTCATTTACTGGTAACGTGTGTGGGGGGCGTGTCTGGAAATTTAAACTTTGAGTTCCACACCCACTCCATGAAATGTCGCCGCTGGATTAGTAGCTTCACCGCTTCATCCAAAATGTCCAAGCAA
The DNA here is from genome assembly GCF_046127955.1 of Nelusetta ayraudi. Classification (NCBI taxonomy): domain Eukaryota; kingdom Metazoa; phylum Chordata; class Actinopteri; order Tetraodontiformes; family Monacanthidae; genus Nelusetta; species Nelusetta ayraudi. The sequence goes on from NW_027466061.1 coordinate 27,462,119, forward strand.
CCCCAACGTCGAGCAAAACTGAGAGGATTTTCGGCTGGAAAGTCCGGAGAGCTCACAGCAAACAGTGACGCTGTTCCACCGCACATCCCAACCGTTTTTCAACAAGCTGACAAAATGATCGAGCAAACTGAGTTTTGAGGGGGAAATGGCTGAAACCAAGGCCTCCGTGTCACAGCCCAAGGCAGGTTTCGTTTGTACTGTTACCAACACGTAATTCCGCAATCAAACTGATTTCCCAGAGATCCGTCTTACGTCGCAGCAAATAAACACATGAAGCAGGAAGGAAGGAGGCACCGTAACCAGCACCTGCGTGGCAACACTGGACCTTTTTGTTCCACTAAAAACATGAACGTTAAAGTCCTCTAATCTTCCCCTCGTTCTGGCCGGTGGTTAGGAAATCAGAGAGATTAACGGTGGGGAGAAGGAATTCTGGCCTCGGTTGGATTATAGCTGCCCCTCAGAGGAGCGATCTTGTGATGTTGGACCCGACCTGCGGGCAATTCCAGAGGAGACGTGACCATAATTGGACACGATGATGCTTGAACGGAGATTAAGATAAAGGTCTCATATTTGACCCATTTTCTTTATTGTACATCCTGGACTCCAGTGGAGCAGCTGAGTCTGAGCAGCATGTTTAACCCTCTGTTTGCAGCCTCTCGCTAAAAAAAAAGACAGTTTATTTGACCGTACAGGTGTTTGGAAAAGGGAATGAAAAAATAAAACAAGGCCGTCTCTGTGAGGTGTAATCATTCACCTGGGGATGCATCGACATCCTTCGTGACATCACAGAGAGTTTATTCCCAGAGCCACCTGTTTTATGAGACACCTCTTTAAAGGTGGAATAAATGAAGTTTTCTCATTTCTGGGGAGGTGAGTGATCAAGAAAGTGATTATTGTTCAAAGATTTGGATAAAGTGAATTTTGCTACGTTTTAGCAAGACATTCATTGTTACAGCAGCAAACATTTGGATGTATACACAAAACAGTGTTCTGATGGCTTTTCATCTTTGAACTAGTGAGTGGTGACAGTCTATGGCGAGGGGTTAAACGCGTCATGAACAATTTTTGCAAAAACCTGTCTGCGTCCTGGGATGCATGCACCGTCTCTGACCTCTATCCACCCAGAGCTGTGACCTACAAAACCACAGGGCTTTGATGTCCTGGGTAACGAGAGCGGCCAGACAGGATGGACACAGCGAGCCCGGCCAGAGATTAGCCTCTGTTTTCTTAGCAGTCCCAATGCCGGGGCCCCCGTGTGCAGCCGTGACGCTTGTTGTGTTTGCAGAGACACACAGTTGGAATAGCCTGATAAAGTGGAAGTAAATGGAAATAACAACCCAAAGCAGAGTGACTGGGCAAGGACAAAGGGTAATAAAGACGAGTGGCTGCGGTGGGGGTGTCCGACAGAGGTAGATGTGCTGGGACGGCGGCCAGAGTGCAATTTACAAATCCATTCGTTCTCCATCTGAGTCCAATTCTGAGGTGGGGAAAAAGGAGTAATATGTGTGACTTTGCACAGAAGACACAACTTATGACATAAAAAGCACAATTTTCCAAATGATTCTATCACGCCACAGTTCACCCTTCAAAGGTCACACAAACAAAAGAAAAAAAACGTACAAAATTCACTTTACCAGTGTCTTGCAAAAAACAAAACTCTCTATCCTGTCAGTGAGCTCCCCAAAAATAAATCACATTTCATATTATGAAGAAAATGTTTGCCTTCATAATACAGATAAACTGTAAACTGGAGTGAAAGAAACATCAACGACACGTGTGCTGGGGGAAGATATTTGTTCTTATGTCCATGAAACGATCGAATGGCAATGACCTCTGGCATGGTTCACGTCAATGTTTTGCTGCTTAGGTGACGTCAGCACAGTTACAAATATTTGCTCATCATGTTACGTAAAGGATGTATAAAATCAAGACACCCTGATGACATGCTAATAATTACACATTTTAGTGTTACAGGTCAATTACACTTATAGGAAGTGGCCACGCTGGGCAGAACTTAATCAGAAATTGCAGCTGCAATTCTTTGACAAACATAAGCAACATCCATGGACCCAAACATTTTCAATTTAGAGTATGATCAGACCAAATTACAGAGTTCCACAACTCACTTTTACTTTACAAAAAGACCTAAGTCTGGCTTTGATGTGCCGCTCTCTCAGTTAAAGGGTTCTTCTGGGACAATGGCCCTGAAGCCCACCATTATGGAGAGCCCTCACAATTGTGTTCCTTAGAACATCAACTCCAGAAGAGGCCAGGTCAGCAAGAATCCTCTTGGCAGATGTCTGGGGCTTTTTGCAAACATCTCTGACTATGTTCCTCTCGAGACTTGTCGAAATCTTATGCTTACAACCACGTCCAGATTTGTCTCCTTGTATTTGATAATGATGCAACGTTACAGAAGTTCTACGCACTGTGGAACACTTGGAAATGAGTATAAACCTTCCCCCTTATAATGAGCCTCTACTACCTTCTTACTGAGTTTAAGATTGACTCCTTTGTCTTTGGCATGGTGAGTAAAAGCAGTCCCTCTCAATGATGTGTTCAACTGCCCTGTTCCTTCGAGTCCTTTTTTGCTGAGGCGTTGTTACGAAGCCAGTTGACTGGTTTAAAAGTTGATCGTTTAATGAGGTGTTTCAAAAGCAAAGATTTACATGGGGGTAATATTATTGACCAACCCATCATGGGGGCTATTATCTGAGCTAATATTTTGAGCACCAATTTGTTATAAAGCAAGCTTAAAAATGTATTTTAACACTCAAAACGTACTCAAAGTAATAAATGGCATTGGTGAATGTTTAATGATGCAGAATTTTATCAATGCTCAAAACATTGGGAAGGATTTTAGGAAAATGTTCCATCACCGGGACACACACACACACACACACACACACACACACACACACACACACACACACACACACACACACACACACACACACACACACTCCTACGGACAATTCAGAGTCTTTGCACCAAAGCTGGCCATGGCTAAGAAGTGTAATCGTGCGTTCTACGATCAAGGCTATTTAAATAAGGGTATCAAATTACCGGCTGTCGCCTGTCTTTTATGTTTCAAAAACAGAAAGACGAGGGACCGACCGAGTGGCATTATTCCACAAAGACACGTTTCGTGTCTTCGAACATCCGACCGCATTGTGGACCTAGACGTCAATTCAAGATTTCCTTTCTACTACTGGAAAGACCTCCGCTTCCTCTGACGAAAATACTTTGTTTATGCCTCTGTCTCCGCCCCCTCCAGCGTAACGTCTACACACTGACTACTGGGCGGGGATCCTTCATATCAGCACCACAAACGGCCACCGACACAACCAGCACTCCTCCTCCTGTCTCTGTACTGCCTGCGCGGTTTGACTTCGTGACATCGACCACACTCATATACAGGTAATATAAATATACATATTTTCAAAAAGATTTTATGACAGATTTTTAACGCGTCGCCTTGTGTTTGAGTCGAGTTCCTGCTCACGTCCTGCCCCTCGTGTCGTGGTTCTCGTAAAAAGACTGATGCAATATTACGTCAATGTGGCGGAAAAATGTTTAACCACCTATTTTTTTTTACTAGGTTCTTTATGTGCAAACAATGTGCTTGTATGTATAGGTATATTTATCAACTCTTTTTTTTTTTTTTTTTTTTTTTTTTTTAAAGGTTTAACTTAAGTCGCTTTTCAATTGAAACACCTACGTGTTAAATTTGAGCGCGGACTTTTCGGTCAGGTTTCCTCAGCGGAAGTTAAGAATGAAGCCACTAGACACCGTGTCTTCCTGTTTAAAACATATATAAGACTAACACCCTTTTACTTTGCCACAAACCCAGGGTTTTCACAATTTCCCTGTACACACTAGGTCATTTTTCATTCATTGTTTTGGTCCCGTCCGCTAGCATGTCCTGCTAATACTACCGCTGCCTTCACAGACCTGGCGAGTGCCTGTTTGTTTCAGAATTATTTTTTCCTTTTAAGACACTTATGTGTAAATAATGGACAAACACGTATGTAGAGTCGGATGTGACGATTATATCTTTTTGCGCTGGCGGTAGAAATGCGGCGGCCGCGTGAATTCAAACAACCCGAGGTTTATTTTCTCGACTTCAAACGTGTCTAGACTGGAGTAATCGAGAAGTCCGTGTTTACAGATTGTGTGAAGGCAGCACGCACTACGCGCTCCGCTCTCTCGGCGGCCACGTTAGCTGCCAGTCTTTCTCTCCGCCGAGCCCCGGCCGCCTGGTACGCCTAGTACGGTCAGTGCCACCGAACGTGAGTTTGCAAGCAGCTCGCTATATTTAAACGCCGCACGACCGAGAGGGATTCCCGCCGTCGATAAAAAGCGAGTCACGCTTCCGGTTGAGGCGGCTTCCATGCGCCCGTACCAGTGTAGTGTAGTGTAGTGTAGTAGCCACGCGTCATTGCATCAGCCGCGTGGGGGCTCGCAGCCAGGTTACAGTGACCGGCGGGGTGACCGGGCTCGGTGTGACCCTTCCGGGCCGCTTGGCGAACTGCTGACGGCTGGCTGTTTCACCACCAGTGGAGAGGTCGGTTCATTCAGAGCGTCACTTTATTAAGAGTTGGGCTTGGCTTGGAAAAAGAATTAGGGAAGGGCACATGGAAGCTTCCAAGAGGCACGACAGGCTTAAAAAAAAAAATGTAGTGCGAGGTTCTTGCAGGATGACTCAACTTGGGTGTAAAAGTGATCGAGCGGTGTGAAAATAGCCCGAGCCGCGTGAGTTTGGAGCGTGGCAATGCTGCGTCAGAAATGTGAGGACCGTCTTCGAACCGACCCCAGCATCTTTTAGCAGCCACTGAAGAGGTTGATTCACCAAGCGTTTGTTACTGTTTAATGTAGTAAATCACAATTTTATACGTCCCTTATCAAAGTGAACCCAATTCTTGGGTTTGTTTCTAAAGGCTATTTGGCTAGAAGTTATTATCCTTATGAGTGGTGGTTATATTTATGTGTAGTTTAAAAAAAAGAATATTAAAACCTAGATACAACCTTCAAATTCTGATCACCTAGCTGTACTATCATTGTTGTTTTTTGGGATCTAAATGACCAACATTTGATATTTGGCTTTTTCTGCTGCAGCACTTGCATATAACAATCAAAAATATTTATCAAGAATGAACTCGTCCTTGTTCCGGCTCAGCTGCAAACTGCAAAACCTGTTTTGTGTGGTCACTGATTGGCTTTTGTGCCTTCTGAAAATCAGGAGGGAGAAGTTCTAGTGGTAGGAATAAATAAATGTGTTTCACTTGTATTTATTCATTGTGCAAAACAACAGAAGGAGGCGTGTGCAAACAGTTAAATGCTGCGTGTCATCCGATGTTTGCACTGAAGCAGACCTTGGATTCATTTCCTGACTGGCTGTTCGTGAGTACAGTGAGTCCGTGTTTGGCACCTCGCAGCAGCTCACTGTAGCCGCCGCGCTGGCAGCGCGTCTGGGAAAGAGAGCAGATTTGTTTCTTTGTCACATTCCATCTTCACGGCGGGATCAGTGTTTTTGGCAGGAGGGGCTGATTGGTGCCAGGTGACCGGAGGTCTCTGGGTTCAGTCCCAGCAGGAAGTGCCCGCCCCGGTCATGTCAAAATACACCTGCTGCTACCAAACGTATATTTCTGGCATCAAAGTACGGCGCCATTTCAAACGCCATTGTGTTTTGTTTTGTTTTTTGCATGCATGCGTGTGTGTGACTATGTACAGGGTTTTGTCCTGGGGTTGAGTCGGGTCAGTAGCTCTGTAGAACTGGAACTGGACACGGTGTTCCCTTTGTTCACTTCCTGGGCTTCGCATTGACACCATCAGGAGGACTGTGGTCAAAGGAGCGTTTCCATGAAGAATAATTGGCCGAGTACTTACTGAAGGGTCCACTGTTCACTGGAATGAAGAAGTTGTCTTTCTTGGCGGAAGAGTTACGCCGTTCACATGTTAGTGTTTGATACCAAAGAACCTGGATGATAGCCGTGACCGCTTCTGCCGTCAAAACAAAAACCATGCTTTGTTTGTGTCTGGAGGTGAGTTGCAGTAACGCGACCTAATGAGGTTAGCAGGTTTTTTTGCTGCCTCTCCTGCTAATAATCCTCTTAAGAGTTCGTGGCAACAGTTGCAACTGCGCTAAATCAAGCAGCAGGACCTTTTTTATCCCCTGAAGCCTGCAACCGGAGCTCCCACGGTCCCCAGTCTGTCCCCTCCCGTCTGTCCGTCCGTCCACGCGGATCCTTTCTCCTGGGCAGTTTTTAACTTTAGGCTCATTGACGGCCTCCGAGTTCGGTTGTGGTTCTGATGTTTGTGTGTCTGGGGGGTCTGCGGTGTAGCGTTGTTGAAGCGGCGCCCTCACGCAGTGGCCGACTGACGTAGACGGCGGCCCTCGTGAAAGCCACAAGGAAAAGATTAGCAATGGGAACCGATGTGATGGAGGCTCCACAAGCGGGTCACCATCACACACGCAGTTCTGCACGCTGGCGGTCCGGTCCGGTCCGCACCGTGCAGGTGCAGTAATGCAGACGTTTCCCTCCCTCCTCGGCCCCCGGCAGGTTGACCCGATGTTAAGTTCTCTCTCTCCCTCCCTCTCCCACTCCCTCTCCCTGTGGCGTTCTCACAGCTTTATTCTTAGCGATTCCAGTTCACCACTTTTATTGTCTCGCCTGCGGAAGGTACGAACTGGACAAAGTGCCTGCTGGGCACAGTAGTGGAGGGAAAACCATGTTTGTTGACCCAAACGTGGAGGCTCTCAGATGTGCGTTCCTGGTGTGGGAGTGGAAACGCGCTGCTAGGATGTCACAGCGAGCGGCAGAGCACAACCAGCGCGCCAACAGGTTCCCATCAGCCTTCAGACGGGGGCCGAGTGTTTACCGTTGGCGTCCCTCTGTTGTCCTTTCCGACGGCATTGTTTGACGCCGTTTGTACACGGACACACTTAAAACTGTACGCGACAGGATGCCGCTGCGTTTGAAACGGTACGAGTGGAAGCGCTTTGATAGTGAGCTTTTCTGTTGTCTTTGCGGTATTATTAGAATGTTGCCATTGTGCCGAATGGCGAGGGGGAGAACAAGCTGAAATTAGGCCACGGCATCACCAGAAAGCTCCTGTGACTTTGGCCCTTTAAACCCACTGAACCTGGACAGTTGGTCCTCCGACCTCCACCTGAAGGCTCCTTCCTCTCCTGAAAGTAACTTCCACTCGGTGGTTCCCGTGGCGTGAGCGCAACGTCCAGAAGGTCGAGATGGTCAGGTTTGTGGAATCAGGCGTCGACCTGTGGCATTAATAGTCCGAGGGCGGCTCCAAACTTCAAGATTCCTCTTGAGCTAAGGTGACAGGCGGAGTTTTGATAATGAGTATCCAGCAAAGCCACTATGTGAGATAAAAGTGCGTAGTAAAACTGGTAGTAACAGTGTAGCGTAGTACTTGCAGATAAGGTGAGTTTGCCCCGTGCTCCTCGCCGCTCATAAACGGAACCAGAAAAATCCTGATTTGCAGTCACCTGTCGCACAAATGGCACAGCGACTTTTTTTGAACTTTTTTTTTTTTTTTTAAGGCGACAAGGTCAAAGTAGGTTATAGTTTGTTTTGCACCTTATTTTCGTCCAGCCACTGAATCTCAGTTCTCAACAGCAGCTCTTACACAACCGTGTTCGAGCAGTTCAAACCCGACCCTCGGCTACAGGTCGCGCTTGTGTTACGTATACACACACACACACCAATACAAGAAGCGTGTCACTGGCCGCTCTGTTGATAGTTGAGGTGTGCGTCAAACCGTCTGAACAGGACGACCACTGCCGCTGCTGAGGCACGCTGTGCAAATGTGTCCTTGGCCCCGCCATCGTGCGTGCGTGCGCGCACAGCTCCGCCTGCCGCGCTGACACCTGCTGCTGTAAGCTGCTGGCCTCCAGCTGCAGATGCAGCCCGTCCTCCACCTCCTCCTCAGCCCTGTTGTTATTAGCTGGACACAAAGCAACAATATTATGTGTTCAGCCAGCAGCGTTCCCAGGCTTCTCCTCTTCGGCCTGAATATCAGTTGGAAAAACATTGAGACAAGTAGCAGATTAGCTCCACTTCTGCTTCCATGGGGTTTTGGAATTTCCCCCGCGAGCTCCTCGTGTGTGTGTGTGTGTGTGTGTGTGTGTGTGTGTGTGTGTGTGTGTGTGTGTGTGTGTGTGTGTGTGTGTGTGTGTGTGTGTGTGTGTGTGAACCGGCGAGTGTTTATTTTGCAAAGCAAAGATTTGGATGATGAGCACGGTAGGTAGGTGAGCGTTTTGGAAGCTTGTCTTTCTCCTGCATGAGGGTTTTTGGTGCCCCGCTGCTCCTCACGATGTGTCGATGTGTTCCGAGGGAGGGAGAGAGAGAGAGAGAGAGGGAGGAGGTACGAATTCCTGGAAGTTGCATAACCTGTATTTAAGAGTGCTCATGGGGAAGAGAAGGGGGGTTGAGTCCCTCTGCTTACGGCCTCTCTTTACCGGAGGGTTCTAGGATCTCTAGGAACGCTTAAAACCAACAGACAAAGTCAACCCGGCAATTTAAGAGGATTTTAGACAAATCCAAATACTGTTTTCTGCACTTTCAACGCCTTCGTCGATAATTTGGGGGAAGTGAGCGGCAGGCCTCGGTCTGCATGCTTTGTGAGTAAGTTGCCTGTGTTGAGCAATTGTCTTCTTGTTCTGTGTCGTCACAGGTTCTAATCCTTCGCTGCAACACACAGCCGCCTCCACCCACCGCCACCGACGTGTTTGTTCCTGCCCTCACCACGCGCCACCTCGATCACCCAGGCAGCAGCAATCAATCAGGACTCGCCTCGCCTTCTGCCCGTCTGGCCCGAGTCGTTTGGATCTCCCAGTCCAGTCACACGCACTGTGTGTAAGCCTCGTCAGTCGCTCCAGCCACACTCGGAGGCTTTCGCTCTCTCTCTCTCTCTCTCTCGCTCAACCCGCCCACGCGCAACACTCAAGAGCCAACATGGCGAGCATGGTGGCGAGCTTTGGCAGGGCCCTGCTGCGCCGCCGCAAACTGGACTTCTCCAACGTGGAGACGCAGTTCTCCCGCTGCCTGTCCACCCTGGACCTCATCGCCCTGGGCGTGGGCTCCACGCTAGGCGCCGGCGTCTACGTGCTGGCGGGCGAGGTGGCCCGCGAAAAGGCGGGCCCAGCCATCATCCTCTGCTTCCTCATCGCCGCCCTCTCCTCCATGCTGGCCGGCCTCTGCTACGCCGAGTTCGGCGCCCGCGTGCCCAAGACGGGCTCGGCGTACCTCTACAGCTTTGTGACGGTGGGAGAAATCTGGGCCTTCATCACCGGCTGGAACCTCATCCTCTCCTACGTCATCGGTGAGTGCGGTGGCCAGCGCCGAGAACGCCCGGGTTAGATTTGTTTTCCGTTTTCTCTCTTTTCCAACCTTCACCGTGGTCTCTTCTGGCGGCAGGTACGGCCAGCGTGGCTCGAGCGTGGAGCTCCACCTTCGACAACCTGGTGGAGCAAAAGATCTCGGGCTTCTTCAAAGCCTCCATGGCCATGAAGGTGCCTGGAGGAGTGCTGGCCGAGTACCCGGACCTGTTCGCCCTCATTCTCATCCTGCTGCTCACCGGTGAGAACACACACACACACACACACACACACACACACACAGTAATACCACGAGGGACGTGATGAAATGTACGATTGCAACATAAGTGTTTGGAGGCCGGCTGAGTCATTAGTGACCTGTAAACGGAACTGTTGGGTTTCTTTCGTGGCTCAACAAACAACTTCACAGGCTTCCTCTTTTTAAATGAGATAAATAAATAAATAAATAAAAGTTGCATTCTGTTCGTTTGTAATTCACATGCACACACACGTTCTTGCACTTGTTGTGTTGCTGTTTGTGTGAATCACAGTCAGAATGACGGTTTGTCATCGTCTTTCTCTCCTGCAGGGCTGTTGGCCTTCGGCGTGAACGAGTCGGCGCTGGTGAACAAGATCTTCACCGGCATCAACCTGGTGGTCCTCGCCTTCATCACCATCTCGGGCTTCATCAAGGGCGACGCCACCAACTGGAACCTGACGGAGGAGGACTACATGAACTTCGTCACCCAGACCAACAGCAGCCAGGAGATAAAGTGAGTCCCGCCCACAGGAAGGAAATCGCTCGCTCGCTCGCTCAAGTTGTGTATCGGCGAGTGGCCGCTAACGTTGCGCCGCTGTCTTCTGGTCTCGTCTGGTTAGTCTGGAGAAGTTTGGCGTGGGCGGCTTCGCTCCGTTCGGCCTGAAGGGCGTGCTGTCCGGCGCCGCCACCTGCTTCTACGCCTTTGTCGGCTTCGACTGCATCGCCACGACAAGTGAGTGGTGGTTTTGTGTCTCTCCGCTCGGCGGCCGCTCTGTCCTCCTGTTTCTGCACATTTTTGACTGTGGATGAAAAACAACACATTCACGCCTCGTTCCCTCCAACTGCCGACTCTCTAGAAAATCTCCTTTTAACCTTTTAAACTCGGGCCGCCAGTGAGGAATTCTTTTGTCCAGACAGAAGAATCTTTGACTTTAGACGGAGAGTCTTTCCATATATAACTGCAATTAATTGCCTAAAATTGGAAAAGTTTATTAAATTATATTAAAAAAAAAATTATGTCCATATTAATGTAAAGCGATTCTTGCTGGTGTGACTTAATTGGTAACCTAATGAACACAAAGAAAGGATTCCCTTTTGATCTTTTGTATTATTATTTCTTTCCAAACTTCTTATTACAAATGCCTATCACAGGAGTTTCATGCAGCTCCTATGTGTGTGAACAGCCTCCATGTGAACCTTTCCCAAAGAGCTGCTTCACACGATGTTTAACCCAGGTTCTGATTCCTCCTCCTCCTCCTCCTCCTTCTCCTCCTTCAGGTGAAGAAGCCAAGAACCCCATGAAGTCCATCCCCATCGGCATCGTGGCCTCGCTGCTCATCTGCTTCTTCGCCTACTTTGGCGTGTCAGCCGCTCTCACCCTGATGATGCCGTACTACCAGCTCAACGCCCAGAGCCCGCTGCCCGAGGCCTTCACCTTCGTGGGCTGGGCTCCGGCCAGATACATCGTGGCTGTGGGCTCCCTGTGCGCCCTGTCCACTAGGTGAGGCTCGCCGGAGGTCTCCTGGTTCTCGTGGTCTCTGGCCTTCGGACACTAACTAACTAACTAACTGCGTTGTTGATCTCAGCCTCCTGGGCTCCATGTTCCCCATGCCTCGAGTCATCTACGCCATGGCCGAGGACAAACTGCTCTTCCACGTCCTGTCCAGGATAAACGATCGCACCAAGACGCCGCTGATCGCCACCATTGCCTCGGGCATCGTGGCAGGTGAGGAGCACCAAGTCTGGGGACGTTTTCACATCAACTCTGGGCGTTTGAGTGACTCTCTGCGACTGAGAAGAACAGTGCACAAATCACACGGTCGTAAAGACCCACAAGTTAAAACGTCCCAAATCCGCTTTAATTCGCTTTAATTAAACTTCTCCCTATTGTGAAACCTTCATAATTAGTCACCACTCTCGAAAACAAGAAAAACAAGAAAAGTAAAATGATCTGGATGAAAAAAGGGCCGATGACAAAGCAGGTGTTGTGAGACAACGGAAGAACCGGGTCACTGTCGCACCCTCATGACTCGAGACCAAGCAGAGCGCTCCGGCCTGAACTACAACGTGTGCTGACAGTCAATCTCCTCCTTTGCAGCTCTCATGGCCTTCCTGTTCGACCTGGCGTCTCTGGTGGACCTCATGTCCATCGGGACGCTGCTGGCTTACTCCTTGGTGGCCATCTGCGTCCTCATCCTCAGGTACAAACAAAGAAACACGAATCTCTGATCCTCTGCGTCGGCAACGACCGCCCCACCAGCCCAACTCACCCTCCTCCCTCTCGCAGGTACCAGCCCGGGAACCTGCAGCCCGGGAACCAGGCCGAGAAACTCAGCTCCCTCAGCAGCCAGATGGAGAGGCTGGTGGACACGGAAGGCGAGAAGGTCCCGGTTTCCCTGGAGGTGGAGGAGACGCCCTCCGAGGAGGACTTCGCCTTCAAGCTGCTCTTCGTCCCCAGCGGGAACGCCCCCACGCAGATGTCCGGCACCATCGTCTACGCCACCACCGCTGTCATCTGTGAGTTGCAGCCCGCCGCAGGGACCGACCTCCCACAACCTCCCAGTCTGCCTTTCATTCCAAATTCAAGAACTTTATTTGTCGATTCCAAATTCAAGAACTTTATTTGTCACATCCTAATTGGATGTGCAGTGACACGGAAAATATATATATATATTCACATACGTGCATACAAAAGAAGCACACCATTCACAAAGGCACTTATGCTGAAAAATGTGTGGAGTGTTTAAACAATTATAAACGTGACTGAAAGTGCCTGAAAGTCTGTGCTTTGCTGACTCCGCCCTCTCCACCTCCGCCCTCAGCGCTCCTCATCACCATCCTGTGCATCCTCCTGACCAACTGTCTCCCAGCGCTGCTGGCCGGCCACGCCTCCGTGGTGGTGCCCTGCGTCCTGCTGAGCCTCATGTGCGTCGTGTGCGTCGTCATCATCTGGAGGCAGCCGGAGAGCAAAGCGGCCCTCACCTTCAAGGTAGCGCCACAACACACGCGGCCGAGGCCTCCGGGGTCAGAGGTCGTTCGGTGGGGCGGAGTCTGACGCCACGCTTTCACTTCTCGCCCGCAGGTCCCTCTGCTGCCCTGGCTGCCGCTGTTCAGCGTCTTCGTCAACATCTACCTCATGATGCAGCTGGACATGCAGACGTGGATCAACTTCACCGTGTGGATGGTCATCGGTACGTTTGAGCGCCCCCTTCAGTTTGGAAAGCACTGTGTCTGAGTCCCAAGTCGCCCCCCCGCCCCCCACTCACCAGTTTGCGGCTAGAAAGGGGCTACGCCATTTGTGGTGTCCCTTGAAATCCATATAGAGGGAGGAGGGAACGAGTGGGTGATTTTGGATACAGCCTGTGATCACAAGAGTTGAGTTGTGTTTTCCCCCCTCTAACGACCCCCCCCCCTTCCATTGCCAGGCTTCGCCATCTACTTCTTCTATGGCATCAGGCACAGCGTGGCGGGCAACCGCTCCTTCGAGAAGATGCCGAACAAGAGAGGCTACACGCAGGCGTCGAGCAACAGCGACCCAGAGGCAGCGAGCCCCTGATACAGACTGTGGCTCCACCCCACCCCCATCCCCCACCCCCCCTCACCCCCCCAAGAGGCCATGCCGCCCTGGGCTCCTTCCAAGTGCAAAAAGCCACGCTCGCGCACGCACATATACACACACACACACACACACACACACACAAACACACACAAACAAACAACCACACACGCACACACGTCTTACCTCTGAGACTCGGAGGCTGATTAACTTGACGGCGGGACATTGTGACAAGGCGACCTGCCTTTCTGTCTGTCTTTCTGTCTGTACTAACGCTGCACCGCTCCTCAAGTCCCCATCAACCGACGGAAAGAATGTTACACAAGCTGGTTACCGCTTCCTCTCCGTCGTCAGGCTGCCGCGCGTGCAGCGCACAGGCGTCACTAACAAAACGTATTTTGTAGAACACTTGTAACTAGTTCTGAGGGTTTTTTTCCCGACCGATCCGCGCCAGGCTGGCGACACACTGGGCAGCAGCCGCGAGATGGTTGACCGCAGCTCTGCTGTTGCGACTATCGATTCAGCTGCACAACGCTAGGTGACGCTAAACCCAAAGTTGTCGGCAGTTTGCTGCGGAGGTGGAACACATCAGAAAAAACCCATCTGGGATTCAGATGCGATTCTGGGGTGTGCTCACTGCACGCTCGCTGGCCACAGTGTGGAGCCGGCCTGGGCAGAGGAGAACAAGCCTGGAGCAGTGGCCTGTAGGTTAGTATGTTAGCATTAGCAAGCTAATTGCATTAACAGGGTAGGGACTGAGGACTCGCGGTTTAGAGTAGTTGGATCCGTTGCGCACGACCGACGTTGAGTTACTGTCGTCAGGTGTCGTCACCTGTTGCCTTCAGCCCACCCACCCCCCCTTGCCACCCCACCTCCAGAGCTTGACTTCTGTTCTGCTTCCAGTTCCAGATTTTCATTTTTGCAGCACACGATGAAATTAAATTATTCTAGCCCTCTGTTTACAGCCTCCTGTTTAAAAAAACCCGAATGCTTTGTTGGACCTTCCACACGTTTGGAAGGGGACCTGAATCAGGTGGTCTAAGTGGGCGGAGCTACCATGGGAAGTCTAGACGTTTAACTATTCCTCTTACTGCTGCAGCCTGCTGCCGTTTCTGCTACTGGTCTGATCATCACAGCCATGTCTGGCAGTCGGCGGTGATGAAAAACCATTGTAATCACTTCTTTTTTTAAAAAAACAAAAAAAAAACAATTTACGTTGTTTGTGAAAAGTGAATGACTGCTTTTCACAAAGATTTCTGTTTAGTTTCAATGGAAACTTCCTTTTCTCAGAAGCTCTGTTGGCTGCCCAACACTTTATTTTATTTCTACTTTTTGTTTATATTAACTTTCTCTTTTGTGGTAGACATGTTAATATTTAAATGTTTGTAGTTCTTATTTGTTTGGGGAAAACAATCTGATGCTTTCTAGATGTATTTTGTTACATGTACAGTTTTTAGTGCGCTGATGTACTTAGTCACATTTCTTTTGTTGCACAAAAATCTATGTGTTTGTTTTGTTTTTTTTAAATTGTGGCTTATTTTTAATTCTTCTCTGACCAAAGGAAAGTTTGTTACTCTCCTGCCCCCCCCCCCCCCTCGTCCTCCTTTTTAGAAATTGAGTTTTACAAAAAGAAAAAGAGCAGCTGCTTAAATCAGTCTTTAAATCGTGTAATTTAAAAACAAAAATGGCCCCCAATCCTCTTGAGTCTGTAACTTACTGGTGAGGCTTGTTCTGAGTTCAGAGTTTTACTGTAAAATGTACAGTATTTGTTGAAAATATTTACCTATTTGTATTTTAACATATTTTCTTGGACGAGGAAAGAAAACTTGTATGAAATTTGTGTGTCTGGAGATGTAAATTCACGCTTGAAGGCATTTTGATGCTGCTAAAAACAAGAAACCCAAAAATCCTACTGCCGTTTGCTCCCAAATCAAAGTGCTAGTCGACTGATTCACACCTTCTCAAATCTACTGTATAGGCGTCCGGGTTGAATCTTTCAGTGATGTTCTGTGACGTGGCGTTGAGTCAACAGCCGCCCCTCCGTCTCCACAATCCCTTTTTACGCACATATTTCCCCCGAGACGGGTCACTTGACGGTGGCTGTGGTGCGGCTGTGACCTCTGACCCCTGGCCCTCGCGACTCTCACAATGAGTCCCTTCATCCCCCCCTCACTTCCGGACGTCTCCCATTCATATATCCTGTACATATGGCCGTCGTGTATGAAACAAAAAAGCGTTTGTTTTTTTTTCTGTTTGTTTTTTTTTTTTTTTCTAACTTAAATAAAAGTGATTCTTACCCTGGCAGCTGCGTCATGTCTTGAAAATTTACTTCGTGTCCTGCGGCTACCTGTGCTGTTTTTTTATTTATTTATTTATTTATTTTTAAACAACAAACCTGTGACTCATTCAACTATTAAAAGTGTGAATGGCTTTGAGTCCAGTGAAGCATGTTATTTTTCAAAGGACCGATGAGAGAGTTGCATGAAAACCTCTTATTTCCAACTCGGATGCTGAAGTGTAAACTGACAAACTATCCTCGAGCAATGAGGCACCATGACTGAGCTCTGGACTCCAGGAAAACACAGCCAGCGAGTCGTTAATGGGTCAGGTTCTTTTCTTTAAAGAAGACCTGCTGAGAAAGGCATCAACCAAATGATTTTTTTTTTTTTTTTTTTTTTTTCAACCTTCAGTGTGGGGCTCGTTGTGTTCCACAGATGAACAAGCTGGACGAAGGACCCGAGTAAAGTTCCCTTAGTTCTCCCGCTCAATTTAGATCGAAGGTGTAGTTTTAGTTTAACGGGCATGGGCAAACTATGGCCCAGGGACCATATGCGGTCCTGTTAGAAGCTTTTTAATTCGGCCGCCCAACTTGAAGCAATTTTATTTATTTATTTATTTATTTATTATTCTATATAAAGAAATAATAACCTTTCTAATAGATGCCTTAAAATATTTAATGGATGATTGAAATATGTCAGATCCGGGTTACTGATGAGTCTTGAAGGCTTCTAAACTACAGAACTACATCACTCACGTAGAAAAAAAAAACAGACGGGCCATAGATAGATAGATAGACTGCTAATGTAATAAAATGTAAACAAAAGTTTGAAAAAAAAAATGAGTACAGTGGAAGATTGAGATTGGGGGCTTACAAACATAGATGGATATACACACAGAGCATATAGACCAACGATAAATGTGTATTTGTACACACTTAAACACAAAAAAGAATAAATGTGCTTTTTTTAAAAAAAAACACGCAGAGGGGGGGGGGGGAGAAAGAGAGATAGAGAGAGAAAGTAAATGTGTATTTTTGATGTTGCTGAATATTTCTCGACTCTTGAAAATTTTAAATTATTGATATAAACTCCACTTTAAAAAAAAAAAAAAAGATCGCACTACGTAATTTTTTTTTTAATTTTTAAATTTTTAATTTTTTTAAAGACATTGTGACGACAGGATATAGTCTCAAATTGCAAAGTGCGAGATCTGCCGCCATCTCGTGGATCGAAGGCCTGTTGCAGCAGTGAGCTTCATAGAGGCTGGTCATGCGCAGTTTGAAAAACATCACAGCGAAAATGTTACTTTTCCCCGCACCTAGTACACATTTTGTTGTATCTGTAACTAACAAATGGTGAAAACACCCAAACGCAGAGGAGTGGTTGCTAACAGCAGGCTAAAAATAATGAACAAGAACAGTTGCTAAAATATCTTAGGCAAAAAAAGGGATACCAATCACCCCTAAATATCAATTCGATAATAAGAATACGCTATTTTATCAAAACATTTATACAAATATGAAATGGAAAAAGAAAGACCCTCTTTAGGCCTTTAAATAAAAAATTCAATTCACTGATCTCTCGAGCTAGGAGTAAATGACTTAGAATTCCGAGCTTGAATACTCGCACTGGAACGCACCGCGGGCTGGCCTCAGAGCGGAGCTGTCAAAAGGCATCTGACATCAGCGAGAAAGCAGGCGGACTTTATTAATCACAGCCAGGTCCCGGTGAGGGTGGCTGGCTTCAGCTCCCTCTTAGCTCATCGACTGGAAGGAAAGATCAACTTCACGGAGGATTTTAATATCTTACTTTGGAACTTCAGACAGGCTCCCTCTCCTCTGTCCAAAACTTTGTTTGTTTGTTTGTTTGTTTGTTTGTTTGTCTGTGCTGCCGTGTGCGGGGCAGCAGCATGCAGCAGCAGGAGCTCCTCTTCAAAGTGCTGGTCATCGGGGACCTCGGCGTGGGCAAGACCTCCATCATCAAGCGCTACGTGCACCAGATCTTCTCCCAGCACTACCGCGCAACCATCGGGGTGGACTTCGCCCTGAAGGTGCTGCAGTGGGACGGTGACACGGTGATCCGACTCCAGCTGTGGGACATCGCAGGTGTGGTAATGGGGTGACGAGGGTGCAAACTGGAGGAGGGTCTTTTTTTTTTTTAATTATTGATTATTTGTTGGTACACGTTAAAGTGTCACTTCTCCTGGGCCTTCACAAGCCTAGAATCTTCTCCAAAGGGCTTTTTTAAAAATGAAAGAAGAATCAGGCATGGCAATTTCTTCCCAGAATGTAACCAAAAAGAAATTCAATTAAAGGGAGGTAGCTTTTCTGAAACAATCAGCCTGCCGTAAGGAAAGAAAAAACATCAGTTGGAGTTTATCAGTGTGGTGTTGTGGTTAGCGCTGTCACCTTACAGCAAGAGGGTCGTGGGTTCGATTCCAGGGCCTGAGACTTTTCTGTGTGGAGTTTGCATGTTCTCCCTGTGTCTGCGTGGGTTCTCTCCGGGTTCTCCGGCTTCCTCCCACACTCCAAAAACATGCATGTGAGGTGAATTGGAAACTCTAAATTGTCCGTAGGTGTGTGTGTGTGTGTGTGTGTGTGTGTGTGTGTGTGTGTGTGTGTGTGTGTGTGTGTGTGTGAGCGTGGAAGATTGTATTTCAACGTGGCCCTGCGATGAACTGGCGACTTGCCCAGGGTGTCACCCTGCCTTCGCCCTATAACAGCTGGGACAGGCTCCAGCAGACCCTCGCAACCCTGAGCTCATGCAGGACAAAGTGGGTATTGAAAATGGATGGATGGATGGATGGAGACAGCTTGGAGATTGGTTTCTCCTCCTGGAGAGTGTGATGTGCCCTCCTGGTACTCTTTGGGTCCCTCCCTGTCATTTCAAGCCTGCTTGAGGAATGTTGGTCTTGTGCCTGGCCGTGACTCAAGTCATCCCATGTTACTAATATTGGTCACATGATGGTGGCAACTGTAGAAGAAGACACACACTCACAAACACACACACGTACACACACACAGAGGGAGGTGGGAGAGAGAAACACACTGTGACAAAGTGCACAATAAACTAATTGGATTTTACAGGACTGGAAAAGTATCTTCATGTGGGTGCATGTGTGTGTGCATGTGTGTGTCTCAGGACAGGAGCGCTATGGGAACATGACCCGTGTCTACTACAAGGAGGCGGTTGGAGCCATGATGGTGTTTGATGTCACAAGGTCCTCCACCTTTGACGCTGTGCTGAAGTGGAAGGACGATCTCGACTCGAAGGTCAGCTCGCACCCCGCTGGTCAACAACTGAACCTCATTGTCTGAATGTTATAAAAAAAACAAACAAACAGCAGGAGTCGTTATCGTTGTTAGCTGGGAAAGGTGTCATTGCCCCTCGTGACATCACAGAGGGTTGATTTCTGATTGAGGATCTTCTCAGTGGAAGAGCGCTTAAAAGGCGATTGTGACTCCTCACTCTGTGCGAAGGTGACTCTGAACCACGGGAGGCCGGTGCCAGCGGTGCTCCTGGCCAACAAGTCAGACCAGCTGCCCTCCAGTCAGCTGAAACTCGACTCCTTCTGCAGGGAGAACGGCTTCGTGGGCTGGTTCGAGACCTCGGCGAAGGTAGGAGAGCAGCAGAGAGGCGGCGTTCCCGCAGATCCTCCACACACTATTACTATGCAAACATGGGCGATGAATATAGTGGGTGAAAAGTGCTTTGGAGTGATGTGATGCTGCGAGTGATGGAACCACATGAGGTTGAGACGAGCTTCGTTTAATCTGACGCCAACGTAAGAATCCATCCGTCCATTTTCAGTACCCGCTTCTTCCTGAGCTCAGGGTCACGGGGGTCTTCTGGAGCTTCTCCCAGCTGTGCTAGGGCGAAGGCAGGGTGACACCCTGGATAAGTCGCCATTCTCCACATGGAGAAAAGACAAACAACCGTTCACACTCACGGACAATTTAGAGTTTCCAATTCACCTCACACGCATGTTTTAAGACTGTGGGAGGAAGCTGGAGAGAACCCACGCAGACACAGAGAGAACATGCAAACTCCACACAGACAGACCCTATAGGCCCAGAATCGAACCTACGACCTTCTTGCTGTGAGGCGACGTGTCACTCCTCACTATAAAAATCAGTTTTAAAGAGTGAAAACACACATTTGACGGCCTCGTGTGGGACACGGTGCTGCAACGCCACTGACAGCAGTGTCCAGGGTGGGAATTTATTCAGAAAAATGACACCCGACATGTATGAGAGAAACAAGGGAAAAGCGGTTTGAATTTACCTCCAGCCTTGCCGCCTTGTCTCGCAGGAAAACACAAACATCGAGGAGGCGGCGCGCTGCCTGGTGGGACACATCCTGAGCAATGAGGAGAACCCGCTGACGGAGAGAGAGCCCGGCAGCCTGATCCTGTCCGGCTACAGCAGCAGCAGGAAGGACCAGCTCACTTGTTCATCGTGTTTAAAGTGGTGAGCCGCCGCCGCCGCCGCCGCTGCGGTCGCCATGAGCCACCAGGAGGGAGACGTTGGTCCCGGGAAGCTGTGAGCAGAGAGGAGGAGGAGGACGACGACGACGAGGAGGAAGAGGAAGAGAAAAAAAGTCACCTGTGTGAGCTCTGAATGTTCCCTCAGCATCTTCAAAAGATGTAAAAACACATGAAAACACGTTAAAAAAAAAATATTGTTTTGTTTGTTTTTTTTTTTCTTTTCTGGGCAACACTGAATTTTTAATTATTATTATTATGATTATCATTATTATTTTTTTGTGCAAAGTTGGCATCAAGCATTTCAGGGGAAAAAACAAACATTTTTTTGCTCTGATTGTTTGTGTTTGTAAAGCGGCACGTTGACTGGTTGTTGACCCGACACTGGAGCCTCGTTCAGTTTGAACCTGCAGATGCTGATGAGACTGACACCAAACTGCATAGCACTGACTCTCAGCCCTGACTGCTGTGCAGTGTGAGCTCAGGAACAGCCATAGTGGGTTTTTGTACTGATTCGTGAAGCTTCTCCAAGACAGCAGCAGACGCTGAGAAACCGCAGCCTGATTTCTGTGCTAATACCATGTAAAATTAATCCCATCATGTAACATTAACACGCAACCCCTGAATGGACCTCGTGTCATGATGAGAACCGCAACATTTTTTTTCTCTCTCATGCTGCATCGCTGACTAGCAGGCGGGAAAAATCTGCTGCGGAGATTTGAGATAAATATATCCACAGCGCATTTTTCCACACTTGATGCCGGGGACGCCTTCAGGGACGACTACAAACTTGTGTTAAAACCACTTTACTGCTCGTACCGCAGTGTGTGTGTGTGTGTGTGTGTGTGTGTGTGTGTGTGTGTGTGTGTGTGTGTGTGTGCGCGCGCGTGTGTGTTTGTGTGTGTGGTTCTTGTCAACATGGGGATGACGGCGACATGAGATATTTGAGACATGTGACCAAAACACGAATGCAGTGCTGACATTCCTCAGTGTGTGACACGCTTTTGTGCTATTTTCACTTGGTTCTCTACATGTTTGATTTGTTTCTTGTTTTGTTTTTCTGTTTTTTTAAATGAAAACGATCACTCGGATAAATCTGAAATCTGTTTGCAATTCGACCAATCAAACCTTGTTGTCTGTTATGACTAAAAATACAAATGACAATAAATGTTGAAAAAAAAATCCAAGCTGAAGTATTATTATTATTATTATTATTATTATTATTATTATTATTATTATTAATAATAATAATATTATTATTATTTCAAAGGTGGTAGAATGAGTGGAGAATCTACATAAGATGTGCAGATACCATCCTGGATGTGTCCACACCTCATTGGACCAGCAGGAACCTCTCTTTCTCACACACACACACACACACACACACACACACACACACACACACACACACACACACACACACACACAGCACAGAGGCAGTGAGAGAGAGAGAGAGAGAGAGAGAGAGAGAGAGAGAGAGAGAGAGAGAGAGAGAGCTGGAACAGCTGATGCTGACTGGAATAAAGAGAGGTGGATAAATCAAAGTGCCTTCTGCTTTAAGACGCCTCCCCGGACCCTGAAGTGGCCCAATCACCCTCCTCCCGCGGTCACCTGATTCCTGCCATTTTACGCACAAGTTTGACTGACCCCAAAAAAAAGAGAAGAGGGGCGTGTGGGAGGGGTGGCTGAGGGGGAAAAAAAGGAAAGCGGCCTATCGGCAACCTCAACACAGAAATACAACCTTTTGTGAGAGGATTAGTGGGGAGGAAGAGCAGCGACTGAAGAGAGGCAGAGAATCAAAGCGGCGGAGGTCGGATGCTGCTGCCGCTGAGGGGAGCTGTTCGGATCGTAGCCTACACACACACACACACACACACACACACACACACACACACACACTGGAGGAGGGGGAGCCACAGGAAGAGCCGGGGCGACGCTCGGTAGTGAGCAGTGACCGCTGAGGATGGCCCTGCGTGCCGCAGACAAGCACCGGCACCGCTGATGCCGTCTGGGATTCGAACCGGCGCCTCCCGGCTGCGGACACTGAGTGGAATGATTGTGCGTTTTCCATCTTTATTTTAAAAAAGAGAGAAAACCGCCATCCCCTCTCTCTCTCTCTCTCTCTCTCTCTCTCTCTCTCTCTCTCTCTCTCTCTCTCTCTCACGGGCACACTCACGCGCGCGCGCGCGCGCGCTCTCTCCACACGGGCTGTGTGTCACTGCAGCAGCGGGACTCCTCATCATGCCGTCGATCCCGCACTGAAACGCCGCGGCCGCCGTGCGTTGCATTTTTTTTTTCTTTTTGTTTTGTGTGCGTGTGTGTGTGGGTGTGTGCGTGCGCGCGCGCGCGCGCGCGTGTGTGTGTGAGTGAGTGAGTGAGTGAGAGAGTGCGTCTGCGTGTAGCCGCCGCATGAATTCTACCAGCGGATCCTCGCCGGTGAACGCTGCTGTCCTCCTCCCCCACCTCCTCCTCCTCCTCCCCCACCGCCTCCTGCCCAGCACCACCGCCGCCGCTGAAGACGCTCTGATCGCCCCCCCACCACCAGCCGGACTCCTCCATCACTCCTCCTCCTCCTCCTCCTCCTGCTGCTGCTGCTCCTCCTCCTCCTCAGCACCATGTCAGGCCAGACTCTGACGGACCGGATCGTCGCCGCACAGCACAGCATGACCGGCTCCGCCATCAGCAAAGCCGTCTGCAAGGCCACGACGCACGAAGTCAGCGGACCCAAGAAGAAACACCTTGACTGTAGGTTAAAGCCTCACCCCCACCCCCTCACCCCTCCCTCCTCACCCCTCCATACTGTACAAACAGCCTGCATGCATCCACAGCAGCCTCACAAAGGACGGACCCCCCCCCACACACACACACACCTCCCCACCTCACCCTCTTCCTCCTCCCTCCTCCCCCAATCATCCGGTAGTGTTCGCCGCCTCTTTCATCAGGTTCACCGTCACATTCCCATAGATCACACGTTCATTTTTTTTTTTTTTTTTTTTTTTACGCCGCCCGGCGACGCGCGCGCCAGCGTGTGCTTGCGTGTGCGTGTTGGTGATGGCAGCGCCGCGTGCAAGTCATCCAGGGGAAATAGGCCACCCCCCGGCTCGGCTCGGCTCGGCTCGCCAGGCTAATCGCGCCGCCGCTGCCACAGTGCAGGGTGTCGGTCGGCCCGTCCGTCCATTATTGAAGCTGGAATTGCCCCCCCCCCCTCCCTGGTGACGGGACGCGGGATTACACGCACAGAGTGCGCGCGCGGCACGTGCACGCTCAAGTTCACTGTCATGTCCTCTGCAAGGATCGTTAGTGTTGTTTGTTGTTAAGGGCCTTGCGTGCGGGAGTGTGTGCGTGCGCGCGCGGGCTTGCTGTAGCCGGTCCGTGTGGAAACGAGAGCGTTTGCAGCTCCAATTCGGCTGCCGTCTGCCAATCACCTGTGCGCGAGCGACACACGGTGCGGCGCACAGGAAGTGCGCGAGGCTCCCCCTTCACTCCCACCACCACCACCTCCCCTCTGCATGTTTATCACTATTGTTTTTGAAGCGCTGGTTATTAAGTCAGGGCGGCTTTTCAGCTTCATTATAGCAACTCAACACGATCGATGGGGGCGGCACGGGACCAATCAATGGTGCTGCCAGTCTGAGTGGAAGGAGAGGAGAATGGCGGACACACACACACACACACACACACACACACTCACAGGTGGGGCTGTTGCTGAGGTTCACACTCATCAGCAGGAAGTGTGGAGAAATCAGGTGGTTTGGGGGGTGGGGTGGGGTACGGGAGAGCACAGACACAGTCAGTCAGGGCAGTGGGTTAGGCAGTGGGTTAGGCAGTGGGTTAGGCAGTGGGTTAGGGTTAGGCAGTGGGTTAGGCAGTGGGTTTGAGAGTGGGTTAGGCAGTGGGTTAGGCAGTGGGTTAGGGTTAGGCAGTGGGTTAGGCAGTGTGTTAGGGTTAGGGTTAGGCAGTGGGTTTGAGAGTGGGTTAGGGTTAGGCAGTGGGTTTGGCAGTGGGTTAGGGTTAGGGTTAGGCAGTGGGTTTGAGAGTGGGTTAGGCAGTGGGTTAGGCAGTGGGTTAGGGTTTGGCAGTGGGTTAGGGTTAGGGTTAGGCAGTGGGTTTGAGAGTGGGTTAGGCAGTGGGTTTGGCAGTGGGTTAGGCAGTGGGTTAGGCAGTGGGTCCCACAGGCTGTGTGACGCTGGAAACTCCAGGTCCTCGCAAGATGCACCTGAAGGCAAAATGTCTGAATTAGGCTTGGAAGGAGATGAAACAGTACCACAGCTCAGCGGGACGGGGCCGGGACACACCGGAGCGCCGCCACGCTGACAGCTGATTAGAACCACTGGTGCTAAAACGCAGTGAGCGTCCAGAAGGCTGCGGGCCTTCTAGCCGCTGCGTCCGCCGCGCTGGGAAACACCAATTAAACTCAAATGTCTCCCTCCTTCAAGCATCTGCACCACCAACATCCAGGCACGAAACGGATCTCAGCGGCTAAAGCAGCTTAACCCCGGAGGCTCCGGTCGCTGCGGCCGTCTGATCGGGGAGGAGAAGAGCGGCCGCTCGGCTTCTCACTGGGAGTCCGCGCAGCGCGACGCGTTGACGGCGAAGACTATTAGACGCGCATCGCTGCGTGAAGTCTTCAGTCTCGTTTTGTTGCTCCACAACGAGCCTGAGCGAGGAGTCCAGGCGGCCTCAGCGCTGATAAACGCTGGCAACATCAATTTCCTGCAGAACAAACTCGGCTTGCCGTCGATCGATCCTCGGCAAAGGCGGCGGGACGAACGAGGAGACGAACAAGCGCCGCGCCAGATTAATCAGAGGCCATTCAGAGGCAGCAGACACTAGTCTCACGGGTGCTTTCCCCTTCCTCCCCACCCCCCCCCCCCTTCCTGCCTTTTCAGCGCTGTGACCCTGATAGAGTGGCCGCCGTCGCAAACGGCCCGTGTTGATTATTTATAACACCCCCCACCCTCCCGCCTGCCCATAGCGAATGATGAGCATGACAGCCAGAGTAATGGGATTTCACTTGCGACTCGTGCACGGCCGCTGCCACCGAGCGTTGACAGAATAGCGCGGAATGGCAATCAGAGCGGCTGTGACCTCTCCTGCCCTCTGCTGCCCCCTGCTGCCCCCTGCTGCCCTCTGCTGCCCTCTGCTGCCCTCTGCTGCCTCGGACCTACTGCTCCTCCTACACGGAGGAGTCGTGGTCCATGCAGATGCAGTCAGAAATCACACACACTGCCGGGCGGCTTTTTTGTTGTATATAATGTGATGGCATCCCTCCTCTGGAGGAGTTTGCACACCTAAATTCAATTCCTGCTGGGGAGTCATTGATCCACAATATTTCCTACTTGGACTTCCAGCTTATCAATAATCCTAGCTGGCAATCACACAGTCAATACTGCATCACGTATCTGTGGCTGACAGATGAAACGTATACACACTGAGTGTGTGTTGGTGTGTGATTAAGTCAGAGTATGATTGGATTTGATGATTATTATTCAAAAAATTGGAAGGAAAAAAAATCTCATTAAACAAAAATCGTTCACCTTCAAGGCCTGCGAGGTAGAGTCACGCGCTAAATGCTAACATTTACCGTTATGTTAACCGTCCATCCAGTCAGTTTAGTGCGAACAAAACACAAACAAGGCCTTTTGTTTGCTGAGCGACGCATCCGCGTCCACATCTGCGCCGTGTTTGTGTTTCTGTGTTTTTGCCTTCGACAAGAAACGCAAATTAGTCGCGATCAATGAGGTCCCGTCAATTATGGAGCGTAAAAAAGCGTTAAGAATGTTTACGCCGTGCCGTGAACGCTGCTGTCGTGCCACAGTCGTGTTGACGGCCGATTAAGGAGCTGAGATTTAATTAGAAGATGCTCACGACAAATATTGTGAAAGGAAAATGTTTCTTCCAGGCGGTGTCTGTCCTCATCAATGGCGGCTGAGGTCTGAATTATTGTCATTAATCATTAGCCAGTCTCCGTAATGTATAATTAGAGTGGGGAGACGCCCATAGTTTTATTATTTTAGCACTTTATGAGAGTGGGCTGAACGTTAGAACAATGTCACATCTCCAGGCAAGAAAAGCAGGAGTGAACGTCCAGCGGATTTCACACCACAGCTTTCAGACGAGGTGTTAGCTTGTGTTAGCAGCTGCCCACAGATTAAACAGACTTCACTTTATAATCCAGAGAAAGAATTGAGGGCATTCATTTCACTCAGTTCTATCCGTTAATTAGCTTCTCCCAAACTAAACCCATCAGCTCATATTAAAACCCTGTTAACGGCTGGTTTTCACGCCCAGAGTCTGGCAGAATTGCTTCTCATGGTGATACAAGAAAATTCTCTGAGAGGGAGATGATGCCTTTTGTGACATCACAATGAGCGGATCTCTACAACTGAACTGTTAAAGTGATGTAAACCAGTTATATGTGCACTCATTTACCAAATGGAAAAAAAAATTTCAGAAACAACGTCATTCACAGTCGAAATGATTGAAACATCCCATTGGCAGGTTGTAAATAATAATTAAATGAATGAATAAATATATAAATTACTTTACACACATACATATGCATTTTTGTGATAAATACATATTATAATAATCTAATATTAAAAGCAATTTCTATTAAATTATGTTTTTTCTACCTTTGGGTTAGCATGAGAACAATGCATGATGGGTTAAATTGGCAAGTAGGTGATCATTAGTTGTACACTAGTTTAGCGATGCATTGTGGGATACACTGAATGGAGTATGTAGTGGAAACTGATGTTCACTCAGGATTCGGACACCAATACAAAATGATCTATATCCACTATATAGTTGCTATGGAGTGAGTAGAGGGCGACTTGGGACACAGCCTGAGATAACAGAGTAAAAGAAGGATTTCTGTCATTTACAGTTCACTGACAGGACGAACTATGAGAAGAAAACATTGAAAACGTTTTTTTTCCCCGAATAATAAGTATTTTCAATAATTAATAAAAAGCTAAAAAATTAGTTTTAGGAGGTGGCCTGGACTAGCAAGCAGGCAGGCAGGCAAGCAAGCAGCGGGTGTCATGTTATTAAATGAAATAATAATCATTTTGAGCTCACACCCAGCGAGGGAGAAATGAAGGCGCTCGATGAAAGTTGCGCACGCTGAGGTCGTTAAAGTTGCTGCATTGATTTTTTTTTTTTTAAAAGTCCAGCTGACTGAAGGGATGAATCATTATCATGATGTTGGTGCGGTACTGCAGCTCCAGTAGGCTTCAGCCACCAACTCCTCAGGTGATGATGATGATGATGTTTGTTCTGTTTGTTCTGAAGCTGCCTTCAGCTCGGCCTTCGGTGCCAACAGAGAAAAAGCAACAGTCACACGAGAAAAAAAACAATAATATGATGAATTGACAGCTGTTAACTGCAATCAGCCAATTAACACAGCGACAGTCTACTGTCTTCTGCCATTTGGCTTTCTAGCTCCCTCTCCTGGTCTGCATCTGAGGCTGCGATGTTCAACACCTTCATAAAGGCCTACAATCGTTTTTTTTTTTTTTCGTTTTGTCCCGCCCAGCTAATATCAAGCCGTGATTGATCAGTTCAGCCGTCACTCTGAAACAGACACACAGCTTGGCCTTCTCCTGGATTCATCAAGTCCAAGCCAATGAATGAGCCAGCGGACTGGGCCTTGATAGACCGTGATGATTCTGATTGGATAGCGTCATCAGAACAGTGTCGCTTTCGTTACTGATGTGAAGTTTACAGTTGGCTCAGGTTGATGAGAGAAAATGTCTTAAATGTAATATATTTCTCAAAATTTCTATTTCTGAAGGCGCAGTCAGCTGTTTATTAGTGACGCAATACTGATGTTAATAGTTACCGTGTCTGTCCATCATCTCATTTGTTGATCTGTGACAAGATCATAACAAATTCATGCAGCCCCGTGAGACTTTACTCAGTGAGACTTTAAACGCACCTCCTCCAGGTTTCCAGGTTGTTGTTGTTCTGCGCTGACCATGTGACCTTGTGTCTCTCTCCGCCCCTCCAGACCTGATCCACTGCACCAATGAGCTGAATGTCAGCATCCCCCACCTGGCCGACACGCTGCTGGAGCGCAGCAGCAGCAGCAGCTGGATCGTGGTCTTCAAAGCGCTCATCGCCACACACCACCTCATGATGTACGGCAACGAGGTGAGTCGAGGCGCACCGAGCCACTGAGGGTCGGAGGGGGCGCCATCCTTGAGTCGCAAGTTCACACACGCAACACATACACACAAATCCACCGAAGGACTACGAAGGAGGACATCTGCTTATCTGCGACTCCCAGCGGTGACATTTGCTTCACTGCTCCGACACAACTTCTCTCTAACTCTCAAAGCTACAAATGCTTTAAAGCCAAATCTTCCACGTGTCCGACAAGCGCCTGCGAGGAACCTGGCTGACATTTCAAAAGTGTGACAACATCAACCGGCAAACGCCACCGCACAACACAACACAACACAACACAACACCAGAGCAAACAGATATCAAAACACAACAAGCACATTACCGGCAGCGTGCCAGCTTGTGGCTGTGACCTCCATCAAAGCTCCAAACTACAGAGCAAAAATGAAACGGAAGTGAGGGAAGGATGTTTGGCGGATTTGTTGTGTTTTCCTCCCAGACTAGAAAGTAGCAGAATGTTGCTCTTTTCTGCTACGAACGAGACGCTGCGAGAGGTTAGTTGGTCAGCCAAGAGTCGACTGTGGAGTCAGTTGGACTGAGAATGTTAACAAGCGGCTGGTTTTGTGGGTTGATTAGTGGGTTGATTTGGTTAGGCTGTTGGTTAGTGGATCATTAGCAAGGAGGTTAGTGGGTTGCTTAGCATGTTGGTGAGAAGTTTGGTTGTTGATAAGTTTGGGTTGATGGGTTTGTTTGGTTAATGGGTTGGTTAGTCTGCTGATTTAGTGGGTAAGAGGGTCGGTTAGGTTGGTTGGGCTGGTTAGTGGTTTGGTGGGTTAATTGGTGGGTTGGTTTGGTTAATTGTTGGTTAGTAGGTCTGTAAGAAGGTTGGTGTAGTTAGTGGGTTGGGTTTGGTAGGTTGGTAAGAGAGCTAGTTTGGTTAGTAGTTGGTTAGTTGACCAGCCGAGCAGCACAGACTGTGAATACAGACGTTGCATAAAAACTGTCAAACTTAATACCTTGGCTGCTGCGGCTGTGTGGACATGAAGTCATCGAGACGGAGGCATCTGATTGGTCCCTAACTGCTCTTGTTCTGTTTGTCACCCGCAGAGATTGATGCAGTACCTCGCCTCCAGAAACACGCTCTTCAACCTCAACAATTTCCTGGACAAGGCTGCGCTACAAGGTGAACAGACAGCAGGCGGCTGTTTGGAGAAAAAAAAAACAACTGGATGCTGTGAAACTACGGACAAATATTGGTTGTGTGCAAAAAGCAGCCCGTGGCATCAGAACCGAACTGGAGCTCACTTTGTTGCCCCAATTCAAAACTTTTAAATGTGTCAGAAGAATAAAAATGGCTGCAAAGGAGGGGGGGTGACAGCAGGGAAAGGCAGAGAAACCCAGAGTCGGGTTTCATACGCATGAAATGAGGGCACAATAACCAGGAGTTTAGTGTGACTGCAGCGCCCCCTCTCTGTCTCCCAGGGTACAACATGTCGACCTTCATCAGACGCTACAGCCGCTACCTGAATGAGAAAGCCATGTCCTACAGACTAGCCGCCGTGGACTTCACCAAGATGAAGAGAGGGTAGGTGACACACACACTACAACTGGACGAAGGAAACGCAAACACTGTGTGGCACCTTCTGTTTCTGGCTTGTGATGAGCCTCCACACTCTTCCTGCACTGCCGGCCCATCACCTGCATGCTTGCCTTGGAGGAATCGGATTCAGAATCGTGATGTGTGTGCTGTGTTCTGTTGAGTGTATTGGAGCACACCACACACAGCACCATCCAAACTGTGCGACGCTTGGTATTTTATCATCACGTGTGGGCTCTCTTTAACAGATTAAAAAAAAAAAAAAAAAAACTTTTAGAATTTTTGAAAATCCTGATGCGTGTACTCGCTTTAAAGATAAAGTTATTTTTTTTTAGTTTTTTTTATGAGTGCAGATAAAAAGTAGGCCGCTGAAGTCCCTGTTTGTCCTCGTCTCCTCCTCCAGGGCCGATGGTGTGATGCGCACTATGAACACGGAGAAGCTGATGCAGACTCTGCCCCACATCCAGAACCAGCTCGATGCCCTGCTGGACTTCCAGGTACATTACGTCAAAGACAGAGCAGCGGGAGCTGCAGCCGCTGCAGAATGTCCACGTTCTCTCCTCCTCTTGTGTGTCCAGCCGAACTCCAACGAGCTGACCAACGGAGTGATCAACTCCGCCTTCATGCTGCTCTTCAAAGACTCCATAAGGCTGTTTGCTGCGTACAACGAGGGCGTCATCAACATGCTGGGTGAGCCTTTCACGTGCACCCTTTGACCCCAGTGGTCCCTGCTGTGACTGCAAGGGGTCTGTGAAATTAAAATATCTTTCAAAAAAAGAAAAGAAAAAAGATGTTTGCTGTTTTTTTCTGCTGTTTTTCTATGAAATTGCCCTGATCC
The DNA here is from genome assembly GCF_046127955.1 of Nelusetta ayraudi. NCBI lineage: Eukaryota > Metazoa > Chordata > Actinopteri > Tetraodontiformes > Monacanthidae > Nelusetta > Nelusetta ayraudi. The sequence goes on from NW_027466061.1 coordinate 27,492,601, forward strand.
GATGGGCCTCAGGGTGGATTAAAATATGCAGGGTTGAGAACCTCTGCTTTAGAAGAGTCATTAAAAGATCTGACACTTGCAGTGCTATCTTCAGCTAGTGGGTCTTTGCCAGCTGACCCTCCATCTGGAGAAGAAGCCGAGTCCAACAAACACCGAGGTCGGCGTGTGATACAAGTCCTCTTGGTCGTCGTCGGCTTCACCTGTTTCTTGCTTCTGCTCTGGTCTGACTTGCAGAGAAATACTTTGACATGAAGAAGAACCAGTGCAAAGAGGCCCTGGAGATCTACAAGACCTTCCTCAGCAGGATGACCAAACTGTCCGAGTTCCTCAAGGTGGCCGAGGTAACGACGCTCTCGTCCCGGCGCTCCTCTTCCTCCTCCTCCTCTTCTTCCTCCTCCTGCTCCTCCTCCTCCGCCGGGGGACACAGGGCGGGAGGGAAGGACCCCGGAGACAATCTCCACCGCCGCTTCACGCTCCCTGTATTGAGAAGAAGCCGATCCAGCCCCGGTGGAGATTGGCTCCGACCTCGTGTCACCTTTGGAGTCTGATTTACACAAAACCGATTGTGGGTCAGAGTTCAAAGGTCGCGCCCTCCTTCATCTGTCGGCTCGTCCTCCTCTTTTGTTCGCTACCTCCTCCAGATTTTCTTCCTGTTCCTCTCTCGCGCTGAGCCGGGGTGGGGGAGGGGCTTCTCTGACGAAGACAGCCAATCACAGCGGGGCTCAGACGGAGCTCCGGGTCCAAGAACCCCTTGGCGTGCTGCCTGCCCTCTTGCCTGCACTGCATGTCCGAGCGAGCTCTTTTTTTTCTCCTCCCTCTATCTCCCTCCTCTGTCTCTTCTTGTTCTAATGCGCTGATGAATATTGAAGGCAGATTCTCTTGCGAGCGGCCGTCGGCCAGTAAACAGCTGCAGGCAACACAATGAGTCCCATCTTCCCGTGTTTTCCTCTGCTTGGTTTCCGTCCCATTTGGAAAAAGGTTTGGGCGCTCCATCCAAATAAAAGTAACAATAGCAATATATATTTGTGTAGATATATATTACATATCTTAAAATAATAAAGAGACTAACGTTGACTTTCAGGACTCATCCACTCTACCTGTCTGACTAAATATGTGTTTGTGTGTCATCCATGTGTTCAAAGTCAACATTAGCTGAGTGTCCCCGCCCCCCCACTTCCCTTTTCTGGGTGTCATGTGACCTGTCGTCTGCTCTGCCTGTTTGGATGCGCTCAGCATTCATCTCCAACCAGCCTCACACCTCACGGTGTGAGTGTGTGTGTTCCTATAGCTGTGTGTAGCCATGCTATACTGTAAACATATGGATGTTTGTATGCGTGTGCATGCTCCCTCCTCTTCCTCTGTGGTCTTTGGTTTCCCTCTCCAGCCACTGCATGAAGTAACGAATGCCTGGGTTTGATTCTTCTTTCTCCCTCCTCTTCCTCCTCCTCCTCCTCCTCATCCTCCTCCTGCTCTTCCTCTTCCATCTCCTACCCCACCTCCTCCTTCTCCATCTCCTCAACCTCCCTCTTCCTCCTCCTTTATTGGTCTTCTACTTACCTTTTTCTTGTGTTTTACTCTGTTGTGTATATTTTTTTTTTGAAATTATGTTTGGTTCATTTCATATTTTTTTTTATATCACCTCCCCCCTCCTTTCCCCACCCCTCCAACCTCCTTTTTTGTGACACAGCGAGTTGGGATAGATCAGGGCGACAGCCCCGATCTCACACAGGTCAGTCCACATCTCATCTCAATCAGTCGCTCAAACGGTCAACCAGCACTTTAAAAGCCTCCGTCCAGTCAATCCCATAATGCTTCAGTCCAGACGCTCCTGTTCCCTACTCACCCTACAGTCGTGCCACTCTGTAGCCGCTCCCTACTCCTCCTCCTCCTCTTCCTTTTCCTCACTTCTTTACCTCCATTCGCCTCCTACAGGGAGAAAAAAAAATGTCAACCAAGTCCTGCGAAAACAGTCTACCAAAATATTTTACCTCCAAATTTAATACATAGGTGCAGGGCTTTCTAGCCCTTCAATCATGCATACACATGTGATTATTAACAATTTATAATTGTAATTCATGCAATTATGTAATTACCATTTTCCTTATATAAAAACCTTACAAATATATTTTTTATCTATTTATATCTAGAGTGTAAATATAGTTACAAATATGCATGTATATCACAAGAGCTTCTAGACATTACAAACTTTTTACACCCATGAACTGTGTCAAAAAGATTGGAGAAATCAAACCAAAGTTTCTGTCCCGTCAGCTGTGGGGAGAGCAGCGAACGCTTTATATCAATTAGGTTTCTGCAAATATGACTTGGACAGGCGCACATAATGCCATCAGAAGCACCGCATCTCATGTTTAACGGCCCCCAAATGAAAAAAACATCCTTTTTAAAATGATAAATAACTACAGGTTCGTAATGGGACAAATCATTTTGGTTTTTTTTTAAATAAAAGCCATATTTGTGGTGCTTATGAAGACCTTATATGCATTTATCCAACTACACAGTGACTCGTGCCTATTCTGGAGCTCTAGATATGTGTTTGTTTTACTTTTAGTATATTCTCTGCAGAAGGATATCAAGAATTCACGTTTTTACTCTTTTTCCCCCCTTTAAAAATAAGTATGTTAGAACTCTTTTCTTGGCTTGTGATGTTTGCAGTGTGTCTCGGTTGCTGAAGTGTAAAGTCTGCTGAAGACTCTGCTATCACACGTGCCACAAGGCCAAGAAGAAAAAAAAAAAACCTTCATAGATTCCTGTTGTTGTTATTCTGCACCAAGGCCACGGACTTGATGTGGTTGCCTGGTTCCTCAGCAGATCTTCACAGTTCACTGAGTTAACTCTCTGGGCTCCAGTGGGACCTAATCATTGGAAACCACTGATTTTTTTTTAAATGTGTTTGTTTTTTTTGCATCTCAATTATCCAAAAGAAACAACAAATCTCATCAATTCTGCATCGCTTCAACCTAATGTGGAATCCACAAGTTAACTCATGGTTGTGATTTCCTTTGTGTATGCGTGTGTGGACACGTGTGTGTGTGGGTGTGTGTGTGTGTGTGTGTGCGTGTGCGTGTGCGTGTGCGCGCGCGCGTGTGTGAGTGTACCTGAGCACTGTTTTGTGCACTGCTGGGCTCGGTAGATGGCTGAGGGGCATGTGTGTTGCCTTTCTGCAGGAACGGCGCTCTGCTCTGTCCGTGTCAGTGGACCTGCTTGCATGATCCCAGGCTGCTGTGTGCATGAGCGACCAAACCTGAAGAAACCAAACGCAATCTTTTCTTCTTTAAATAAAAAAGAAAAAGCTCTGGTCGTGCAGGTTACACATCTTAGACTTCCTTTATGTTCTTATGCTGCTGCTTTGCGTGTGTCAGCGACTGATGGACATTGAGGCTGTGAGGAGACGGCAGAGGGAGAGAGAGAGAGAGAAAGTGAGAGAACAAGAGTGTGTGTGTGTGTGTGTGTGTGTGTGTGTGTGTGTGTGTGTGTGTGTGTGTGTGTGCGAGCGAGAGGGAGAGAGGGAGAGAGAGAAGTGTGTCCCCATTGCCCCACTTTACCCCCAGATTTTAATTTTACCCCATGGACCCTCCCCCCCTCCTCTTTAACCCCCCCCAGGCTCCCAGTTCCTTGCTGGAGGCCCTGGAGCAGCACCTGGCCTCCCTGGAAGGCAGGAAGCTGAAGGACCTCTCCGCCGCCAGCAGGTACGGCCCCCTGAGCGGCAACACGCTGCTGCACTTTGTCACAAGAGAATCGAGAAACCCACAAGATCCGTATCACACATTCGGCATATTAGCGGCGCAGTGCCTTCTCATTCCTGCGGGGGGGCTGCTGTGTTTTATGTATTTGTGTGTGTGTGTGTCACCACTGCAGATCCAGCACGTTATCCAGCGCCGCGTCGTCTCTGTCCAGCACCGGCGTCTCTCTCAGCCGGATGGACGACAAGTCGGACGACAATAGGCTGCAGCAACACAAGGCAAGACGCAGCAGTTCATCACACTGTTCCGGGGCTGCGTACCCAACTGCAGAGATGCGCCCATCCACTGGAACATCGACAAATTAATCCTTAAGCGAATTCCGATATATCCAAGAAAGTAAATGTTCATAATTTGACGTGAAGATCTAAAGTGGCTGGTGATTGGCTGTCACATTACAGAGGCAGGGTATAAAGACACTGGCATACTTTTTTTTTTTATGTCAATGTGAAAATTAATGCGATGGCCAAGATTCCCAATCAAAAATGTGTGTTCTAAGAAGTAGCGGCAAAGGGCGGGAAGACAACAAAGTGGGTGTGGAGGAAATCCTGATTTCAATCAAAAGTAAAATGGAGAAAAAAAAAAAGATTTTCTCTTTTAATGATGGCAACAATGTATTGTTGTTGTCCAAATTGATCCTAAAACATCTGGTATCAAGAAAAGAATAAAAATAGTATTCTGGAAATGGTATCGAAACCATGGTATCAAAACTGGCATCGCATCGTATCAAAACATTCTGAATGGAACCCAGCCCAGGTGTTTTTTGGGGATGTGGGATTTACTTTCCATTTGCGGTCTGGCAGCAGCCGCTGCTCGACTCGCTTGGCCACTGCGGCTCTCGTCACGCTCGTCTTCAAACAATGAAAACGATTGGTCGCATCTCACCAGGGGACAAATGCAGTGCGCACATGACCGTGGCAAGACTTTAAAAATCTGGCCAAAGTGCAGCGTACAAAAGGCACAATAGGAACGTGTACGGAGTCGTGCTGAGGTCTCGCTATCTGTCGCCCCCTGCAGGAGGACGGCCACAAGGCAGCCAGCGTTCAGACATCCAACGCCTTGCCCAGCAGCGGTGCTGACCTCTACTCCAACTCCCCCATCGTACCAGTCAACAACCAGTGAGTGTGACCGGTGCACTGACACCGGTGCACTGACGCCATCGCGCAGAGCCTCGCTGACCTCTGACCTCTGACCTCTGACCTCTGCTACTCCTTCAGTGTGCCAAACCTGAGCAGCGAGCTGTTCACCCTGCAGCCCAGCGTTACCGCCATCCAGACCACACACACTGTGCCCAACAACTACAACACCTGGGGAGGTAGGCACACACACACACACACACACACACACACACACACACACACACACACACAGCACAGGTGTAAATGACAAGGGTCATTTACCGACTTCCTCTCCCTTATGAAACATCCTGACGCGGCTGCAGGTGATTTGTTAAAGCCGGCCCCGCCCACTCATATCCACAGCCCCGGAGTCCCGCTGCATTCTGGGAAAATGCTGCCCAGCGACTTGGACTCGTCTCTGGCCAACCTCGTCGGCAGTGAGTTCCTCAGCCGGCCGTCTTTCCTGCTGATCTGCCCCTCCCCCCACCAACCTCCCTCACCCTCTGCCGCATCAAATAACGTCACACTTTTCTCTCCCTCCGTCAGATTTGCAGTTCGGGGCAACGCCGGCAAAAAAGTGAGTCTGCCTTATTTTTTCCCCCCCACCCTCCTCCAGACATTTCAGACTTGGCCACATGCACACACACCCCCCACCCCCCCACCCCCCCACCATGCTGTTATGATTCATTTTATTCCTGTCTTTTGCATAATCTTTGCCTCTGGGAACGCTACGTGTGTGTGTGTGTGTGTGTGTGTGTCAGGCCAGAGCTCCAGTGGAGCCAGCTGGTTGAGAAGAAGCCAACGGGAGGAGGCGGCTGGCAGTCCAAGACCATGTGCCACAGCACCAACTGGGCTCACGCCGCCCACCCCATGGCCCCCGCACCCATGCCCGTCCCTCAGATGGTAAACGCTCACTTGCTCACTTGACGTTTCGTTTTGGGGTCGGGGGGGGGGGGGGGGGGGGGTCGTTCCGACGAACACACAGTGAGAGGAGCAGAGGCAGCTTGTGCACCGACGCCTGCGAGCTTTTCTTGTCTGTTCACCACAGCCACAGACGATAAACACCCAGCAACTACCAATTAGCAATTAGCTCATGTTGGGAGGGAACGGCCGAGGGGTTGTGACAGAAGGCTTTAATGCAACCAAAGCAGAGGCTGGGGGTGGATCCTTCGTCTGAAACAACGGCATCCTGGTGGGTTTTTACCGGAGCTGTCAGCATTAACGTGTCAGCCGCGTTGAGATTAAATACAAGGTGCAAATTTATTTTTTTTTGGAATTTCAAATTTGCAAATCAAAACCCGATTAATTGCAGTTAACCATGGAAAGTCACAGATTAATTTTGTTTTAAAAAATGTATGGTGTGGCAGTCAGTATGCAACAGCCAGATGGATTGTTGTCATCTGGTCATGATCGGTGGCAGAACATGTGGTTTCCATGTCCAGGCTGATTTGTGAAGGCCAGAGAATAAGAAGTAAGAGTAACAAAAAAAGACGTGAAAAAAAAAATCTTAAATGACACGAGTTAGAATGCAAGGCAGGATCATTGTGGAGGATTGTGTGCTAATCTGTGACCTCCATCATCCTGCCAGCATGGTGGCACCTCCACTGATCACACATCCATCCTGGGATGGAGCCCATCAGGTTTACCTGGTGGCCAAATTCAAACTTTCTCCGCTGCCTCCCCCCATCAGCTCATCAGCGACTTTGTCCTTTGCGCCCCCGGCTCCCAATTATCCACACGTCTCTTCCGTTCAATCTGCTTCCATCTTTTCATTTTCCACTGATTGACCTCTCAACTGCAGCTGCTCATTTATTCTGCAAATGGCTCGGAAAGTCTGCAGCGTGTCGAGAATAGAGAACGGAGGAGGAGAGGCTGGAGTCTGGGGGGGGTGGGGGGGGGGTGACTGGAGGTCAGTCTTTTGTTTGTGTGTGTGTGTGTGTGTGTGTGTTTGTGTGTGTGCGCGTCAAACATCTCCAGTTGTAACTCTCTTGTTTTGACTCTCCACAGAACGGGATGATCTACACTGGCTACGTAAGTGCGCTCCCTCACTCCACTTCCTGTTTTGGCACCAGTCCATGCGACCCAATGGGATCTAATATGGCGGCCCATTCATTTCAATGTAGTTGCTCACCCAGCGCACACGCCGATAAAGCTTTTGGCTTTTTGCCCTATGCGGCCCATCGCACTCCACAACATGCCTCAGTAACCCCCGTTATACATCAGGACACATCAGCCAATCCGCTTGGAATAAACTCTTTTCTGCCAATTTTCTGGCATTTATAAATTTTGTTTCAAAAGACAAAATGACCATGACTGAAAACTCTGCAATAGAAACATCTGCAATGAACCGCGTTTCAGGTCACAGTCATGCTGTCAGCCGTTTTAGAGACTTCTTTTTTTTATTGCAGTCTAAAAATGCTCCTTGTGCCAGATGGGGTTTTGGCTGCAGTACTTCGAGTGGCCACTGGAAAAGTATCCTGTCTCCAGTTCTTATAATACATTCATGGTGGCTATACATGTACAGTATATGTTTGATATTCAACCATGTGCTCTTTTCACAAATTATTTAAAAGCAACAAAGTACAAAAAAAAAAAAAAAAAATATTCTGAACTAATGAGATTTTCTCGTCCCAGTATTACAATTTTCATTTCCCGTTGCTCCACCGGAAGTGAAGGCAAAACTATAAACACAAGACTTAGTTATCATCATTTCAAGGTCTCCCGCCCTAAAGAGGTGATTTAAGTTTTACCACTGATGGCAAAAAAGAAATTTCAAAATACTGTTGTTTAAGTTCAAGCTGTTGAAACAAGAGGGCAGCGCCACTGCTGTTGTGTTGCTGGATGTGACTTCATGCGACTAGTTGGCTCTAATTGGCTGACTATGAGGCGACTACATCCATGACGCGTGTTTTGCATTGCCCCTGGATTTTCAGCTTGAATTAAAAATTGCAATTCTTCTTACATTTTCGGGTGGCAGACCTTCATTTATATGATAGCTATGTTGTTATGAAAGACTTTAACATGCTTGAGTGACTCGTGTGTCTGGCACGACTGGACTGTATTATTTTTATTGTTGTTTTTTATTACCTCCTCGTGTCTCGCTCAGGCTCCAGCACCAGTGGCTTTTCCTGTGACCACACCCCAAGTGCCTGTGTACGGAATGGTACGGTGCCGTCCACTCACACTCGCCTACCATCCATCCATCCATCCATCCATCCATCCACTCACTCATTTCCCTATCTTCTTTCTCCTGAGCAGCTCCCTCCTCAGATGAGTCATCAGATGGGGGGCGTCCCCATCATGCCGCCGCAGCACGTCATGTACAACCAGCCGGTCCTGAGACCTAACAACCCCTTTGGGCCCATACCAGGGACACAGGTGATGATGATGAAAAGAGGAAGTAATAAAATGAAACCGTAGCACCTCGTTAAATTTTGCCGCCTCATAGACCCCAGCGTGTGAGTTGACACTGCGACCACACATTTGACCTTTTAAATCTGCAGAAACCTTCTGGAGATGAAGAACGTGACGTGTGACTTTTCAGACGTGTTACAAATACACAGAAAGGAGTCTATATGTGTGTATATATGTATATATAGATATATATATATGTATATACATATATATATGTATATATACATACGTATATATATATATGTATATATACATATATATGTATATATATACATAAATATATATATGAATATATATATATATATACATATATATACATATATATGTATATATATACACATATATGTATATACATACATATATATATACACATATATATATACATATATATATACATATATATGTGTGTATATATATATATATATATATATATATATATATATATATGTATACACATATATGTATATATGTGTATGTAGGTATACATACATATGTATGCGTAAACACATTTTGCACATATATAGGTATACATATATAGCAGCCACAAGATCAAGAGGAAGAGAACATTTTGAAAAGAGTGCAGCAGTGGTGGAATTGCACAGTGGGCACCGCAGCGGGTCGGTAAACACGGCCAGCTTTTCTACCGTTAATGACTCTCCACTTTCTTGGCTCTCTTCCTCGTAGATGCACTTCATGTAGGGACGTCGTGGTAACCATGGCAGCCAAGCCAGAAGGAAGGAAGGAGACGAGAGGAAAGAGATGGAGACAGTTGAGAGTTGAGGTTGAGCCGATCCAGCAGCCAAAGCCAGCGGCCTGGAGGAAGTCGGAGGTCCGAGTCGGAGTCGGAGTCGCCCACCTTCCGCTTCCGTCTCGCCTGAACTTGACGTCTGTCCTCTGTCCTCGTGGTGACCACTCCGTCCACACCAGTCCCACTCACCCACCCTCCCTCCCTCCGTTCCAGTTGCCAACTCCAGCTGCGACCGGCTCTGATGGCGCTCCAGCACTCGGACCCTCGGACTTCGCGTCTGCGTCGGTCTGGCCCGACCGTCCGGTTCCACACTCGCCATCCATCCGTCCATCCACCATCCGTCCATCCCCCTGATGTCAGATGCTGTCCGCCGGGACACCGCGTGCACATGTGCACACCCCCGGTTGTTTTTTTTTTCCACTTGTTCTGCACCACAGCAGCAGCGTCAGTCAGTATTCTGGGTGTTTTTATGAGATCTGTTTGTTGTCGATTGCCAAAACGTCATCATCAAGACTCCACCAAGCGCGGGAGGATCAATTTCTGTATGTGTGTGTGTGTGTGTGCGCTTAGTGTGTGTGTGTATGTGTGTGTGTGTGCTATGTACTGGTTTGTGTTTCTTTTGGGGTACCTGATGTCACTGCTGTGTTGCCGGGTACCCTCGTGTCACTGCACTGGAACTAACTGATGAAAGCACTGAGCCTGACTGAGCAGGCGCTGCGTTTGGATGTAACTCTCTCACTCTGAACTCTGCTACTGTGGGGGACGTGCTACACACACACACACACACATGCACACACACACACACACACACGTGTATTTTTTGTACCTATTTGCGCTCCTCCACAGCTGTGCAATATCATGCAACCTCGCCAGCGTCTCCCCCTCCCACCCATCAGTAGGCGGCGTAGACGCCCTCTTTGATTGTCGTGTTGCTGTACTCTGTTGTGTGTGTGTCCATATCAGGTTACTGTACTGTACAGGATGCCTTTCCTTCACGTCAACTCTTTCAGTTGTTGTACCCATACTTGCACTGAGACGGCGAGGTGGTGGTGATTCTCAGTCGAGCCAATCAGGAACGAGTCTCGGACCGTCGTCTCTCTCTGTCCGAGACGAATCTCGAGTCCTCGGGTCCTCGCCGCTTCCCAAGTGGGCCCAACCTTCACGGCATGCGTTTGACCCTCCGACCGAAGGCTGCCGCACAGATCAGGTTTTGGTCGCCTTGCCGTGAACGTTGGCGGGCGGGAAGGCGGGAAGTTCTGCAAGCGGGACCGCCAGAAGACGGACCGTGAGACGTGACTGAGGGTTTCGAGTGAAGTGATACGAAATTTTAATGTGGCTTTTGCGACAGAGCCAAGGCGGCGGCTCCGCCCAGAGACGGACTTTTATGATTCTAACCAATATATAGCACAATACTTTGGGGATTTGGGGGGGACAACGCTCTGCTGCACAAAAAAAGTCTAAAAATCTCTGCTGGGGCCGAGTCGTCGAAGGGGGCAATAACTGACGAGGGACGACGCTGTTTTCTATTGTGTGTCTGTCCTCTGTGCGTGTGCTGTTTTCTGTGTCTTTCCGTGCACGCGCCTTCCCCAACAACAGACGAACAGGGTCACGATCCAGAGATATTCGCCGTCTCTACTCGGCCGGTTAGCGTCGGCAGCTCGCTAGCTGGCTCCTCCTTTCGCGAGGGTGGGTGCGTCTGGGGCGGTCGCTGTGGTCTCGCAGCAGGAGCTCGATGGTATGTCGCCCGATCAGAGAATACTTGACGTGTGCACGGCGGTGGACTCCGCCCGGGAATGTAACAGCCAGATATTCTCCGGCCCTCTTGCTGTTTGGCCCGCTGTGGCTGCTCTCCCTCACTGTGCACTGGGCTCCCCCGACGCAGCCTGCATCCATCCTGGGCCAACCTGTGACTGTTACCGTGTCCTCTGTATATAGGTGATGCCGTTCTAGTGTTTTTATTTTAAATTTTTTTTTAGACGTGGCCCCTCCTCCCTCTCTCTGTTCAGTGACTCCATCCCCTCCCCCAACCCCACCCACCCTCCACCCACCCCAAAATGGATGGCATTCTGTATGTGGGACAATTTATTGCTGTATCCGTGTTTTGAATGGTTGTGTTTTTTGAGCCGTGTATTCATCCGATGGCAGGGCGGGGCGGGTGGGCGGGGTTTAATCTGTCTGTGTCCATCACCGAGGTCAAGGTCAGGGGAGGAAGGGGCACAGGGGTCAATAGTAAACTATCACAACTGGTCTATACCAAGAGTGTCTTCATCGAGGGAGTGGACAGGACAGGGTCTGTCCTCTTCGAAACAGGAACATTTTTTTGCACCAAAGTCATCATCAAAGCGCAGCTTCTTCTTCTTCTTCTTCTTCTTCTTCTTCAAGGTACTACGGACGGATGATATCGGAGCTCCAGAGGATGCTTTTTTTTTCTTTATTGCTTAACTCTTTCGTTTTAAGAGACAAAAAGTGAAAAACGTCTTTTTTTGCATGATTAAATGTCGTCTTTTTCTTATTATTGGCTTGTGTGCCCGATAAAAGCATGACCATGGTGTGAACTCTCACTTACCGGTGTGTTTGGAAAACGTTTTGGGAATTTTCTCCATGAGATGATTTTTTTTTTCTCCCCCTCCCCCGTTACCTCTCGCCATCAACACGACCATTGACATTCATAATCAACTGTTTCACCTGTGCAGGATCTGCAACGGTTTGAAGGCCTCACATGCACATCGCATGCGGAGATGCAAGTTGACCATCGCAACTTCAAACCGGTTGCCTCGGCAGCTCGGGGTGTCAAACAACATGGATGTCAATGCCGGTTGTCACCAAGCTCGCTCAACATGGCAGTCTTGTAAAGATCGCTCTTTATTAAAGCGTTGCTATTTTCAATTTGTGTCCCTGAATGCTCATTTCTACATTTTCTTTTTTCGTACTATGCCAGCAGTGACGCCGAGGGTCGTGGGGTCAAAGTTCAAAGTACTGTAACTTTATGTGTCTGGTCTCGTCCTCTGTGCGGTGTGGTGGTGTTTTTAACGTGTTTGCCCAGTCGTGTCCTGTCTGTCTCTCCTTTCCGGTCCACCTCAACACACACACACACACACACACTGGTTTCCTTGAAACCAGCCCTGTGTGAAGTCAGATTGAAATGCTGGGTCTGTGTAAGACTGGGAGGGGGAACCTGTGCAGTAATGTGTTTTTTGTATAGTCGCGTACAAAGTAATAATATATCAAATGAAAAACCTATGCTTATTTTGAAGATTGGATTTATGGTATAAAGAGAAGTTTGTATCTTTAGAAATAGTTTATTTTGGAAGACATGCTACTTTCACACAGGTGAGTTTAAACTGCAGACTGGACACTCGAGTGTGACCTGCTCAGTGTGACAGCAACTGGGCCTGGAGCCTCACATATCCCACTGTTCAGTGACGGTTCACTTCCTTCTACTCTTGAGGATGGGTGTTTGAATACGCGGTGGTGGGCCGGGGAACCGGGTGCGACATTCTTTCAACTCAGTCAACTGAGTGACAAATCCCTCCTTCACTATTCACCGTGTCATTTTGATCCGACGTTCAGAGTTCCGCCTGTCGAAAAACTGAGCCTATGCAGTTTATTTGATGTTGAACAGTGTTGAGTGTTCAATCCCACCGCCCACCACTGGTGGAGCCCATCTGTGAACTGCTTCCCGTTGGGGACATGACACGCACCGCTCTCCACTGCAGTCCTGTCAGCAGGGACGATACACTTTCACACCTTCACTTTCAACGTTCTTTAGCACTTCAAAGAGATATTAGATTGCTGACATGTCTGGATTATTGTTTTTTTTTTTCCTTTGAAAGGCAACAGGTTGATGTTCTTTGGGGAAAAAAATGGAATAAAATGTGATCTGATGCTCAACTCTTGAGTCAGTTGATGACTCACTCACTAACACGCCGATGCCCTGCACTGCTGAACGTGTTGGACAATGGCAGACAGTGCTGCTTCAATGTTATTTTTTTTCATACCAGAATCCCTCTGAAAACGGACCACTGGTTCGACAGCAGACAAGAAGATCCAGCGGGAGACAACACAGTCACACAGAGAAACTCGTTATTTAGTTGAAATTCTTTTTATTCATATTTAAACATTTTTTTTTCAAAGAACATGGGACAAAATGCAATTTAGAACAAAATAATAATTGTGTTCAATGTCATTCATACAAGTCGAATGTGGCATCAACAAAAAAAAAGTTTATCTTGGGGGAGTTTAAGCGGAGAGTCGAGCGTTGAACCTGCAACCGATCCTAAGCCAGGTTAATCAACTGTGAATCAAATGGAGGGCCTAGAGATGTGCTCTTGAGCAAGGCACTTTACCCCAAAGTGGCCCGAGGGGTCACGACAACTAACACCACCCCCACCAGCTCTGGCTGTGCTCCCTGCTGCTGCTGCGGAGGGACAGGGCAGTGACGGCGCTCGACATTCTACCACCTAAATGCTTCAGATGCGTCCTCTCCCTCTTCTTCTCCTCCTCCACCTCCTCCACCTCCGACGACGACTCCTGTGGTACCAGTGGTCAGTCTCTCGACCAATGGCGGGAATGTATTAGCAGGGTAGCGGGAAGGTCGTAAAAACATGACCGGGGAGAGTTTGAACAAAAGTAAAAAAACAAAACAAAAAAACAAAACAAAATGAGTCGCATTCTGCTCCAATTAAAAAGGCCGTTGAATCCAATTCCCGTGGAAACGCTCCCGACGGACAGACGGATGGATGCGGATCAGGAGTTGTTGGACCTGGGTGCTTCTGTGTGCACGTGTTTGGTGAGTGTGAAGCGCTTGTTGTCTGGGGCGGGGGCAGGAGTGTGTGGTCAGAGTGTTTACCTTAGAGGGGGGACCACGCCATCATGGTCCACAGCATTTTCAGGCCTAACGCTGCTGTTTCCCCCACATCCCAGCGCTTACAGCTGCGTGTGGCGTACGTCCAGGGCAAAGGGCTCAGTGTGGCTCCCTCCCACTCTAGCTGCAATAATCAGCAAGAGGAAGAAGGTGGCTGGAGCAGCAGCAACAACAAGGCATGCAACTAACAGTTCAAACTGAAGAAGGTGGAACAGTTCGTGTGTGTGTGTGTGTGTGTGTGTGTATGTGTGTGTGTGTGTGTGTGTTACAAGAATCCCCACGGGGCCACCGACAAACTCAGAACTACGGAGATCCAACTCAAGTGTGCTGCAGTCACCAACCAAACAACAAGCGCTGCGAGTCAGAGAAGACAAATCAGGAAGTCGTTAGAATCATTTGCACATCCGAGTCTGCTGCAGTAAAACTGGTGTGTGAGGCGTGGAATGGATGCAGGAGCAAGTGAGCCATTGCATGTGTGTGTGTGTGTGTGTGTGTGTGTGTGTGTGTGTGTGTGTGTCTGTGTGTGTGTGTGGGGTCAAGCTCAGACGAGGGAAAAGCCCACTGGTCGTGACTGCGGAGCGGAAAAGAGTGACAAATGTAAAAAAAAATATTAACAATAATAATGATGATGATGAGGACGAACACCGGCTTTCATCTTCACCTGCAGCACCACGGCTGCCTCTCAACACAAGAGCAACTCTCCGCCCTGCGCAACACATTTCAATGGATCGAATGGAACTCCCGACGCTCCCACCAAATCGCTGCTTTCTCCGCTTCTCTTCCGCTACAAGCGGCGCATCTTACGATGGGAGGATTGGGACAACGACAACAACGCCAACAAGCCTTTTTACCCCCCCCCACCCCAAAGAAAGCACAATCAGTAAATCCAAACATTAGTTAACTAACAGTCAAAGCTCCTGTGATGTAACCAAATGTTGGTCAGCTAAATTGCTCCGCTGTAAAAGATCAGGAGGTTTGTGTATTTACAAGAGGACCAGATTCGTCGTCTTCCCTGATGAAATTTTGCCTTCAAACATTTTCGTATGTTGCAAATTCAGCAATATGGTTCTAATGTCCAAAATAGCAAGTGGACTTCTAAAACATCCTACAAAAGGAAATGTTTGTTTGAGCCATTAAGCAAAAAATAAAAAAATAAAAAGATAAGAAAAATCAAATTCAATTTCACTTGCCATTCTGTTACAGGAAATTAAATTCAAGATTAAAGCATAAACTTCAAAATCAACGGATAAAAATAGTTACTCTGACCAATAGATGTCATATATAATAATAATAATAATAATAATAATAATCTTGATTTCCTTTTTCCCTCCATAACTATTGTTGACCGAGACGCTCATAACCTGGGCTGAAAAAGATCCTCCAGTTGAGAACATCCAATTGAAATGACAGGAGCTTCCCTGTGTCTCCGCTGTCCACACGTGGCCGTCCATGCTGCATTAATAACCACAGACTAGCACAAAAACCCACTGCATGCAAGGTCTCTGCAGTCAAGAAAAATGACCTGTGTGCACGTCACCCCTGACCTGCTGGAAACAACAGAAGCACAAAAGGAAAAGAAACTGTGTTCGACGTTCAGCGAGTCCTCTTCGCAGAACCAGGGCGGCACAGAACCTCTCACCAAAAGAAAGTTCAAACTAGCGGACTTGGAGGTGAACGCCGCAGCCTGCAGCACTGACACTTGTGCAGAGCTCAATGCGCAAGTTGGTCGTCGTCGTGAACAACATGTACGCTTACAGACCAAATTCAGGGGCAGATACAGATAAAAAAAAGAAAAGAAAAGGAAAATCAAGAAAGTAATGGATGATTGTACTTGTTGATATATGACCTAGTTAAGGAAACTGAGAACTAAGCTGTTTTTTTGTGATTTTTAGTTGTACTATGTCACTGGATTTGGGGGAGGGGGGGTGGGGGGGTGGGGGGGAATGGGGGGGCTGTGAAGTGGAGGAACCATGTGTGCCTTGGACGTCCACTGACGTCCGTCCAGCCCGCTTCCTTCCCTACACGGCCACAGACTCAACCACCGACCTCAAGTCACCAGCACCACCCGACACGCCAGTCAGTAAGAGACTCTGTTGAGACGGAGAAAAGAAAAGAGGCTCCTGTTTTGTTTGTAGCACATTCAAACCTGATCGCTCCGTTAAACTGTCCCTCGTGTAAATGCACATACACACATACAAGCACACATACAAGCACACACACACACACAGATCTGCAGTGTGGAGAGACTGTTAGGCGGGTGGGGGCGGGGAAAGGGGAGGTGGGTGGGTGGGGGGGGGCTGCACCTATCGATAAGGGGGCTCTGGCGTGTGGTAAGGGTAATCATTGCGCTGGGCCGAGGGTTGCCCGTGTGCGGCTGTCTGCTCATACGGTGTGGAGGCGGAGTAGCTTCCGGCCGCTGCGTACGCTCCCGATGAATCGTATGCGCCCGCCGCTGCCGCATAGGCCCCCGACGCGTCATAGCTTCCCGTCGAGGCGTCGTAGCTCCCGGAAGAAGCGCCGTAGCTCCCGGCCGAGGCGTCGTAGCTCGCCGAGGGGTCGTACGTTCCCGGCGGGTACGTGTCCGGATCGGGGTAGGCCGGCGGCACCGTGTAGGTGCCCGGCGGCGGAGGGAGGGCGGCCGAGGCCTGCGTGGTGGCGGGCGGAGGCGGCGGTGGAGGCGGGTTGCTGTAGGCATACTGGAGGTACTGGTACTGTTGCTGGTATTGCTGATACTGTTGATACTGATGCATTTGCTGGTAGTACTCCGAATAAGACCTGGAGAGGAACCAAGACAACGGGTCTAGCGCACACAATTTGGTTTTATAGCCCTTTTCAAGTCCCACTGAACCGATTCTATTGGTGGGAAGGTTGAAAATACGAGTTCATCTTGCACAACGGAAGTGTAATGTGCGTACCTCGCCACTGGGTCTGCTCCCTCTGTGGTGTTTGTGGCCGCCGAGGATTCATCTTGTGTTCCCGGTGGTGTTGGTAACAGGGCTCTGCGTTTGGACTTGGCCTGAGCGAAGGAACCCGGGACGGGGTCGGGCAGCAGGGGCGTTCGATTCCCTCTGATGGGACTGCGGTCCCTTTCGCTCTCCGCGGCTGCTGCTTTCTTCCCGGCCTGCTGCTCTGCCAAAACCTAAAAGTCGAGGGGAAAGTCAATGAAAAACAGCTGAAGCGCAGGAGAACATTTGTCATTTTCCTCCGTAGAACTGCTGAAGCACCTTCTGTCCCTCTTGGAAAAACTTGGCTCTTGCTGCTTCAAAGAGAGTTGTTGGATCTGGTCCTCCTGGAACCTCTGGCTCCTCGGGAGCGACGGTAGAGTTGTGATTGGATATATCGTGGTACACCTGGTCGGCCACAGTCCCGTACACTTGACTGGCCAGAGCCCCGTATATCATCCCGTCTGCACCTTTGGCACTTGTGATGCCTTTCAGAGCAGCGTAGGTGGGGTCGAATGACGTTGTGTTGTAGAATGAGTTGTGAACGCTTTGCTGAACCTGCAGAAAAGGTTGAGACGCACATGTATTTATTTTATGCTGCCCTTGAAAAAGTTCATGCATTGTTATTCTCTCCTCTCACGAACGCTCCAGAACGTGCGGTGCCTACTTGTATCGGCAGTCCAGCGGCAGCAGCTGCGGCGGCGGCCAACACGGCTGCTTGACTCTGGTGATGTTCTAGTGATGGATGAGGCCGTGGAAGGAGACCACCTGCAAAGAGAAAAATGACAAGGAAGAACTAAGACCGCTGACACGGATGAGTTCAAGGGTTCAACATGTCACAGGTGTCGTTTCGTTGTCGGTCACCTCCAGAGTTTCCAGACGACACCAGCTGGTTGACCAGGGGCTGCGCTTTGGAGAGTTCCACCGCCAGCTGCCGGCCCTTGAACATGGTCCCGTTGAGCGCCTCGATGGCTGAAACGGCCTCCTCTTTCCTCTCCATGTGCACAAATGCGTATCCTACATTTG
This sequence comes from Nelusetta ayraudi, assembly GCF_046127955.1. Lineage (NCBI taxonomy): Eukaryota > Metazoa > Chordata > Actinopteri > Tetraodontiformes > Monacanthidae > Nelusetta > Nelusetta ayraudi. Next base: position 27,510,471 of record NW_027466061.1, read on the forward strand.
AGCATAGTCTTGCTGTAGAGTGTCAAAAGGCAGGAAAATGCGTATTAGCGTCCACACCCAGCTAACATTAATCTAGCCCACGCTGGCTGACTGTTCACTCTGGCCTTGTCTTTGCATCCCTCACTCTCACTACTTCTACTACTACCCTATACATTGTAATGTGTCATCATTGTGGACACAGCTTAACTGCATTTTATAGCCCGAGTTCTAAAACTAGCAATGACTTGTCTGCCGTTAGGAGCAACCCACCTATCTTCTGCCTACTGATAGTCTACCTTATTGTTTATCCATCTTAAGCTATGGTGTGTGGAAAAAGTTAAAACTTTTAAGGGGAGTAAAATTTGATGTGGCAAGAAATTGTCGACTTGGATTTTCATCGTTGATCAGATTTTACTTGACCTGTCCCACGGTGTTTAATTGTTTATGCTTGTTATATGAAAATGTCACCGCAACTTCCAGTTATTGCCATGTCAAACTCCCCATCAAACATATTCATGGAAAGGAAAAGAAAAAAGTAACCCACCTTTAACTTTGTCACAGTCCAAAACCCTCCCGAAGGTCGAGAAAAGCCCGTGCAGGTCGTCCGCCGAACACGTTGCGCTGATGTTGCCCACAAACACTTTGGTGGAGTTGGGTGGCCGAGCCCGGGACTCCTCCACCACCAGGGGCCTCCCTCGGTACTCTTTGCCATCCAGATGCCGTATGGCCCTGCGTCGACATGGTTGTAATGAGGTGAAACCGACTCATACTGAGACTGATGGGAGTCACGACGGGAACAAACGTGGCTACCTGTCTGCTGCCCCCTCTCCTTTCAGGGTGACGAAGGCATACTGCCGGAGCAGAGAGCAGGTGTTGATCTCTCCATACGGGGCGAAAAGCTTGGTGAGCTCGTCGTGCGTTGCGTCTAAAGGAAGATTCCCCACGAACAACTTCACGTTCTCAAAACTCATCTCGGTGTCAAAGGAACATCTGCAAAACAAAACAAAAGGAAACGCACAAAAAAATAAAAGTTAGAGCACAATGCGTTTGTTAGGCTGGCGCCACCGGGCAACATTAACAAGACGTTGTGAGGTTAGCGAGTTAGCAATTTGTCCAGCTATTAAATGTAAAAAAACAAAAACAAAAACAAAAAACAAACAAAAGACAAACATCTCGAGATAAAGTGTTTTGTTGAAGGCTAAACATGGCGGAATATATCGCTCCGAGGAGCGGAAACACTCCCCAGCAGTGATGGCTCCAGTTAATATTTCTAGGCTGGTGTTGCTATGGTAAGTGCGTACCAACATTAAATGCTAGGGTGTTAAGTTAGCAACACGGCCACTTCTGCAAACTATTCGCCGTATCCGCGGTGAAAGAATAAGCAAAGCGTCTCCCGGAGACAGTAGCTGCCCGCAAATGTTGAACCGTAAAGCGGCGATGGCACACCGGTCTGTCACAAACCTCAATACGCGGCCATTAGCGTGCTACACTCGACTAGCACTTGCCATTTTGTTCAAGACAAACATGACGACGTAGCTAACGCTAGCTAGCTCATGCTAGCGTAACATTTTCCGCCGGAGCGGAGGTCGAAATCTTTCAGCTGAATCAAAGCGCCGACGCTGCCCCGAGCGAACACACAGTCTAGCATCTCAAAATGATCTCGCAAACGGTTTATATTTGTTATTGTGGAAGCTTTGATGACGCCAACATTCTGGTAAAACAGAGTTCTTACCCAACGCGGTCGTGAAGCTCTATTTCAAACCTCACATCCGGTTCCGGTATCATTTGTTATCCTTACTTGCAGTGGCAGCTAGGCAGGGTTAGGGGCGCCGTTTCGCGATTTGTGCACCCAGTCAAGTTGACAATAGTATCCATCTGCAGACTCGGAGGAGGCCGTTTTAGGCCAATAATGGCCAACATTATCGGAGAAAGAAAATCCCTCCAGATATAGCACTGACCCAAGCAACTTTTGCTTCAACCTGAGTATGGAACAAGCTGAATACCATACAGTAAATAACTTTTTATTGCACTTGTGACAGTGGCGGTCCTGTCACAATGCCTCCAATTGATCATGCGCCCTGGCTACTTGGCCAAAGGCCGGATGGTTAAGCGTGCTTGGCTATTACCTGGGAGTCTGGGGTTCGAACCCTGCCTGGGTCCTCTGCGCCTTGCCACACACACAATTTATAAAACTCATCATAAATAAATAAATAAAACATAAATAAAAATAGTTTGCTTCTTTTTAATGGCAGCCTTATGATTTGAATTTCAACAGGAAACCTTTTCCCACGGGCTAATAAAACATTTAAACATATAAGAATAGCAATAAACCAAATAAGTCATAATAATATCCTTCAATGAAGGTCCTGTCCTGACTTAGGCCCAAAATACCAGCAGAGCATTCTGGGATTTGGAGTATTAGCGGTAAAGGCGCTATAAAATACCGGCGAGGCCAACTCTAGCAGTAATTTTGTATTGCCTCGCGGGTCAAATATAATGTCACTGCGGGCCAAATTTGACCAGAGTTAGCCAAAATACAGTTCTCTTTGACTTGCTTTTGTGCGCGCGTGTGTGTGTGTGAACGGCCGCAGGTATACACAGGACACGTGAGGGCGGTCGGCCGCACCTGACACACGTGAGATGACGTGTTGGTGTGTGGGTGGGACCAGGTGGAGGGAGGGAGGGAGGAAGTCAGTCAGTTATCTGCGGGACCCGGGGAGCGCGTGTCGTGACTGGTCGGCCCTGACTTTTTGCGTCGTGCTTGGAATGAGTGGATGGGTGAAGGGATAACAAGAAGCATGCCACCTTAAAAGTGCGAAGCCGGGGTCGGTGTACTGGAAGCAAACACTGGAAGTGTACGGCCGAAAGCTCCCGCGACATGCGCTGTGTTTTGGTCGGCAGCAGGTGGGCTGGTCGCACAGCAGGAAGAGCGTGAACACACTGTCGCTCCCAGCAGCAGGGAGTTTGGAGGCTTTGGCGACTTTGATCATCGGGGTAAACCTGGGCGTAAAAAACAAAACAAAACAAAACCCCCAATCCAGGTGAGGCGCTCAATCTCGTATATATTAGTATTTATCCGAGATTGCTATTTCCTGTCTGTCTGTCTGTCTGTCTATCTGTCTGTCTGTCTGTCTGCCTGCCTGCCTGCCTGCCTGCCTGTCTGTCTGTCTGTCTGTCCATTCAGTGCCTCGCTTTTCATCTCCAACACAGCGACCTGTTACGTTCTGTCTGTGGTGCTGCTCTTCCCCCAAGTCTGGACTTGCTGTCCCAATCCGGGTGGATTTATTACACAGGTGTGTGTCTGCCTGCCTGCCTGCCTGCCTGCCTTGCATGCATGCACAGTCATCCCGCCCATCTTCCTGCGGAGAGCCACAGAAGACTAGATAATTACCTCCACAAACGTATGGGTGCACTGCTGCCACACAGGGTTAAAAAAAAAGAAATTGTGTGTGTGCTCCTTCTCCCTAGATGGCACAGCAGGAAGAGCCCCTGTACGACTTCCCGGAGCCCGCTCAGCCGTCCAAGTGCAAGTTCCTGGGCCACCAAAGAGGACGAGCCTCCCTGAAGAGCATCAGCGTGCTGGACCGCCTGCTGCTCACATGTCCTGTGTGGCTTCAGCTGTCCATCAACCCGGCCACGGCGCTGCACATCCTGCAGAGGGAGCCTCCCGGGGTCAGCAGGCACACACACACACACACACACACACACACACGCTACAGAGACAATTCACCAGGAGTTATGAGTACTGATATATAAATGTGAACAACAGTCAAAGCATGCTTATTAAGCGGGCATTAATTCTTGGACTGCGTCTCCTATATTCAAGTTTTCCTTTATAAGTGTTCAAAGAACATAATGATAATAATAATAATAATAATAATGATAATAATAATAATAAATAATGAGCTCTCCGATGCTTCTGCTAATGTGCTCGCCTCTGCCACAGACCTTCCTGGTTCGTCGCTCTCGGACGTCCCAGACCAACGTGCTCTGTGTCCGCTTGGCCGACGACAGCATGCCGTCGTTCGTGCAGCAGTTTGGAATGAGGGAGGATGGCGCCAGTAAGAGCTGCCGGCCTACCTGGACCATCATCCCTTGCTCTTTTGCTCATCAGCAGAAGCCCTTCAGACACATTTGCTGTGGTTGAAATATCATTTTGTTATTCCCTCCCCGCAGCTCTCTGCCTGGAGATGTCGGCCATCAGCTTCCCAGACCTTCCCAGACTGATTTCCTTCTACTGTGTTAGCAGGTAAACTCTTTCTTTCTTTTCTTTTCTTTTTTTTTTAAAAACCTGATCTCACTCTGAGCATGGTCTGTGTGTGTGTGTGTGTGTGTGTGTGAACTGATGTTGTCTGTATTTGTCTGCGTACCAGAGACGTGCTGCCACTCCCTCTGGAGCTTCCCGAGGCCATTGCTAAGGCGTCGTCGCACAAAGAGCTGGAGTCCATCTCGCACATGGGAATAGGTGGGTGCTGGGCGTAGATGTCGTAATCCAGACCACAGTTATGTGCGTTCAGGGGATTAATACAGACACAGTCATTACCGACCAGTTACCAGGTAACGGCTAAAGGCCACACTGTGTGTTCCAGGTTGAAGCAGTGCAGTCGGACAAGGAAATAAACTCACTGTTGCGTCATCTTTAATAATTTACACAACTTGAATCGGAGCTTGACTTTTATCTTTTGAGTGGTGGAGGAGTGGAGTTTTAGATGTTTTCAGATACCAGATACGTGAGTCCTCCTCAGGATCAATACACTTTCCCTCTTAATCTCTCAACTTGCGAAGAGACAGGCGCATTTTGATGAAGCAAAGATCCTCTCACACATAGGTGTCAAACTCTGGCCCGCGGGCCTAGTTTGGCCGCGAGGCAATACAAATTCACTGCTCGAGCTGGCCCGCTGGTATTGTACAGCACATGTAGCACCAATACTACAAATCCCAGAATGCTCTGCTCAATCAGGACGTTTACTGAAGGATATTATTATGACTTAATTGCTTTATTGTTGTTATTTTATTTTTAAATGTATTATTTGATTTACATTTTATTTATTTTGATGAGTTCTTTTTAATTTTAAGTTGGATTTTGTATGTGTGCAGTATGAAGTTATTCATTGTACAGTATTAAGCTCTGCTTGATCCCTAATCAGTTTGAAGCAAAATGTGTTTGGGTCCATATAAAAAGGTTCACTGTTATAGCTGGAGGATTTCCCCCCCCCAGAAATATCAATGTTGGCCAACGACTTTGTTTGAGTTTTCCAATTTGGCCCCACTGTGTATTTTTGAGTTTGACACCTCTGCTCTCGTGTTTTTTTTGTTTTTGTTTTTTCTCTCGCACAGAATTCTGGAGTTCCCACCTAAACTTCCGAGGGCCCCGGGAGGCCCCGAAACCTCAGGACGACGAGAAGCAGAAACCCGACGTGCCTCAGGCAGCTCCACCTCAGCAAGGCCTCACAGCTCAGCCTGAGTCAGCTGACCTCAGCGCTGCACCTCAACCTGACACGGCCGCCGGCGCCCTGCAGCCAGACCACCGACCCACCCTGCTGGACGAGTTCTGTCCCATCAGGACGCGCAGCCCGAAGGAGCTGGACTGCGGCGCCGGTCAGGGCGCCCTCTGCTTCGTCAACCCGCTCTTCCTGCAGTCGGAGGACCGCTTGTCCCGCCGCCGCGGCTCAAAGCACAGCTTCAAGGTGCGGGTCTCCATGGAGACGTCCACCATGTTGTCGCCGCCGCTGGCTCCGCCGCCGCCGCCGCCCTTGTTGCCCAAAGCCAAGCGAGGACAGGCGCGGAGTCCCGCCGCTCAGGAGCAGCTCCAGCCTCCAGCCACCAGTCCTGGGCCCTGGGCTGGAGGTGGAGCCCAGGCCGACGACTCGGACTACCTGCAGCCCTCCCCTGTCATCAACCTCACCCTCTCCCCTTACCTCTCCCCTTCGGCGACCCCCACCCTTTTCCCCAAAGGGCCCCCGTCTCTCTCCCCTCACGACTCGCCCGCCGACTCGCCCTCGCTCTCGCCGTATCAGTCCCCGTCCGTGTCTCCCAAGCTCCCCCGATCCTCCGGCATCACCTCCCCCTACCAGTCCCCGTCTCCCTACCAGTCCCCGTCTCCCTCTCCCAAGATTCCCTTCTCCCTGTCCCCCTTCACTTCCCCGTCCTTTGTGCACCTGGCAGAGCAGGCCTACGATACGCCTGTCGCCGCCTCCGCTGCTGCATCACGGTTCGATCACCAGGGGGCAGTAGACGAGGAGGCGAGAAGGGATGACCAAGACAATGGGACGAGACAAGAAGAGAATGAAAAGATGGATGGTGGTGATGATGAGGAGGTTTTATTAATAAATACTGCTCGCCTGGAGGACACTGACAGCTGTAATGTCTTCAGCAGCCTGGAGGGGTCAGCGGGTCCCCAGGACACAAACATTTCAGGCTGAATGTTAACAACTGAATTGTGAGTTTAAGAAAAAAATAGAAATAGTCTGTGTATCAGCTCTTCTGCACGTTTCACTGTGACTGTCCAACCCCCCCAAAAAACGTTATTGTCTCGTGATCAGGAAGGAGCCTATTTTATTTTTCTGTATTTCAAAATTGCAGGAAACTCTTGCTTTAGGTAAAGTATGGTCACCTTGTCTTTGAATTAAATCAAAACAAGGTGTCTTGTGTGGATAGCAAATTTCTTTTTCAGAATAAACATCCATCCAAAGATAATTTGGAGGGTTCATACAATTCTCTCATCAACATGTTGCACATCAGTCACGTTTCTCATAGTTTCTGCCAATGTGCAACAGCTAACACTGTCATAAAGAGGCACACAGCACCCTCTCCTGGCGAGATTGAACTACTGTGTGTGTGAAATGCCCAAAATTAAACCAAACAAAAAAAAAGGTACAAATCGTCTTTTATTTTCCAACACTTTTATTAACCGCAAATTTACCTCATTTCTTATGTCCTAGACACAACATTTTGGTCAGAGACTCCACTGTTACAGCAAACCCACACATAGCCTTGCAGCCAGTTTACACTCTTTATACCACCAAAATGATCAAGAAAACCAAAGCAGTCAAGACAGAAAGCTTGTGATTCCATGGCGTCCGGCAGTGTTGAATCCGAGTGTGACAGTCAGTTCCTCTATGGCTCAGTTCAATTGTAGTGAATAAAGCATACAAAGGTGTGATTTATTATAAGCTCATGTGTGATCCAGTTATTTCGGAGAAAGGTTGTGTGATATAGAAGATTTGTAGTTTTAACAAAAAGAAATCCTGGACCTGGCAGTTTTATGGTTTTTCCTTTTATGAAATCTACAATCACTAAGAATCAGTCAGCTCGTATGAGTAGTTTATAAAAAACAAACAAAAAAAAAAACTACAAAGGTCTTTGTTGACTTGGCGAGATCCCGTCAATCAGCACCAGCAGGGGGCGTCCTTTCTGCTCATCTCCAGCAGGTCGGCTTCAATCTGCTCCGCGTCCTCCTGGAAGCGCTCGGTGAAGGAGCGAATCAGACCTGCTGCGCTGCTCTCATACTCCACCAGCTCCACGGTGTCACCTGACACACACAAACACAGTGATACAGATTAGACTGTTTGTTTATGGCCTTGATAACCAGGGTGACCTGCTGCTGCTGCTGCGTACCGTTGACTCTGGAGTTGGCCTGGACAAACATCTTACGGTCCTCCTTCCTCAGCAGGACCGTCTCCCGCAGACGCAGGAAGTTGTGCGCGCCGCTGTTGCTGACAGCGGAGTAGCCCTCGTACAGAGCTCGGCCTCCGTCCACGTCCGCCGTCGACTTGAACACCTGACAGATGGTGATGTCAGACCGTGATGTGTTTGATCCAGATGTGGATGAACAAGTGATAGATACTCTTCACACTTTCTGTTGCTTCACAAATGTTTTTTTTGTTGTTTTTTTTTACATTAGATTCTCCTGAAATGGCAGTCAATATTTTTTTTAATTTAGTCTTATTTCTATTTTTCTTTTCTTTTAACACGGCTCCTTTGATATTGTGTGGCTCGTCTCAAGCTTGCTTACCATATTGGGCTGTACTGTATGTAATGAGTGGCGTTAGCTCCTTGAATGAATACACTATTTCTTAATTTATCTTAATATGCTCATTGCAGGCTGCCACAGCTCAGATGAGCTATGTTTATCGGACTGATCTGCCCTAGCGAGGGTACCTGCAGTTTGCAGAGGAACTTGTGGATGGCGTTCTTGCCCACGGTGCTGATCTTGCTCCTGTCCAGCGTAATGCGGGCGTCGGGTCTCCCGTCCTGCCCGCTCACCTCCTCCAGGCCCACCAGGCCCTCCCCGGCCTCCAGCAGGACGCGCAGGATGACAAAACGAGCCTGCATGTGAGCCTGAAACACACACGCAGACACACAACGTTCACTGTATACATACCCAGACACTTATATACACAGAGAGACGTTCCTTTAGCTGCTTTTTAAAACACGCCAGACGCACGAAGCGGAACCCGACACGCTCGTTCTGCACACACTGCCCCGACGCCTCGTACTTTATGTCTGGAGCTCAGCATAAACGGCAGCTTCAGGGTTTCGTCTTCGCTGGTATTAGCTAGGGCTGAACGATAAATCGCATTTGCGATAATATCGCGATAGGACAAAACAAGATTTTCTAACCGCAAAGACCTGCAATTTGATTGACGCGAGTTCCGCTCACGTGACTTGCGAGCGGCGCGAAGCGAAGCAAAGCAGGTAGTGAGAGGAATCGATGCTGCGACGAGCTGGACGGATGGAGCGATACGCAAGGAGGTCTTCCTGGTTGCCACCAACTGTCGGCCGTAGTTTAGCAAAACAGTGTCGGGAGAGATAAAAAAAAAAAAAAATGCAGAACGACTACCGAAGCACCAAGGACCACAACAGTCGGAGTTGTGTTCGCTGTAAGTTCGCACCGTGTAGCGATTTTAACGCTGCTGGCGTGTTAACATCGGTTGAATGAAGCTGTCACTGTTTTGTGCTTTGTGTGGACTTAAACAAAATCATTCTAAGCCCTATTAAGATGTCTTGCAAAAAACAAAAACACTAGTAGATAAATAAAGGGTCCTTCATATTAATTCATGCTTCATTTTGCTTTTATCTTAACATTGGCCTAGCCTATAAAAAAAGAACAATTTGTGTACAATAAATCTGATATGTTTATTATCATACATATCATTTTTTGTTTGTTTGTTTGTGGAAAAATACACGAGAGAAAGATAAAATAAATAATCGCAAATTAAATCGCAATCGCAATATTGGGAAAAAAAAAAAAAAAAAAAAAATGCAATTAAATTATTTCCCCTAATCGTTCAGCCCTAGTATTGGCTGACAAAACGAGGGATAGACGGGTTACCTGTCTCCAGCTCTTGCTCTCAGGTGTGTAGAACTCCAGGCCCAGCAGCCCGGCCCGGACCATGCTGAGCCAGTTGATGTAGATCACGTCTGCGGCGTCTTCGCCCTCGTGGCCGAAGATACTGCAGAGGACAACACGAGAGATGGGCAATGAAATCAATTTTTTTTCCTCTTTAGGAATATAAACATGCATTTATGAAATTCTTTTGAAAAACATTTATTTATTTAGAGATGGCATTAAAATACCGTGTTGGCTTCCAAACATCACACAGTCAATTTATGCCACACACAGTATTTTTTTCTTTTCTTTTAGAAAACTGAACAAAATAAAAAATATCAGGTATGTTATTTCTGAAAGCTTTCAACACAATGGGAAAGATATGTATGTATGAGGGAGTGAATAGAAAGGAGAAAGCGCTGCCGGAGAGTTTTACCATGAAATATGAGCATCACAAACAAATCAAATCGTTAGGCTCACCAAGACATTTAACAATAGAAAACAAAAGCGGCCGAGTCGACCTTTCAGACACACACACCTGAGCGCTTGGTTGTTGAGACACAGGTAGAGGCCGACGCACTCGGCGCGGCACTCTTCGTATGAGGAGGCGATGGTGGAGAACTTGCTGTCCCACGTCTCACTGCCTTTGTACCAACTGGACACCTGAGAGACACACACACACACACACACTTCAGCGCCTCTCCTTGCCAACTAAACCAACAGAGTGGAGACACACACACACACACTCACCGGCTCTCCGGTCTCTGGGTTGATCACCAAGCTCTTGTCAAAGTTGAACTTGCCGCCGTCGTCCTGTGGTGAGGAGAGTGTGATGTGTTGTAGTTTGTGTATCAGCGAGACAGTGAGCTGAGGTTGTTGTTGCTGCGAGAGCACGAGCCACTTGCCTGGACAAACAGTTTGCCGCTTCCGTGTCCGAGCAGTTCGTGCAGCCCCACCTGCACCTCGAACGACGGCCCCTTCCACTTGATGAACAAGTCCTGGAGGGAACACGGAGCGACACGCCGGGGAGTGTGTGGGGAGCAGAGTGTGTGAGAGGGACAAGAGGCATTCACACACGCAGTAAAAACACAACAAAGGAGCCAATAAAATGGCTTTGTCAGGAGGCACTGTTAGACAGCTATCATTGGACTAAAAAGTTCACTTGACCACAACTTCAAATATAAATCAATAAATAAAAAGAGGCAGCTGGGCATCCAGCTGGTGTTACCTTGTCCTCCTCCTTCAGGAAGGTGAGCTTCTCTTTCTTTGTAGCGTAGGCAACAGCCAGCACGTTGCCCAGAGACACATTTTTAAATCCCTCAGACTGCCTGATGTCATCATCTACACACCAAAAGACACAATTATTTTTTTGGAAAGTACATCATTTCGACGGTGGTGCGAGAGATCAAGCCCCTCTGTCTGTGAGTGTGTGTGTTGGCTGCTACGTACAGTTGGGAATGTTGATCCCGGCTGGTATCCCGCTGCCAGCGAAGGTGAGAACGTCCAGCGAGGTGAAGTCCGGCTTGAGGAAGGTGTCCTTCTCAAATTCCCGCGGCCACGGCAGCTCGGGCAGCAGCACCTCGGCCGAGCCCACCAGCTTAGCGAAGCGTTCGCTCATCGCCTTGTTCACCACGGCCACGAAACCTGCCGGAGACGCCCGACCGGCTCAGGTTTAGAAGCTGCAGGCTGGCGGCTGCTGGTGTTTTGCTCATCGTAGAATGACAGGTCACCCGTCACCTCGTCTTACCTTCAAATTCTCCCCTGGAGCCGAAGGGGTCTCTGTAGCTCTCTATGAAGCCGATGTAGCTGAGAGGAGAGGAGCGCGCGATGACATGACAGTGGGTTGTGTGTGTGTGTGTGTGTGTGTGTGTGTGTGTGTGTGTGTGTGTGTGTGCGTGTGTGTGTGCGTTGTGTGGCCGTGCGTCGAGGGCCTCACCTCTCCACGATTGGCCCCTTGTCTTTGATCCAGTAGCGGGAGCCCTCCTTGTGGGCCTCCACGGAACCAAAGGTGAAGCTGCGCTGGTACTCCTCCAGCATCTTCCTTTGGTTGTCGTTGGCAGCGTACAACTGTCAGTGGTTGGTGGAAACACAGCAAACAAGGCAAGAAGTCAATTTTTATTTTCTTAGTTGCGACAGCAGGAAGGAGGGGGTAAGTAGAAGCACCCACCTGGGCCTGCTTGAGGTAGTCGCAGACCTTCTGCATGAGCGAGGCGTAGTCCCCCCTCTTCACCGTGAACTCTCTGTCCTCAAAGTTGAAGCTGCCGCAGGACGACGCGCACTCTCCGTCCACGGCACAATCTGCGAAGCGGCCGTGCACACCGAGGGCACAGTCAAAAACACCAGCAGCACCAGTTCAGCAACAAATCTTCACACAACACATCACAATCAGAGCCTCTTTGGTGTTCATGCGCTATGAACATGTGCATGACGACGAGACTCTCGGGGCTCAGACCCTGCTGCTCTCGGGGTTCAGCTCCCACAAGCACCAAACGTTACGACTCAAGCGGCGGTCCTGACCTTTCTGCACGGCCGAAGCCAAGCGCACCTCATAGCTGGGCTTATCGCCGCTGCCACACTTGAACAGACGGGTGTTGTATGCCGACAATTTCTGGAGACAAATGGTGAGACGTTTGACACTCTGACATCTAGATTGGGAATTTTTACACAAGATGTGACCCCAATTTAAAAAAAGGGGAAAACTAATTGAAAAGAGGATTTATTACTTTAAGGCTGAGTTTACCTTTGAGTCGAGGAACTTCTGAGCCAGCTCAGCATCCTCCAAACTGCAATTTCCAGAGAAGTAGGTTGTGATTCCCTGAAGAAAAATCAAAGCAGACAAACAACGTGGACATCACATCTTCGTGAAGGAGGTCACACAGTGTCAGCTCACAGTTCAGCGAGAACAAACACACAAATGAAACTGAAACTGAAAAACAGTAGCAAAATATGGACCTGAACCTCAAACCAACCTTGTCGCCCAGACCCAGCTGTTTCTGCTTGTCCTCCAGAGAGCAGATGGGACCGGAGCAGCTGTTCCACAGAGCCTCCATCTCAGTGGGCTGCTCCTGGAACGCCTGGCTGGCCTTCACCAGAACCTCCAGCTTTTCCTGGGTGGATGAATTAAGTGTTTATTGTGACTACTGACACATTTTATTGATCTATTCTTTATCTTTATACTCGTCCACAACTTCCTTACCTTAGGCACATTTGGGACGAACTTAGTGTCTCCAAACGACTTGTAGTTTCCCATGTTGGCATAGAGACCAGCTGCATAGACTAAAAAGGCCTAAGTGAAACAGATATTGATCGTATCAAACTCATTTTGATCAACTCCAGGCCATCATGCATGAGGAAGTGTTTAATATACAACAAATGGAATCCAGCAACCATGAGAGTCACAAAGGAGTGAATGATACCTTGTACTCGTCGTCACTCAGTCCAGCTGCTGAGGCGACCTGCTGCAGCTGTGCAGGTGTCTGTTTCCTGAACATCCGCTGCAGAAGCACAAAGATGTTTGCCGACTCTGGGGAAGTCTGCACCAACACCGCCAAACCACCGTACCTGTGACCACACGTTAACCTGCTCATCAGAAGCGTTTCAAATGAGCCGTCTCTCTCAGGCAGGAGGTGTGTGAGTGGAGGACCTACCAGGCAGCACGCGACACGTAGTGAGCGTACATCTTCTCCTGAGGCGAGAGCAGGCGGAAAGCCTCGCTGCAGTCGAGTGCAGACACCCCGATGTCATTAGGGAGGTAGTACTGGGGGTCCACCATCTTTAGACTCGGGCGATGTTGACAAGGCGGAGCTTCAGTGTGAGAGCAAAAAGAAACAAGACAATAAGGGGAGCATAGAATAAAACGATAAAAGGAATACAGGCGGAAAAAGAATGCCACTTTTACTGGCTCCATGCATGCACCCCACATTTTACTATATTACTGCTTCCCCATTTCTGCAGTGTAAAGAATCTGTTCCCATTTTACACAGTTGGTCTGATGTGACGGAGAAAACTAAGCCCGATGTTAAATTTTTAGCAATTATTGACAGCGATTGAGTAAAGCCAAGAACAACAAGCTCTGATTCTAGGACGGCAAACATGGCACAGGCTCAACAGACACCGACCTTTCACTGCTTTAGTTTACCTCACCATTGAAACAAAACTACAGCCAGTAAAACAGACTCTGCTGGAGTATGGAGTCCAGAGATCATGAATTGGAGAAAATAAAACGAATTCTGCAATACATTTACATAAATAAGAACATGCACAAGCACCCAGTGAAACGAGGCGTGTATTTTCTGGTAAATACTGCAATGAGTTTTGACTCCATGGGCCACAAAACATGAACGCTATTATGAAAAACTGATGAGTAAAACAACCTGCCTTTGATTTTGGAATCGCTGAAAAATATTCCCAATATTCCCATAAACTGGAGAATTAAACGTTAAAGCTCTGCTTTAATTATAATATTCGTTTGTCAACTAGCCCCGGTAGGTCCGTGAGAAACAGCAGCTGGACCCAGGTTGTGTGTGAGTGTGTCAGGACAAACTTCACCGCAGTTTTACAGAAGTGTGGTTACATGGTGCATGTGAATCGAAAACAACACGGTCGTTTGCGAAGGTACGTCTACTCCAGGCAAAGTTAGGCTAAAAGTCCACAGGCCGGGTAACGGAACTCAGATGTGTGTGCCCCACAAACCGCTAATTCAATGAGCTAATGTTAGCTCGTAGCGTGCATGCTAATGCTGCTGACAGCTCGGGTGTTTAAAGGCGCTGCCGACGTTGCAGCGGAACTAGAAGTGAAGTCCCGCGGACTTGGTACTTTGTTTTTTAAAAAAATCAATTCCTCGGGGTGGAACGGGGCGTTCGGCGGCGGAACTCACCAAGTCAACAGTTGCTTACCTCGATACAGTAGACAGGCAGCGCAGGCAAACGTCAAATTGCAATCTCACGCTGGCTGCCGCAGTTACTTCCTGTGTTCATTCAACGTTGGGCCCGCCCAACAGCCAATCAAAAAGCCGTATGGGGCCGGCTGAAAGAAGCGACTGCTTTGTAAAATGTCTGTTTTCAAGGAAAGATAACGAAAAGGGGACGGATAATGATTTAGTTTTCGAGGAAAGCGTTTGTGTATTTTTATTTAAATATCGCTAATATAACCGGCGGCAGTGTTTTTGACATCAAATAATTACTTCTAGTGCCTCATAGGTGTAGCACGACGAGGTGGCCGAGTGGTTAAGGCGATGGACTGCTAATCCATTGTGCTCTGCACGCGTGGGTTCGAATCCCATCCTCGTCGAAAATCGTTTTCGTTTTCTTTGCATCCTCTGGAGAACTCCACCAGAGTATGATCAAAATTGGCTATTTGACGTCATAGTTTTATGCATTCTATGCATCTTATTTGTGCTAAAAGTGCTAACGTGCTAAACGATAAATGTGTTGGATGCACTCGCCTGCTAATCAATTTTGCTCTGGACGCGTGGATTCGAATCCCATCCTCGTTGGAACTTGTTTTTCATTTTCTTTGCCTCCTCTGGTGAACTCCGGCAGAGTATGATCCTCATTGGCTATTGGACATCACAGTTGTATACATTCTATTCATTTTATTTTATGCTAAAAGTGCTAAAATGCTAAAGTGCTGGATGCACTCATAATTCTTTTTCATGACTCATTATCACTACTAAAAATAATTACTTACTACTACTTACTTTACATCAAGATGTGGAGAAATGTATCATTATAAACAAATTATTTCCAGACGCTGTAACCGACATTATTTATATATGTGATTTCATCGGGCTCTTTGCAGACTTACAAACCACACAGTATTGAATCGTTTTATTGTGTTTTATTGAATTCTAAAAACAGGCTGAGAAAGTGAAATATTTACAAAGGTGTGCAACAGAAAGAATGAAGACCCCAACCCCCACACTCCCACTGAAATGAAGAGAAAAATCCGAATGGTAGTTGCAGTGACCGGTCCGGCACCGCAAGAGGAATGCTAACATCTGGGCATTCAACACATCTGCATGCACGTGAGTGCACCTGTGTTTATTTGATTTAGGGTTCATGCTTGGGTTTTACCCTCTGCCGTCTCTGGAGGCGAGCTGGGGAGTACCCAGTGATGGCAGTTAGAGAAGCTCAGGGTCTTGTCGACTGCACAGCTGGTGCAGTAGACGATCCCCAGCGCCAGCATCACCACTAGGAAGATGCACAGTGGGACAAGCAGGGCCACCAACAGCCAGCTCTTGTCGTGCTTCTGTTTGCCTGCAGCTGATCCGTCTTCTGCCTCAGCGCCACCATTCTTATCCTGTACAGTGTCTGCGTCGGATCCATCTCCCTCCGTAGTACCAGTGGTCGAGCCCCTCCCGGTCTCTGCTCCTGCCCCAGCACCAGTTTCTCTATCTCCTGCCAGAATTTCAGCCTCATTACCAATTTCGTTTTCTGTCATCTGTTTCTGCGTCGGGGTTGGATCTGTCTGGTATCCATTAGGTGAGAGAGAATCCACGTGGTTAAGGTGATTATTAGACCCACTAGGGGAGTATTTAACAGGATCCTCTGTTTGAAATTCAAGCCCAAAGTTTGATTCAACCTCAAAAATGGGTTCCAATGGGCTGGACCAGGGGAAGTCGGGGCTTGGGTTTGGATCAGGAGTGGAGTCACTGGGGTCAGGGGTCAGGCTGGAATATTCTTCATCATCAGGTGAGGGCAGGCAGGTGAGTCCATCTGGCTGCAGTTCGAAGCCGTTCTCGCAGTAACACTGGTACCCTCCCATGAAGTTGAGACACTGATGATGACAGGGCGACTGGCCAGTGCACTCATCCACATCCACACACTCACCCCCACTGGCTAACTGGTATCCGGCGTCACACAGGCACGTGTAGGACCCCACGGTGTTCTGGCAGGGGCCGGAGCAACTGTTCTCTTCAAGGCATTCGTCCACATCCACACACTCGCCGTCGTCGTCCGGTCGGTAGCCGAGATGGCAGGTGCAGTGGAAGGTACCCGGGATGTTGGCGCAGACCTGCTGACACGGCTGCTGTTGGCATTCATCCACATCGGAACACATGCGGCCGTCTGGGCCCATCTGATATCCCGGGGGGCAGGTGCAGCGGATGCCCCGGGCTGTTTCCACGCAGTCGTGTTGACAGCCCATCTCCACGCAGACGTCTTTGACCTCAGGGTGCTCGGTGGGGCCGGCAGAGTCCGAGGACAGCTCGGTCAAGGGATTGCAGCTGTACCCGTCCTCATCGATGACAAAGCCCTCGGTGCAGTAGCAGTAGTAGTCTGAGTCCTTGCTCTGACAGAAGTGCTCGCAGCCGTGGTCTCCAAGGCACCTGTCCAGCACTGGTGGACTGCTCTGCCCCTCGTTGGAAGGGCATAGTGGCGCATCGACGGACCAACCCACCGTCGCGTCATCCCTCACCATGCACTCTGCGGTCACCTGCGTGGGATCACCGGCGGAGTCGTCAGGGCAGTACAGGCTGGCTACAGAGCCGTGCGGGATGTGGGTCAGCACGCTGCTGATCAGGTGGAACGGGGTGGAGTACACCGCTGGTCCTCCACCTTCATCCTTCAGCGGCGGGCACATGCCTTTGTAGTTGTACTGGCAAACATATCCATCCAGCGCCAGGGCGCAGGAGCCGTCCAGCCAGCCAAAGTTGTCGCCGCTCTCACGTCCACTGTCGGAGGTGTGGACGGTCATGGCCACACAGCGAGGCACGGCACACGTCCCGGGAGTGTCATCGCGCAACCAGTTGGTGAACTTGCCATCCTGATCTCCTGTTGAGAAGTAACACAATTGGTCAGAAACCTTGAAGATAGCAAAACCAATCCAGTTGCCTCAACTTAACTCTTGTATACTAAGATGACCTAGATGATTTACAACCTTCACAGACAATTAGAAACAGATGTTTTTTGTGACACTCTTTTCAGGCCTTTCATGTTTCAAGCTGAGTCTTTGGATTTTTATTTCAGTTGACGCAAAGTCGACTAAAATAGTCCATGACTCAGAGTTTCTACCACTCCACTCTTTGTAATTTCATTTCTGTGCTGGCTCTGTTTGCTGGCTGAGTGTCTTTTTGGCCACTAGGAGCCACTAAAGTCAGATATTGGAAAGAGCCATTGTCTTCATTTGTCCAGTAATCATTTTCATAAAATAATATTGTGATTTGATGTTGAATCAGCCAGGCTTGTGTTGTTTCATAGGAGACTCGACACCCTAAGCGTATCAGCACATGTAAACACACACAACATTCACATTCACGAGCTCACTCACCACAATGACTGTGTGTGGAGGTACACACCATATTCAATATATGTCCAACTGTTTGAGCTCAACAGTATTTATATTATTTTTCTTACATTAACAGACATAAAAGTATATAGACTAATAGTTTTTGGAGCGAGAATGAATACATTTAATTTTCCCATCAAAGCAAGACAGTTTTTTTGTATGTGGGTCTGAAAACAAAAGCTGGCTGTGGGCGACAGAGCAGAAACAAACAACATCTGGTTTTTAATGGGGGATGTTAGTGTAATGACTAAATCAGGATGAGGGGGCAGCACTGAAGTCAACTGTGGATTAAAGTTCTCCTGTCGCGCCCGGCCCAGTCTCTCTCTGTGAAACAAAAGGAGTTCGATGTGATCACTGGTGGCTGGAGGGTTGTGGAGGTTGGTCAGGGTACCGGGTTGTTCTGAGGTCAGCACTCAATTCGCGATTCCGACCTTCTTCAAGTGTTTGCAAGCACGACAGTGAAATTAGCCTGTTTATGTCTGTTAGATTGAAGGAAAAAGTAAATGAGAGAAACAAAAAACCTGCAGTCTACTGAACACCACATCTTCTCCGAGACTTCTCAAGTTGGAAATAATCTACAGCCTCACTTATTATTTTTTTGGCTCACAGTTTAGTGTGTTTCTTTTTTCTCAGTTCAGCAGTCAAACAGTTTTTCACTGGAAGAATCAGTTAAACCTGTTTAAACCAATGTTTGGTCAATCAAACTGAAACAGAACGAGGCCTTGCCTGTGACCCAGACGAACCCCCTGAGTGGTCTGGTGGACGAGCACTGGCGCGGTGGTCTGTGCAGCCCGATCCACAGCCGAAGTCTGGTCCTGGCGCCCTGCGAGCGGACCCCTGACAGCAGGTCGTGGACCACACCGGCTGCCTCCTCCGTGTGCATCGTCCCAAGCGTCCCACCTCGCTCCCGGCAGCTCCGCCCGGCCTCCCTGAAGGATTTCTTTTGGAGGAAGAGTGCGTAACATCCTTCTGGGTGGCAGACAGCGTCCTCCTGGGCCAGCTGGGCCCTGGCGGCTGGCTGCTCTGCCTCTTGCTCCCGCAGCCTTTGGCCTCGGCTTCCGGGGGCCAAACAAACGGCTAGCAGCCACAGGATACACAGGAGAGTCATGCTGCTGCTGCTGCTGCTGCTACTGCTACTCTGCTTCTGCATCCTCCACAGAGACATGTGGTCAATGCTTGGCTACCATCCAATAGACCACAGAACCTCCTGCTACCGAAAAAAAAAAAGAGGGCCAGATAGTGGAGTTATTTTTACCTGCTCTCTGAACGAACTTGAAACTGGATCATTAAATATGATCAGGTAAACGGAATGCTGCTCTCAATCAACAGTATTTAAATAAACAAATGGGATGAATGGACACAAAATCAGCTCCCTGAAACTGAGGAAATAACTTAGATGGCCTGTTGCTCTATTTGGTGGCCTCACAGTGCAGAGTCCCCATTCATCTGCATCTAAAATAAGACCCGCAAAAATGAGCAAAGCAGTCCTCTCAAGAGTCCATTTGGGTCCAGTAAAATTCAGAAGGTCCAGTAGCAGTTGAGTCCTAGGGGTTGAAGAGCTCTAGATAAATCCACAAAGACTAATCCAGAGTGCTGCTCTGCTCTTCTTCTCCTGCTTCGGTGTGACAGAGACCCTCTCCTGCCTGCGATCATGCGGGGGCTTTCTCTGCTTCTGCAAAGCTGTCGGCTCCCTGAGAGGGAGAAGGATGGGGAGGAGGAGTGGGGGGCGGTGTAGGGGAGGGGGATCAGGGGGCTACGTGGAGGAAAAAAAGGAATTGTGTGTTTTTGGAAGGGGGAGGTCGGGGTGGTGGTGCGTGTGTGTGTGTGTGTGGTGGTGGCGGGGGGGGGGGGGGGGTAGCCATCAGAGAGTTATGAAAACCATACGGTACCATTCTCTACCTCCGTCTTGCCTTTGGCTGGGGGACACACACACACACACACACACACACACACGCGCGCGTGCGTGCGCACGCTCTCTCCGCAGAGCGGTCCACAGGAGTGGAAAGTGTTTGTCAGCTGCACTGATCGTCTCCTCCTTTCAACTCCTCCATCTCGTCTGCTTCTCCTCTCAGCCCTCACTCGTTCCTTTGTGTCTCTATTTTGATTTTATCCCCTCACTCTTCCACTTTTTTCTCTCCCTCCGCTCTCTTTCCTTCATCTGTCTCAGTCTCACACCAGCTGGAAGTCTTTGTGTTCCAACCCGAAGAACTTTAAATGCACATTCGGCACGTAATTAACTTCATTATTTTGCCCGACAAACAATAACTTTGTGCCGGCATGTGCCTGCCTGTGTCTCCACTGAGTGCACTCCATTCGCCACTCGGCGCCATATGGTGAAGAGGAAACAGGAAATGCCAGATGTGCATCAGCCTGACCTCTGGGTGGCTGGGGGAGTTGCTGAAAAAGTCGGGGTACCTCTGCTGCCGTCACCCGATCCAGCCGCTGCCGAGGGTGAGCCACCAGGAAATAGCTGCTCCTCTTTTAGCCTCGGCTTTAGAAAACCCGGAGGATATTTTCTAAGCCAGGATTTAATTAAGTGGTAAATCAGATGGAACATTTCCGAGACTCCTTTGGATGTATCACTCATAACCTTTTGGGAAGGAGGCCGTAGTTTTGTTTTTGATTGTGGTTTGATTCTTTTACAGGTGCTTGAAGGAACTGGACCAGTAGAAAAGTCCAGGAGACAACAGCTTGAGGCCTTATATTAGCAGGAGTGATGGGAAACATTTCTCCATTAAAAACAGAAGACTTTGGTTTCTATCTTTGTCCTTCTTAAATTCCTCGTGAGATTCCTGTGAATTCCTCGTGAGCATTTCCTAACTTTCTTCTTCTTGGGTTTTGAGCTGCTGTTTTCAGGGTTTGTAGCTTGACACTTCTTGCCTCTGTCACACTGAAGGAAGATGATCAGTTTAAGAAACTTCAAAACCAACAGCTTTGTGTTGGTGCTTGGAAATATGGATGTGCGAGATGTTCAATCAATGAAGGGTTGAGGACTTAACTTGAGGCCCTCGTGCCTGTAAATGAAGCTCTCCCTCTTTCCTCTGGAGCGCGTGACGCACCACAACAACATCTCGCCATCTGCGCCTGGTTTTGGCTACGGGAAAATAAAGCAACCATCAAAGTGAGGGCGCCGGCTGCGTCTCCTCCTGCAGGCCATGATGATGGGATGGAGGTGTCACGCTGAGCTGAAGGAGTCATTAACTGCTCGGCTGGTTGTCTAGCCCCAGGACGACTCAGCAGCCGCTTCTCCGTTACGTAACAGCCGCCAGACACTGGAGGAGGGAAACAACCTCAGGATCCTGGAGAACCCGAAGAGCCTTTTGGTCTCAGTCCCCTCCCCCTCCCTCTCTCTCCCCTCCCTCCTTTCCTCCCACTCCGTCCTCCTTCCTCTGGGTTTCTTTTTCTTGGACTACCTCTTCTTCCCTTCCTTCCTTCCCCGCCTGCCCTAAACTTCTCTGCTCTCCTCTCTTTTACACCATCCTCCCCTTTCTTCCTTATCTTCTCCTCCGTCCTGCTCTCACGCTCCCTCTCCTGCCCCCTCCCTACTCCCCCTGCCGCCATTTGGTCGCCCAAAGTCAGCAGTCTCTCCTCCAAGAACGCTGGCTCCTCTCAGTCCTCGCTCTGTTTATTCTATCAGCGGGTTCTGCTTGGCCCCTCCCCCCAGACGACGGTGCTACACATACCACAAATGTAATTGATAGAACAGGCCAAACTTCTTTCCAGCGTCCGGCGGCCTTGATTCCCCCGGTCTGCATTAACCTCCTCGCAACTCCTCCAGCAGCCCGAGCAGCCGTGATGGATCAGGCAGATCTTTTTGGTTTCTCGACCTCCATCGCCAGAGCCTCCTTCCATCTCCATCCACCTCCCTCCACCTCCTTGACTCTCAGCCACCCGTCGTTAGCAGCGCCGATTCTCAGACAGTGTCCAAGTTGTTCCAGCATTTCACTCGCAAATTTCAGCATTTCCTGTTTTTTTTATTGCATATTTTACATTTTTCTTTTTCCAGTGGAGTAGCTGTTCTTGATTTGATCTTCCTTAGCGAGTGCTCAGCTGTGGCAGTTTATCAACAACACAAAAGAATAGAGGTCGCAACTTTTGATTTCCTTCCTGCGACATCCAGCACACAAATATCCATTCTCATGGCAGCATGTTCCTGCACGGTCACATGATCCTTGCATATACCTGGAATACAATGGATGCATTCACAACATTTGGGGGGGAAAAAAAAAGTTTTCCCCACTGGAGGAACAGGGATTTTAACATCTGATCCAAGCAAGTACAGGAACATATTTTCAGAAACCACCCTCACCATCCTGTATTTAAAATTCAAACACCACACATCAAGTCGTTTGCTCTCTGGACTGCACTCTAAAAATGTTGGCAGCATCTCTTGGCGACATTTCTTACTAAAATGTGAGCGGGAAAAAGAAGCTTGATTTCAATTCAAGTTTATTGACCCTTTATGGCTCTTTGCTGTAGTTTTGTCTGGGTTACGGTCGACGGTGACCCAGTTTGAAGGGCGACGCTGCGTCCTCCTTGCCTTGTCATCAGCACCATTTGAAGTGCGCTGCTTTGTTTTTTTTTCCTACCATCAAAAACACAGTGACACGGCTTTGGGTCATATTCTCCTACCACTTCTGTCCTGTGTCACACACACACACACACACACACACACACACACACACACACACAGACACATACACAAACACACGCACATGTTGAAGCAATTAGCGGCGGCCTTGCGGTTGAATAATGGCATGTGGGCATTCCTGCTGATTTGTGCAGAGAGCAAAGACGAAGCGTTTTGTCCACCTCTCCTCCAAGGTTCACGTGTTTCATCTCTCACTGTAGACACCAATAGGACACCAATTCCCTCCACACACACACACACATACACAGTCCACAAAGTCTTGTCACAAAAAGCCAAATGGGACACCCAAGTCTGATTTCAGGAGTTTTGCCTTGGACAAAGTCGATGGCTGAAGAGGTCAATGGAGGCTGACCTTCAGGGGTCTGAGGTCTCCAAGTCCTCATTTGTCTTGTGTGATTGTCTCCAAGCCTGAAGCTTTAATGATCAGATTATCGTCTGCGTCAGAACAAGTTTCAACCAGATTTCAGCAAACTGGATGCGTTTATTATAATAACTGGATACAGTACATACGATTTTTTTGCCAGCAGTCACTCGGTGTACTGCGGCCAAAAATCCCAAAAGACCACAATAAAAAAAGAAACGCCTGTAAAACGGACCTGAAATAAATCTTTCTACTGAAGATTTTTACATCATGAACTTTAAATCTGTCTAAGAATTTTTTTTTTAAATGTCAGAAAATCCCTAGAAAAGGGATTCAGTATGACTTCTCAGCTCATTCTGATTGGTTGATGCATCCTGATGTATCACATGTGTTACAGAGGCATGATGGGAAGTGACACTGCTGCTACATGTTGCAAAAGTAACCGGGAAGACAAAAATATTTTCAGCGTATGTGCCGAGTGAGCAGCTCCATTGAAATGAATGGGAATCCATGTTGGATCCTCGCGGCTTGATTTGCATTTGCGAGTGATTCTGGACAGACACATTTTTCTGATTTGACCGGAAATTCAAAACATCAAAAGTGTGTTTGAACAGCTGCTGATGGAAGCTGCAGCCGCCGAACTTTTCTTCCTCTGGACGTTGCAGTGAGAGGCCCTGGGTGACAGCTCCTCCCGGGCGAAGCCAGCGGAGAAACCAGAGCTCGCCGAGCGCCGGAGAAGTCGCACATGTGCAAACAAAACCCGAGACAAACAGCCAATGATTTTCAACCAGAAAACTGTTGAGGTTGAAAAAATCTGCTGAGAAGTAGAAAGAGAGACGGTAGGAAGGAGGGAGGGAGCGAGAGGAGAGGGCTGCCGCTCAGCTTTTCCACAGACACGCACTCATCATCCTCACACTTCTCGGCCGTGCGATGGCTTTCAGAATCACGGTGGAAAAAATGACGAGCTGAGATGTGACGTGACGGCAGACGCCAGGCGGACTGATTTGCGGGGCCGTGGAGACGACCCTCCACTCAGCAGACGTCTCTCCGCACCATTTCCTCTTCTCAGTTCGCCGTAACAACTGCCCTCCTCCCCCCACCCCAGGTGACCCGGCCTCCGTTTCAGCGGCCCAAAAAAACACAACAACAATACTGGGGGAACCGCTGAATGGCCCCGAACTGAAGCAGCTGACTCAGCGGCAGCAGCAGTAGCAGCAGCAGCAGCTTCAGTCATGCTTGGGGGGGGGGGGGGGGGGGGGGGGGGGTTCCGTTGGTTCTCCTGCGACCGACCGCAGTCTCTGCTGCAGAACTGCACTGTGGAGACAGAGACATCACCCAGCAGCTTGTTACTCTGCCGTGCTCCAATATCCAATATCCGGTTTGAGTGAAGCCTTTTTTACAGGAGAACTCAACAGAACTCGCTCGCAGTTCTGGCAGTTGTGAACGAAGCCTGAGCTGCAAACTTAACTCCTAAATCCCCCTCAAAGCTGCATGCTGCCTGCAGCTTTTTTTCCCCCCATGTTTTAAGAGGACTGGAACCAAGATGTCTGAGATTGGAAGATAAACAGAAATGACTCTGCCTAGATAAGGAAGCTCTCCCTTAACACTCCTGATTCCGTCCCTTCCACAACAGTACCGTGTATAACTTTTTAAGTTATTGCATCTGACATAAACATGGAGTCCAGCAGGCAGTGAAGCGTCCTCCACTTTGAGACGTGATTTGTGGGAGATGTAAAATAAAAAAAACACTGGGCTGTCTTGGACACAAAGCGTTTTGTTCCACGGTGCATTAAAGAGCAGGAGAAGTACATGGGAAAGATTTTCCAACCACCGCGAAGAAGCGGACGAAAGGCAGGTGCAACGCCTGGAGCTCATCACCACCACAGACAGACGGACGGATGGACAGATTTTATCTACAGCTGACGACTTCAACTCTCTGTATCTTTTCCTGAGCGGCCGAAGAAACATCTGGCCTCGTCTAAGTGGCGAGACGACGAGGAGGGACCTCATCAGTCCAGGTCACACGCCTCTGAGAACTCTCCAGTGAGAAGATCTGCTCCCTCTCACGCGACCTTTGACCTCCCGGCTCCCTCAGCCGTCACAGTTTCCACTGCGCAGCGAGTCTCTGCTTTCTCTAAAGCTGCTGCTCAGCTTTCTGTGGTTCCTCTGAGACGAACTCCATCCACCCACAACTTCTTATTCCATTCCCTCCCCCCCTCCACCCGCTTCCTTTCTCCTCTTCCCTCCTTCCCTCTCTAACCTCTTTTGCTGTATTCTCTTTCCTTTCTTTTCTTCCTCTTTCGTTTGGCTCTGATCTTGCTGCCTCTGGCTGTGAAAGGCCGGCTCGTTGCCACATTTGTCCTCACACCGTCATGTGACCTTCCAGCAATGTCCCTCTGCACCACTGTTTAGCTTCTGGTGTGCTGTGTTGGCCAGCGTGGCCGTGTCCTCTCGTCCCTGTCTGACCGACTGTGTGTCTTTTTAATTTTGCAGCTACTCTGCACACACACACACACACACACACACAAACACTTTTGTCCCCTTGTCAGCCTGGCAGACCTCAACTGGTGTTGCGTTTCAGTACAGCGGTAGGAAATATTTCTTCAACCATGCAGGAAATGTCTGACTTGCTGGAATCTTTCTCTTCTAATACGCACACACAGGCACACGTACATACACACAGAGACGCACACAGACACATATTGAGATATACTGAGAAAAAAAAAATCCAATTAACCCAAATAACAATAGATGCAACAATGAAATGAAAATAGCTAATAGTCGGTTAATGCCAAATAATGACTCTCAGACTGATGGGGAGCCAAGTGGCAGACTGGAGAAAAGAAAGAGAAAAGTTTCCATCAGCGGGAAAAGCAGCAGCAGAAAGAGCAGCGACCCCATCAGGTAGAAAGGCATTGTGACTGGTGCTTGTGACGGGGGGCCGAGGTCTGGCAGGCACAGAACCGGACCCGCACCTTGACCTGAAACACAGCTGGTTTGCTCGGGCCTGGGACCTTTCTGTGTGGAGTTTGAATGTTCTCTCTGTGTCTAAGTGGGTTCTCTCCAAAAACATGCATGTGAGGTGAATTGGAAACTCTAAATTGTCCGTAGGTGTGTGTGTGAGTGTGAATGGTTGTTTGTCTCTATGTGGCCCTGCGATGAACTGGCGACTTGTCCAGGGTGTCACCCTGCCTTCACCCTATGACAGCTGGGATAGGCTCCAGCAGACCCCTGCAACTCTGAGTCCAGGAGGAAGCGGGTATTGAAAATGGATGGATGGATGGATGGATGGATGGATCCCGTGACCTGCAGCAGTATGTACAAAAGGAAGTAAAACTGCCACTGAAGCTGAAAGTGCACAAACAAAAGTATTTATTTTTTTGTATAAATACAGACAGCAAACACCAGGTTAAAAAGTGTTTGAAAGGAATACAGTGGAGCACTCGTTATTAAGGCATGCACACAGTAGTCAACAGGCGACAAAGCAACACAACAGAAACACTTTAAACTGGTAAACAACTGGTGGATCCTTAAAAAATACTCAATCTAAAACTGTTTCTGGTTTATTTCCTTATGATTGTGAGTCCAGCTCATGGCTTTTTTCTATTTAAAAAAAAAAAAAAAAAATAAATAAATATATATATATATATATATATATATATATATATATATATATATATATATATATATATATATATATATATATATATATATATACACAAAAAAACTGTATTTTTCAATATTTATTTTTCTTAAATTTTTTTTAATTAAAACCAAGTCACTTGATATCTATATCTATATCTATATATATATATATATATACACATATATATATATATATATATGTATACACATATATATATATATATATATATATATATATATAATTTCAACACCATCTTCAATTAATAGCCTGAGTCATTTTTTTCAGAAATCACCATAAAATGAATGAAATCATCATGAGAACAGGATTTAAGCTGGAAAAAAAAATGTTCAAAAAATGACTGAGGCCCCTTTTTCAGGAAGGTGATCATTTGTTGTGTTAACATCTGAAAGCGTTGGCATGCTGCCAGCATTTTGTGTGTTTTTTTTTTTGGCAAGGCACATCGGAGCAGCAGCTGAATTAATTTTCACCACTGCAGTCGTAAAACAAAGTCCTGTAAAAGTTTTGCAAGCATTGTAAAAGTTCTGCTAAAAAAAAAACTATTTCAGGAAAGTCAGTGCTTCAATACTAAACAGACACACACACAAAATAAAACTGTGCATGTGCAAAAGATGTCGGAGACAATTTGACACATAAGTTAAATAAATAAAAACACAAGAAAAGTGAGAACGATGTCAAACAGTTTCACTCAGGAGGAGACGCAGCCAGCAGCCAGGCACTGACTGGAAACAGGCTCCTGTTGTCTTCAAGTCATGTGCAAAACAATAAAATGAATCACAAGGAAGAAGGTCGAGTCCGGTGACTCCGCCTCCCTCAACCCGTCACTGGACAACACACTTCTCCTTGCTGCTGTACTTCCTCCGTCTCATCTCTAGGCCGCGCTCTAGCCTCTCGTCCTCCTCCAGCGCCCTGCCAACGCACACACACACACACACACACACAGTTTAAAGGTGCTACAATCATTTGCATAAAGCGAAACGCTGGGCTGTGATTGGCCAGAAGTACAAATAGTTTGTTATTGTACTTAAGTAGTTTTTTTTTTTTATGTATCTGTACCTTACTTGAGTATTTATTTTTCTGATGATTTTTTATTTTGACTCCCTACATTTGTACACAAATATCTGAACTTTCTACTCCTTACATTGGAAAAACAGGCTTGTTTCTGTTGTGTTTACAAGTGTTTGAAATATTATTTTACAGTACCTCGGCTTTGGGGTCACTGTTCAGTATGTTTTCAGTACACAAATAAAAATGTAAAAAAATAACATTGGTAATTGTTATTAAGAGTGTAAACATCTAATTATGGCTCACTGGTCGTTACTATTATATTATACTATATTTACCAAAGCTATCATAAACTTATTTATTTTGCAAAATTATCAACCAATGTAGTGTTTCACTAATGGCAAAAGAACATCAGAAAAGTATTTGAAACAATACTTTTACTTTAACCAAAGTATTTCCTTACGCCCGTGTGTGTACTCTTACTTAAGTACAGAATGTGAATACTTTGCCACCTCTGATTGGCAGGACTCACCCTCGCTCTTTGGCGTCGATGTCCCGGATGATCTCGTCCCGCTGGTTGACCAGAGACACCAGCTCCTGGAGGAGCAGCTGCTCCCTCTGCTGGTGAGTGGAGGACTTCTGCCAGTCCTCGATGGCCATCATGACCCGCAGCTCCCGGGTCAGCAGCTCGAACCTCCGCTCCAGGTCCTGCTCCTCCTGCCTGCAGACGCACATACAGGCACGTCAACACAACACGCCTGTGTGTGTGTGTGTGTGTGTGTGTGTGTGTGTGTGTGTGTGTTGTCTTACAGCAGCTCCAGGTTGTCCTGTCTCCGTATCAGGGCATTCTTCTTGTTCACCAGCATGAACCACTCCTGGATCAGCCTCTCCTCTTCATCACGGTCACTTCCTGTTTATAGTGTTCACCATCGCAAAACACGCACGCACACACACACACACACACACACACACACACACACACACACACACACACACACACGCGCGCGCACACACACAAACACACACACACACACACACAAATTATGAGTGGTTGATTCCCTGCGCTCAGAGTTGGCACTTCTCAGCTCTCAGCTGTTCTTCTCGGCTCCCTCCCTGTGATGTCACAAGGGGCTGATCTCCTCACAGGGTGCCGTGCACAGGATGAAAACGTGCCCAGCTTGTGATCACCTGTCTCCATGAGGCTGCGCAGTCGTCGCTCCACCACTGCTGCCCTGCTGTCGATGTGCTTCTGTTCCGCCTCCAATGCCTCTAGCTCGCTCAGCACATACTGGCTGGTGTCCTGCAGACACTGACCCCCCGCACCATCACATACACACACACACGGCACGCACAAAAGCAAGCAAACAAACAATAATACAATAAAACATAGATAAAGGAGTGGCGTGGCAGGGAAAAAGAAAAGAGGGAAAAGGAGAGGAGGGTCAAAAGTTAGAGAGTGAAAATCAAACAGTGTCATGAAGAATGTTTTGCGCATGTTTGGTTGTTTGTTTTTTCTAATCACGTTAAGGGTCCCATATTTAGAAGGTCTTTTAAACATTGATGCTACCTCAGAGAAATGGTGCTGCAACATTCACTGCAAGATCAAACTGGAGCATAACTTTTACAATTTAATGTCTGAGACGTCTTGGAGAAGCTTTTTAGAAACTTGGTGCAACAAAATATCCGAGAATAGCATTGTACTTTATTGATCCCAAATTGGGAAACTACACCTGTGTGCTGTTTGTTTTTTGTTTTTTTTTAACAATGAGCTATTTTTTTTTACATACACACTGAAATATTGAATGTTTTATTTACTTATTTACACTATATATTCATTTCTTTATTTAGTTAATCACCTACTCATTCAGGAACATTTATTCAAAAAAAATCTTTTTCTTCTGTCTTGATCTTTAGCCCTCTGTTTACAGCCAAAGTGAAAATCTTGTGCACAATATGGGACCTTTAATGACAAAATATTCCAGAGAGAAAATGGGGAAAAGCCGAGGGAACGCAGCACTGACCATGGTTTCCTCTTCCTGTTTGGGAGGCGGGACATGGGCCGAACTCTGCAGCTCTGCACACAGCAGACACAAATAAATGAAAAGTCGAGAGGTGGAGCAGGTTGACGTGACTGGAGGTCAGAATTAAAAGCTCACCTGCTTTATGAGAGCCGTGTGGTGTGGCTGATGAGTCCTCGGCCTTCGGTGAAGAGACACCGATGTCGGGAGGAAGAGGAGAAGGATCGTTAACGTTTGAACCGATGCATCGAGAAAGAATTTTCTGCGACGACACCGACGGGGATGTTTACCTGAGATTCAGGCTTGACTGCTTTGTTCAAGGACCTCGGTGGAGGCACTGGGGTCGCTGCCTCATCTGCCCAAAAACAGAGGAAGAAGAAGAGTGATTATTTTTTCCCTCACTCTGAATCACAGCCAGTGAGCTCTGCAGGCAGTCCGCTGACTCCGCCCCCTCAGTCGCCTCCAGCGCTGCATCACTCCATCACACAGCAGGGCAAACTGCCTTCAGTGTCTGTGGGACTGGTGGGACTGGTGGGACTGGTGGGAGTGCAGCAGGATCTCTGGAGGTGCCGGGAACTTGATTTAACAACATGTTTTTCTTCTGCTCGTCTCCTTCTTCTCATGAACTGCCGCCTCTGCTGCACATTCCAAACGTCTCTGGAGACTCACTGCACTTTCCCTTCTTCTTTGCATTTCTTTCTCTCTTTCTTTTCTTGTTGTCATCCTCTGATTTTTTTTTTTGTGTGGTTGACTATCTGATCTGTTTGGTTAAAATAAAACACAAAGAAATGCTCACAGAATCCCCAAGTGTCTGAGCACTGGGACTCAAATGAACGTGAGAACAAATCATTGGTTAGGCGCTCAGGCACTTACGAAGGTTTTCCCCTCCAGTCTAAATTCCTGCTTGCTTTGTCTGTCACTTTGAACAAACGCGCCTGTGTCAAATCAAATGGCAGAACAGTAGGATTCTAGTGGAGAAGCGACACCTTTGATGAGGCGGTGGGCCCTTGGCGCCGGGACGGCCAGCGTGCTGCTGCCTCCCTCCTCCAGGCTCACGCCTTCGTTGAGTCGGGCCATGCAGAACGCGGCGGCGTCCACGTCGGAGGGGGCGGGGCCAGAGGGGGCGGGGCCGTAGCTGGTCTGGCTGCTGTTGCGCTCGATCTGCAGTACGCTGAGCTCCTGGTGGGTGAAGTGCGAGCGGATCTGGCTGAGGTAGGTCATGACGATGAGCCGGTCGGGGACGGACAGCAGCACCATGTCGGACGGCTCCAGCAGGCGCGAGATGCCCAGCGCCTCGAAGCCGTCGAAGGCCTGGTTGGAGAAGACACGGTGAAGACCACAACTCCCATCATCCACCAGGGCGCAGCACATGGTGTGAACCCGCATCCAGGTTCTTACCTTCTTGTTGTTGATTTTGATGTCATGAGGGTTGAGCTGGTCAAAATCGCTGAAGAGATGAAGAAAATAATTCAATTTTAATATTCAGGTGACGATTGTGAATCATTACATCTGTTTTTTCTATGTTCTATCTCTCTCTCTCTCTCTATTCATTCATTCATTCATTCATCTTCTATACCTGCTTATTCCTATTCAGGGTTATGGGGGTCTGCTGGAGCCTATCCCAGCTGTCTTAGGGTGAAGGCAGGGTGACACCCTGGACAAGTCGCCAGTTCATCTCAGGGCCACATAGAGACAAACAACCATTCACACTCACACACACACCTATGGACAATTTAGAATGCTCACATGCATGTTTTTGGAGTGTGGGAGGAAGCCGGAGTACCCGGAGAGAACCCACGCAGACACGGGGAGAACATTCAAACTCCACACAGAAAGGTCCCAGGCCCGGGACCCGGAATCGAACCCACGACCTTCTGAGGCGGCAGCGCTAACCACTGCGCCACCGTGTCGCCTCTCTCTATTCATCTTTTTTTGTATTTCCTTTCTCACAGATCCTCTTTGTGTCATTGGTCTACTTTTCTCTTGAGACTCCAAAGTGAGCCAATCCAATAAAAAAAACAGCAAACTTGTCACAGCAAATGTGTGACTGGAGTCCAGAGTGTGGCGTGACCTACATCTTCTCCGGGTGGAAGTGGTGCAGGATGGCGCAGAAGGCCAGGCCGTTCCTCCACGACGTGCTGAAGTTGGTGACCTTGACCGGGCGGTACTGGTTGGTGATGTCCTTGCACCACTGCAGCAGCGACTGGCTGGAGTTCACCAGGTCCTGGCAAGGCGAGTGAGGAGAAGGAAGGAGACAGAGAGGGAGGGAGGGAGTCTGTGTGGGTGCAGTGTCGGAAACTTTTAGTGACGTGTCGCTATATTTGGCCTGTATTCAGCGCCCTCTTGTGTTTTGTTTTTCTTTCAGAAACGTGACTATTGGCAATTCTAGCGACTTGTTCTGCCTTCTGCATTCCTCTGACCTGCTCACAAATCGTGCTGATCGCACTGTGTTTTACTGTAGACTGGTTTTTATGTTTCCAATGTTCTGGTTAAAATAGTTACTTATTACGATGATGATGGTTGCCCCTATGCTAGTTTTACTTCTCACTTGTTAGTCAATGATCCACCTATGTGGTCCATAAAGTCATAAAGGTTAAAAACCAAGCCAAATTTAAGAAGAAAAAAAGAAGCCACTCTGCCAGAGAAGAAGTTCATTTGTAGTCCTAAATATATTAAACATGTTTATTAGTCTTTCCTCGCGCCACTTTTCTCCCTACACTGTCCATTACAATTTCATGTGCATGGACTATTATGCAAAATTGGGTGATAACGTCCTTTCGCGACTTCTAGCGACTGTCAGGACAGCCAATAGCTACTTTTCTTACTGGAGAGTTGGCAACACCTTCTGCATGTGGATTCTTACCTCGGCAGTATCGTCCTTCCCGTCGGCTGCTTCTCGCAGCGCCGCAACAGGACCGACGGCCTTCTTCGGCTCCGAGGTTTCTTCCTCTGGTAACGTTGGGAGTCGGGACGACATCGTCTGTGAGGTGGATGAGTCGCCCTGCGGACCTTTAGCCCTGGAAGTCGCAAACATCGTGGAAAATTAAACAAAGTTATGCCGGTGATGCAGGAGGTTCCTGAGAGGTGGACCGGTCGGCTACATGCAGGCGGGTCAAGATCAAGACGGACAGCATCTCCTATGTCCAGCCAGCTTCCAAATCAACCAACTACTAGGAACAAAGTCTTTCTAAACCCACTCACACACACAAAAGGCCTGGCAGAGATCATTTTAGTGCAATGGTTCTCAATGCAATGGAATTGCAAGGGGTCAGTGAAAAAAAGGGTTCTCAGGGTGGATCAAAAATCTGCAGGGGGGTTGAGAAGGTTGAGAGTCACTGTCCCAGAGGTCCCACACTCTCCACTCATTTCATTTCAGCTTTTTATTCTTCATCCCAGACTCCAGCCAATCAAGTCAGTTTGGAAGAATGTGGGACCTTCAGGTTTTCTGACCAGCATCAGCATCGTTTGAAGCCGCTGGCAGGCCAGTTAAAGCTCAGCGTCTCCACTCACAGCATGGAGGTGTGGGATAATGAGGTTCACAGGTGTCCAAACTCCCATTTACAAACTTTTCACTTCAAATGTCTCCACAAACTCGACAAACTCGGCTCATTTAAGGAATTAAAAAGCAGCAGTGAGCACAACGTGCTGACGGGATCCGACAACGAGTTCCGCCACAAGCACAAGACTGAGCAGACGGCGCACACTGACTTACACCTCTGCTTCTACCACAGTCAACCGCCCCGTGTGATTGGCCGGCGGCTCTGGTGCTGTGGTCAAAGGCGTTTCCCACACGTCACCAGGAGGGGGAGCCGAGCTGACGAGCTGCGTGTCATCAGAGAGGATTTCAAAAGGGCCGGGGACCAGACGCTTCATGCTGCGAGGCCGCCGCGACGCATCACCGGTCAGCTGATGGATTTTAGCCAATAGGAGCTGCTCCTCTTCTCTCAGCTCTCGCTCCCTGCTGGACAGACTGGGACCAGAGGCGACCGGAGGGTCAGAGGTCTGTCCAGCACCGTGCAGGAGTCTCCAGCTCCTCCTGCCAGTAGCAGCAACAGCAGAGTCGGGCTCACAGGTTTGTCCACTAGGGGGAAGTGATGAGGGCTGGGTCTGGGTGGGAGTTGGGAATGGGCGTTCTGGACTGAAGACAGAATACAGGGAGATGATTTCAGAGAGCTGCAAGTCCAGCAACTCCTGCAGTTTGTTGTTTAGGATCTTCACACCATGGAACAACATTTCTTCCTCTTCTTCTGTTGCTTTATTTTCATGCAACCATGCCTGAAGACCTCCTCCCACCCGGGCCAGCCCTCTACTTACCCTCCCATGTAGAGCTCAGCCAGCCAGATGGAGCCCAGGTCCTCCTGGCCCACCTCAAACTCCACCTCCTCCTGCTGCGGCTCCACCTGCCTCAGCCACTGAGGGATGGACGGTGGCACTGATCTCAGACCAGCAGCAGACTGGGTTGTGCTGACTGGTCGGGCCGCTGGGACCCACTGGGCTGTCACTGATCTGGGAAGCGGCTGGCATTCGCCCTCGTCAGACGCAATGTCGTCCAGCTCTGCCTCCCTCAGAGGAGGCCAGTCGTCTCTCTGGACTTTGACTCCTCGGCTCTCCTCTCTTGTCTGACCACCACACTTTTCCTCTTTTGTGGGTCTGAACTCCTTCACCACCTCTCGCCCCTCTTCCTCCTCCTGGTGCTTTTCTCTCTCACGGCGTTGCTTCTTGTCTTTCTCCAACTGTTCCTTCGCCTCCATTTCTTCTCTCTCTTGCTGTAGCTTCTTCCTCTCTTCTTCTTCCCTCCTCACCCTCTCCTTCTCTTGGCCCTCCCTCCTCTCTCTTTCCTCCCTCAATCTCCTGTTACTTTCATCCCTCTCTTTTTCCTTCATTTCTCTTTCCTCCATCTCTTTTTTCTCCCTTTCCTGCATCTCCCTCCTCTCTCTCTCTTTCCTCTCATTTTCCTCCCTTTGCTTCCTCTCTATTACTTCCCTCTCTCTCCTTTCTCTTTCCTCCCTCTCCCTCTTCTCTCTTCTCTCGTTTTCCTCCCTTTGCTTCCTCTCTCTCCTCTCGTTTTCCTCCCTTTCCTCCCCTTCTCTTTCCTCCATCTCCCTCCTCTCTTTTTCCTTCCTCTCATTTTCCTCCCTTTTCCTCCTCTCTCTTTCCTTCCTTTCTCTCCTCTCGTTTTCCTCCCTTTGCATCCTCTCTCTGTCCTTCCTCTCATTTTCCTCCCTTTGCTTCTTCTCTCTTTCTTCCCTCTCTCTCCTCTCATTTTCCTCCCTCTTTCCTCTTTCTTCCCTCTCTCTCCTCTCTCTTTCCTTCTTGTCATTTTCCTCCCTTTGTATCCTCATT
This sequence comes from Nelusetta ayraudi, assembly GCF_046127955.1. Taxonomy (NCBI): domain Eukaryota; kingdom Metazoa; phylum Chordata; class Actinopteri; order Tetraodontiformes; family Monacanthidae; genus Nelusetta; species Nelusetta ayraudi. The sequence goes on from NW_027466061.1 coordinate 27,545,109, forward strand.
CTTTCCTCCCTCTCTCTCCTCTCGTTTTCCTCCTTTTGCTTCCTCTGTCTTTCCTCAATGTCCCTCCTCTCTCGTTCCTTCCTCTCATTTTCCTCCCTTTCCTTCCTCTCTCTGTCTTCCCTCGCCCTCCTCTCCATTTCCTTCTGTTCTCTTTCCTCCCTTTCTATCCTCATTCTTTCCTCCCTCTCTCTCCTCTCGTTTTCCTCCTTTTGCTTCCTCTGTCGTTCCTCAATGTCCCTCCTCTCTCGTTCCTTCCTCTCATTTTCCTCCCTTTCCTTCCTCTCTCTGTCTTCCCTCACCCTCCTCTCCATTTCCTTCTGTTCTCTTTCCTTTCTTTCTTGTTCGTCCCTCTCTCTCCTCTCGTTTTCCTCCTTTTGCTTCCTCTGTCTTTCCTCAATGTCCCTCCTCTCTCTTTCTTTCTTCTTGGTTTCCTTCCTTTCTCTTTCTTCCCTCTCTCTCCTCTCCCTTTCCTTCTTCTCGTTTTCCTCCCTCTCCTTTCTCTCTCTCTCCCTCCTCTCCCGTTCCTTCATCTCTCTTTCCTCCCTTACTCTCCTCTCCCTTTCCTCCCTGTCTCTTCTCTCTTTTTCCTTCCTCTCCCTTTCCTCCCTCTCCTTTCTCTCTCTTTCCCTCCTCTCCCTTTCCTTCATCTCTCTTTCCTCCCTTGCTCTCCTCTCCCTTTCCTCCCTATCTCTCATCTCCTTTTCCTTCCTCTCCCTTTCCTCCCTATCTCTCATCTCCTTTTCCTTCCTCTCCCTTTCCTCCCTATCTCTCATCTCCTTTTCCTTCCTCTCCCTTTCCTCCCTATCTCTCATCTCCTTTTCCTTCCTCTCCCTTTCCTCCCTATCTCTCATCTCCTTTTCCTTCCTCTCCCTTTCCTCCCTATCTCTTATCTCTTTTTCCTTCCTCTCCCTTTCCTCCCTCGCTCTTCTCTCTCTCTCCTCCCTCTCTATACTTTCTCTCTCCCTCCTCCTCTCTCCCTCCCTCCTCTCTTCCTCCTCTTCCATCTCTCTTCTCCTCCTCTCCCTCTCCTGCTCTCTGGCTGCTAGTCTCAGACTGGCCACCAGGCTTAGCTCTGAGGAGGGAACTCGCTCCGGTTCCACGCACACTTCACTCGTCTCTCCTACGTTCCCGCTGGGACCAGAGTCCCGGAAGGCCGTCGGAGGAGGGACGTCCACATCCGTGGGAGCGAGTGCAGTTCCCACCTTTTCAGACAAAGAATCCTGTCTCTGTCCGTCATCGACGCTCTTGATTGGACGCTGCCGTTCGGCAAAGTCGCTGTGTGACTCTTCAGCGGTGTGCAGGATGGAGGCCACCGTCTGGTAGCTGAAGGGACAGACACCAGGGTCAGGGGGAACCGGGACACAGACGATGACCTCAGCAGAAAGCCAGACATCATGCTCGGCAGATTCAGACTTTGTCTTGGTGCGGGTCCAAAGCACACGGAGGAAACATTCACTGGGAGCCACCAAATGCACACTTTTTCCCAGCCAAGAGCACAACAGAACGGAAAAAAGCTCCCGTGAGCATTCATCACCGCTGGCACAGTGACCGAGCCAAACACTTTGTCATGCAGACAACAACAGTCCAGCTGGAATCAACTAAAACAATATGTCCAGCTTGTGAACCCAGCTGAGGCCCAGTGACACGAAACTCAACTCATCAGCTGAACTGGCACCCAGTTGAGTGTTTGTAGCGTTAACTGGTCCCACTGGAGGCCTTGGCGAGTGAGGAGCATGCCGAGTCATGCAAACATGACGACTATCCTGCCACACGCACGCCTTTGACGATGACCCAACAACCAGAGTGATTCCAATTCCAGCACCCAGGCCTCATGCAGACTGAATGGAAGGAATGAACAGGAAGACAACCAACTCTAATGAGAACAACAACCGAGCGGGGAAAAAAATCTGAGGAATCACTCAACAACCGAAACAAGGATCCACAGGCTGAGGACAGTAAAACATGCTGACGGCAAAACAACAACTATATAAAAAAAACAGGTGACGTTAGAAACCTCAACCTGCAGGGGTGTGAACACTGACACCTACTTCACCTGCTGCTGCTGCTCTGGTGCACCTCACAGTGGAGACAAGCAGACAGAGACACTCACCCCTTGTACAAAACACAGACGACGCCTGACAGGAAGCCAGCCGGCGCCCCCTGCTGCTGCCCTGCGACACACACGCCTGCCTCCGTGTGTGCACGCAATATCTCGCCGCTGACACACACACATACACAAACATACAAACATAGTAATAGAAGTCAATAATTTTCCATTTTTTTGGCCTCTTTCCACGCAGAACTACGGACAACTCCAGGAAAATCCAACCAGGCTAATAGTCTAGAACAGACATGGGCAAACTACGGCCCAGGGGCCATATGCGGCCCGTTAAGCTTTTTAATCCGGCCCGGCGAACTTGAAGAAATTATGTTAATAGCAAGTAAGTCATAAATTAGCTGTATTTCATCCATTCATTTCAGTGTTTTAAGAGCAATTTCAGTAAAGAGTGTTGTTGTAACTCTTTTGTTAATTTGTAATAGACATAATGTCAATTGCAAATGAAATCCGGCCACTCTGTCAAATTTTAGAACCCATTGTGTCCCACCAGTTAAAAAGTTTGCCCACTCCTGGTCTAGAATGTAGAATTTCTCAGTCTAATAATAACATTCAACGTCTATTTGATGTCGTGCCGCAACATTTAGAGGAGTTGTATGGAGACACAGCAGGCGACGACCACACAGATGCTGCCGACAGGTGTCACACACAGCTGCTTAACTGAACGAGGAAGTGGATCCGATTCTGGATCATTTCCTGCAGTGTGGCCTATACCCAGAGTGGACACTGGGGGGCTTCAAGCTCCATTTCAGTGTGAGACAGGAAACGTTTTAGGGGAACAGCAAGATGTGTGAAGGTGGAGATGGACTCATGCAGTTGAAGCAGTTCCCGCTGCTTCCTGTGTGTGTTTTGCACGGCACCAGGGAGCAGAAGCAGACATGCTGCAGTCGTGCTGCCGGAAGGAAAAATGTGACGGACTCACCCGCCTGTCACACCTCCACCCTCCTCCTTCTCCTGCTCCTCCTGCTTCTGCTGCTCCTCCTGTTTCTGCTGCTCCTCCTGTTTCTGCTGCTCCTCCTGCTTCTGCTCCTCCTGCTTCTGCTGCTCCTCCTGCTCCTCTTCACTAGGCTCCTTGCTTCCTTCGACCGCCGTCTCCTCCACGGTGGCCCACAGCTCCTTCTCAGCCTCCCTGACCAGCTCCTGGTTCCCCAGGAGACCCTCCTGATTGCCCCGGCCCGGTTCTTCCTCCTCTGTTCCAGCCTGCTGCTGTTGCTGCTGTTGCTGCTGTTGCTGCTGTTGCTGCTGCTGCTGCTGTGGTGTTCCGGAGGAGCTGACTTGTTCGGGCTGAATTTCTGGAACATCCTCGGTCTGTTTTGAGGAAATGTGGCCAGGTGTTGCTGGTTTCACGCCGGCTCCCTCTGGCTCTTTGGGTTTTTCTTTAGCTGCTGGAGCAGGAGGTGCTGCTGCAGCAGATGCAGCGTGGTGTGTTTGAGAGCCCTCGTCTGTGATTGGCTGCCCGCTCATCTTAACAGACTCCTTCTGTTCACTAGAAGAGAGAGTGAAAAGAGGAGTTAAGAGTCGCACGACGAGTTTCTGCATCTCTGAGAGACACACAGACAGACAGATGCTGGTTCAGAATTCCAAAATGGCTGGGAAGCAGTGAAGGGTGTGAGACACAATCTAAACTACACAAAGTGATGGGAATCATCAACACTTCTGACTCTTCTCAACTGTTCCAAACCAGCGGCGCAGGAGCGAATGGTTCAAGGGATGAGGGCGAACAGACCAAGTGAATGTTTCACACAAAGTTCCTGCTGTTTTTTTTTGGGGGGGGGGATTCTGGGAATTGTGGAATTCACACGGCCCCTCTGTCCACTCTTACCCTCCGCACTGAGGTTTCACACCCTCCTGGGCAGAGATCTGATCAGTCACACTTTCTTTCCCGTCCTCTAGAAGCTTCCACAGAGGAACCTCGGCATCATGACGCCTCTGCGGAGCCACAGCCTCTAAGTTTACCGCAAGGTGGACCAATGGACTGACGTCAACAGTGTCTGACAGCGCAGCTTCCTTTAAGAGAGAGGCTCGTCCCAGACTGGAGGAGGAGAGGGAGAGAAGTCAAAGGAGGAAAAGAAGAAGAAGAAGAAGAAGAAAAAGAAGAAGAAGAAGAAGAAGAAGAAGAAGAAGAAGAAGAAGAAGAAGAAGAAAAAGTAAAAGAAGAAGAAGAAGAAACAGACAAAACGTGAAGGAAGAGTCTCCAGAAGCTCTTTCAAGCTCGATTCAAGGTCACCAAAGTTTTTGTAACATTTCGGAAAATGCAAGAGTGTAACCATGAGCACAAAGTGCAGCAGTCTAGTGGACACCTGGAGAGACTTTCATTCACAACCACAATAAATGAGGTGACGCTGCTGAACTGGAGGAATGGTGAAAACTAAAGATGTGGAAAAAATGTTAATATGTGACCTTGAAAGAACATAATAAATAAAATAAATAAATGACTAAATCACTTTATAGAGGAGATACAGACTTAATAAACACATGATTCAACCTTTATCAGATTTGATTGATTGATTGATTGATTGATTGATTGGTTGATTGACTGACTGATTGACACACACACACACACACACACTGGGTTTGTCTCCTGCCTGGTTCAACTCACCACGTGCTGATGTCAGGGGCAGGTGGTGAGAGGCTGGCTTCTCTGTCTTCTGATTGGTTGTGGGTCTGAGGGGCGGGGCCCTTAGCAGGTGATGTGATGCTGCTGGTTTTGATTGGTGGTGAAGGAGGCAGTGGAGAGACAGGCAGGGCAGAGTTGGTGATTTTCTTCACATCGTCATTGCTCTCCAAATTGCAGATAGGGGGCGCTGCATCCTCCTTCGCCTGTCCAATCATCTTCTTCTCCTCTTTCTCTCTCTTCTTCCTCTCCTCCTCCACTGTCTTTTCTCTTAGCAACCGCTCCTGCTCTTCCTTTTTCCTCTCCTCTTCCATTCTCTTCCTTTCTTTCTCCTTCCTCCTTTCCTCCTCCTTCCTTTTGTTCCTCTCTTCCTCCATTCTCCTCTTTTCTTCCTCCTGCCGCATCATTTCCTCATGGCGGCGTCTCTCCCTTTCTTCTTCCTCCCGTTTTATCTTCTCCTTTTGCTCGATTAGGATGCTCTCTTTTTTCATCTTCTCCTCCTCTTCTTTATATCTTTTCTCCTCCGTTTTCTTCCTTTCTGTCCTTTCCTTCTCCTCCTTTAATATTCTCTCATTCTCTTCCTTCAGATGTTTCTTCTTTCTCTCCATTTCTTCCTTCTCCTTTTTTCTCCTCTCTTCTGCCTCTCTGACTCTATTCTCCTCCTCTTTCCTCCTTTCCTGCTCCTCCTCCTTTTTCTTTCTCTCATCCTCCTCCTTCCTCCTCCTCTCTTCTGCCTCCTTCATCTTTTGCTGCTCCTTCATTCTCCTTTCCTCTTCTTCAAGCAGCAGCCTCCTTTTCTCTTCCTCCCTCCTCCTCCTCTGCTCCTCCAGTACACTTCTCCTTTTCTCCTCCTCCTCTTTCATCTTCCTTAGGCACCTCTCTTTCTCCAGCCTCCTCTCCTCCTCCCTCCTCAGCTTTTCCTTCTCCTTCTCCTCCAGCCTCCTTTCCTCCTCCTTTTTCCTCTGTTCCTCTTCCTCCTGCTTCTTCCTCTTCTCTTCCTTCTCCCTCAGCTTCTCCTGTTTGTCCCTCTTCTCCTTCAGGAGTCTCTCCTCCTCCTGTTTTTTCCTCTCCCGCTCCCTCTTGGCCTCCTCCTGCTCCTCCAGGATTCTCTTCTTCTCCTCTTCCAACAGCCTCTTCCTTTCCTCCTCATGTTTCATCTGCTCCTGTAATTTTTGTTCCTCCTCCCTCCTCCTCCTGTCCTCCTCCAGTTTGGCGAAGGCCTCCTTCTGCCTCCGCTCCTCCATGGCAGCTCCCTTTAACTCCTCCTCTAGTTTTTTTCCAGGGGCCCTTTCATTGTTTTTTTGTTCCAGACTGCAGAACAGATAAATCATATTCCTTAATTCCTTAATCTGCCGTCATTTTAAACTGTGCATGCTTATTTTAAGATCTGGTCTTATTTTTAACAGAAGTGCTGCTTCTTGAACTGTTTTTCAAGAAGCTGTTTTTCAAGAACAGTTTTTTACTTTTTTACGTCTTCTGGTGTCAATACTCACCCCGTAGGACATCTTTTTATTGTGTCCGTCTTAGACTTGTCCTCCTCCAAAAACAACCCTCCCAGCTGCTGCGTCTGGCTAACTGACTCAATGATGATGTCATCAGAGTCTGGCTCGGGCTGCGCCAGCGGCGGCTTTTGTGCCACGAGGCCGTCACTAAGATCCCTTGTCTGACTGGCCGGCTTTTTCAAACCCCCATCCGCTTCGAGACTGGGCTGTTTCACGGTGATAAACGCCGCCAAGACGGAGGTGGAGGGGTGCTGAAGGGCGGAGCAGGAGAAAGGCCAGGGAGGGGGCGGGGCTATTATCACCTCTGAAGTGGAGAAAGAGGGACTGGGGGACGGAAAAACTGCAGGTCAAGCTGAGAGCAGCAGTGCCAGCGTGCAGGGGGGCCTCGACACCATACACACACACGCCACATGTCCTCCAAGCTAGCGCAACATGATGCATGCTGCACAACACTACTGTTAGCAGCATGTTAGCATTGAGGCGGAGCAACAAAAAAAAAACAAACACACGCACCCACATCAAGAACGAGACAACACATCAAAACTCCACAAGACAACTGACAGACTGGGACCAAGAAACACTCATTGAGCGACTTCCTCTCAGCCACATGTGAAGCTCTCAGGCAGCACTCAGCTGGGCCAGCAGGGGGCACCTGCAGCAGGAGGCCTTAGGGAGGCACGGTGAAGGGACAGTTCAACCAAAACTTCTCAGTGTATCAACAGTGGTGGGTGCACAATATTGGGTGAACTGTCCCTTTAAATCCAAGATGACCAGAATCAGTCCGTTGACAATTTTCTTACAGCTTTTCCATCAGTTTTCATGTGTCATCAGTTTTTTTAGGAGTTGACTTGGAGTTGAGGACTTGAATTCCTTGAATGACTTTGACTGAAGGAAAAGCGGTAAAGTCTGTCCAGCTAGCGCTTGAGCGCTCCAGGCTGCTCAAGTTACTGTCCAGGACATGAAATGATTTTCAGTTTGAATAGCAGAATTAAGATTGAGCAGAAGCGACTTTTCTCAGTCTCCGCCACAGCTGCTCTCTACTTTCGGCCCACCACCTGAATCTTTCAGCATCATCTGAATCACATTACCGCTATCATGACCGCTATCTGATTTAGTGTTTTGTTCTGTTGGCTCAAAGTCTCCTTACTGAGCCAAACTTGTGTCTACGCATCAAACCCAAGCATGAGCTCACCTGATCTTTGTTGTTTTCTGCTTTTCCGTGATGGACATCGTCAAATCCTGGGGTTTCTTGACTGACTGCGCAGCTCCCTCACCTCGGCTCAAGTCGCCTTCCTCAGTGACCGAAGCGAGAGGGAACAATGAACCTATGAAGAGAGTAGTGAGGTGAAACAATCAACTTTTGGACATATGATGAAAATGAACGAGAAGACAATCATTCCAGGCCTGCTGGCTGCTCTACCTGGCCGCCCGGCACTGGTCTGAGCACGCACAGAAGGGTGGAAGTTGAGCTGAGGGTGAGGAGGGGGAGGAGGGGTCGAGGACAGAGCAGCAGAGGGGATAGAGGAGGAGCGAGGAGGTGAGGAGCGAGGAAGGGAGGCAGTGGGAGACGGAGTAGCGGGATCGCAGAGAGCGTCCAGGTCGGGACTGCTCAGCAGGGGGACAGAGGTGAGGTCACCACCAGGGGTCGGCCACTTCCCCTGAACACCTGAGGAGGAGGAGAGGAGGAACAGGGAGGAAGAGATAAGGGGGGGCGGGAATGGTGACGACCTGGGAGTGACTGACGGTGGTTACCTGAGTCAGAGGGGTGAGACTTAGGAAGAGCAGGTACTGAAGGAGGAGAAGCATCAGCACAAAAGGGGGAAGGGGAGGAGGGACGGGCGACTGGCTTGACAATATGAGGCCGGAAAATATGGGAGTGGCCTAAGTGACGAGAGAAAAATTATCAAACAGACGTCGCAACGTTGCAGTAGACGGTTTTTGGTGCAACGCTGGAAAGTTTTCACACCAGAGGCTGAAGCATGGACATCTGCAGTCAGAACCTCTGGGGGGTGCTGTTGTTGTACAACTGAAACCGGTGGAGGCCGGAGGCGTGATGAGCGAGGACAGAAAGGTGGAAAGATGAAAAGAGAAAATGAGAAGTGAACAATTCCTGTTTCGCTAAACACAGACGGCCTTCAGCTCAGCTCAGTGATTCGTGTTCTCTCCTTTCAGCTGCAGAGAATCACGTTTCTCCATTTAAAAGATACACCATGGCAGTCTGTGTGCACTCTGTGCACCCGTGTGAACCTCATGTGTAGCTAATAATGTCAAGCTTACAGGAGACGCCCTGTTATGAAAGCATTTCACAAGGGATGCTGCTTTAGTATTGGCTGTCAAGCCGGCTGATATTCTGCAGACTTGTGATTACTGTGAAATCAGGTTAGATTTCACTCGGGCAGTAAAAATTCTGTGCATACTGAACATTAGCAGCATAGCACATCCTTTACTCAGATCATGTGGGAAATGAGGTCAAAACAACCCATCACACACACACACACACACACACACACACACACACACACACACACATATGGAATCTGTTAGCTGAAGGCGTGCCGACAGGCTTGTACCTTTTCCTGAGCCTGACTGGAAGATTTTGGGCAGTGACGGAGGCTGTGAGAGGGTCCGGGCCAGAGGGGGGCGTGTAGGCGGAGCCTGAGAGGAGAATTTGGGTGGTGGAGGGGGAAGAGACGCAGCGGGGGGGCTAATGATCTCATGGCTCAGAGGTGTGGCTAAACTGCCAGCGGGGTTTGCTGGAGCTGCGGAGGAGGTGGGAGCTACAGGTGAGGGTGATGGGTGAGCTGCAGCAGCTACAGGAGCTACAGGAGCTACAGGAGCTACAGGAGCTGCAGGTGAGGGTGATGGGTGAGCTAGAGGTCCTACAGGAGCTGCAGGAGAGGGTAATGGGTGAGCTACAGCAGCTACAGCAGCTGCAGCAGCTACAGCAGCTACAGGAGCTACAGGAGCTGGAGGTGAGTGTGATGGGTGAGCTATGGGTCCTGCAGGAGCTGCAGGAGAGGGTGATGGGTGAGCTACAGCAGCTGCAGCAGCTACAGGAGCCACAGGTGAGGGTGATGAATGAGCTACAGGAGCTACAGGTAAAGGTGTCGGGTCAGCTACCGGTGCTACCGGTGAGGGTGATGGGTGAGTAACAGGTGAAGGTGATGGGTGAGCTAAGGGTGCTACAGGTAAAGGTGATGGTTGAGCTACAGGAGCTACAGGTGTCGACAGAGAGGTGTCGGCAGGCAGCTGAATGGAGGGTTTGGAGGGTTTGGAGGAGGTGGTTGGAGCAGGAAGTGAAGCAGAAGGAGACTCTAGAGCCTCTTCAGGTGGAGGACAGTGTGTGTATGCAGGTGGAGAGGCCGGAGGATTCTGGGAAAGCTGAGGCGACGGGGCAGCGTCAGGCGGAGGTGGGTTGGGGGAGGAGCTCTGGGCGGGGGGAACTGCCCCTGGGAGCTGGGACGCCGGAAGGTCGGCCAACTTCTTGTGTTTGGATCGAGGGGAGGGCTGAGGGGAGGGGCCAGGGGAGGGCTGAGGGGAGGGGCCGGCGGCGGCAGCCATGGGGTGGCGGCTGCGACGCGGCGAGGGTCGAGGAGCGATGGGGAGCGGGGGGCGGGAGGTGACGGCAGAGGTGGGAGGATCCCGCTCTGGACGGACAGA
>NW_027466061.1:27560000-27587500 GCF_046127955.1 Nelusetta ayraudi
ATGTCTCTGTGGATTTTTTTTTTTTATCTACCCAGACAAATTATTTCATTCACAGCTTCTTAGGGGAAAAAAGGCCCAGAAGTGAAACCTTCAATCCGTTTCTCACTTTCTACCACATCTTCATTCTTTCTTTCATTTCTGCACTGCATTGGCAATGTACATTTCACCAGCGAGTGGGCGGGTCTTGAGGCTCTTTCCTAATCCCGCCAATCAAACGCTGCTGACTGGAGCCTCTTATCGCCTCGTTGAGACCAGCTGTAATCTGGACAGATACGAAAGTCCAACGTTGAGCAGACCAACGTGTGGGAAGGGGTCAAAGGTCAAAAATGATCCGTCTGCTGTCTTTCTGTCCCTGTGGACCATGACAGTGGCAGTGTTGCATCACCTGGACGCCACCCTGAAGATTCTGCATGGCAGGAAATTGCACAAAACGAGGCAGAGGGGGAGGTGGGGGGGACGTGCGCCGACAAACGGTTAAATCAAAGCCCGAGTCATGGAGGGAACCTCAGGGGAGTGTTTGCTCACTGCGTCGAGCCACAAACCTTTCAGTTCCAACATGTTCTGCAGTGATTAAACATGAGTCCGTGGAGAGACGGTGATGCCACCGATTACTCAGTAATTCATGCCGTCTTACACACCTACACAAACGCACACGCACGAACACACACCTTGTTGGCAAAGCTAAGCCACCCGTAGCACTAAAAAAAAAAAAAAAATCAGATTTAAGGACCTTAAACACCTTCTCAAAAACAGTGTGTTTGTGTTTTCAGTGATTGTCAAGCAGCACACACACACTGTCACTGTTTATAATGAAGTCAATCATTCCACCCTGTCTGCCTCCGAGACAGATGCTCGCATTTAAGCGCACACAAAGACAGCACGTCAGGCAAAGTTTCTCCGTCATTTACGTCCAACACCAACCCCTCTGAACGTGTCCGTCCTCCTCAGCAGCAACACAAGTCGCGGCTCAGCTGAACTCGCATGTTTATGAGCGCAGTGACGGCTATGACACACTTTTGTCACACACGGTGCGTCCGCTCACACTTTCTTGTGACATACTTTTAAATATGGGCGGGGCTGGGAATCGAACCCGCAGCCGTCCCGGAACAGCCCAGCCGAGCCGAGCCGAGCCGAGCGCACGGAGGTGTCGGTGACGCACAATCAGAGCAGAGCGGAAACACTCGCACGGCGAGAAAATAAAGCTTCAGCTCTCGTGAGAGTGCGAGTTTACTGTGCGCGTGTGCGCACTCACCATTTCTTGGTGCACTCCAGAAAGAGCTCCTGGTAGGAGGCGACGAACTGGAACTTGGAGGCTTTCTTTCCGACCCGCTGCAGCCTCTTCCACACTGACGTCATGACGTCAAGACGTTAAAAAACAACAACAATAAGTGCCGAGAAGGACAAACGAGCGGTGACGACAATAATCCAACTTGGTCCACTTTGGACTTCCTTCACACAACTCCCCGTCCGCTGCCGCTGCTGCTGCTGCTGCTGATGATGATGATGAAGATGAGGAGGAGGAGGAAGTTGACGGAGTGACTACAGTCCCTGTCAGCTGTTCGGTGAGAAGCAGCTGCGGTCACGAGGAGGAGGAGCACATCGAGGAGGTGAAGCTCCGACCGAGCAGGAGCTCCTCGTCTGCGTCTCGTCTGGGCTCTCCGCTCTCTCACTCCCTCCCACTCCCCCCCCCCCCCCCCAACTCCTCCCGTAGCGGAGAGTGAGACAGGATGTGCAAAGGGTGACGCGGTTGAGTGCGCAGCCGTCTGTGGCCTCGTGTGTGCGTGCGCGGCGAGGTGAGAGGCGCAGACTTTGGTCTTGCGAAGTTTCTGATGATTAAGTTGATTCGCGCAGCGCCACCAACAGGTCCGTCGCTGCACGTGTCCAGTAGTTTTAAAGCCATGAGAAAGTTGAAGTTAAGGGTTAAAAATATATGTTAATGTGACGTCATACATTTATAACAATTCGATGGATCCGATGGTTGGTCGAATTTTCTATATTATTATTATTATTATTATTATTATTATTATTATTATTATTATTATTATTATCAGTAGTAGTATTATTTTCCTTTTTTTTGTTTCGGTAATTCTGAGTATGAACTATTAAAATAGTTATAAGTTAAGGTTTTCATGAAATATTCACTTGTTTATTTTAATTAGTTAATCTATTCATGACCAGCAATTACAGACAATTTAACAGTTATTGCATGTGATTTTTTTTTTTTTCCGCCGTTCTCGATTTATGATTCTCATCTGTCATTATGTAATGCTGCGTCATGAAAAGCAGCCGCCGTTAAGTCTTACATAACAAGAAAAACATTTGGAAAATAAACAGATGGTGTTGTGAAAAGAATAATAACCATAATAATTAAAAAAAAAAAAAAAAAAAAAAAACTTCCTGATGTTGGTAACATGGAGTTCGAGTTTGAAAGTCTTGTGGCTGGGAGGACGAAGAACAGTTTTGCTCTCAAAACTCAAAACCATTTTTCTTCCTCTGACTTGAGTGTTTGTCATCCAGCCAGAAAAGTGAGTTTTAATTGCGGAAATAGCTTCGACAGAGAGGGCCAAGCAGGCCTGGTCAGTGTGTGTGTGTGTTCTGGGTCAAGGCACTGGGATTTTCCTGGGTGACAGCAGCGGGGTATTTTTAGGAGCCGGGCAAGGGAGCGGAGGGATGGATGGAGGCAGCTGCCGTGCAGGAGTGCAGGGCGACAGCGGGGAGGAAGGACTCTCTCATGACTCAGACTCTCGCTAATATTAGCAGTGAATCCAGGGTGCAACCGAGTCGCGGCTCTCGGCCTCTGAAGCTGATTGGCTTCCCTTCCTTTGTCGTCTGACAGAACGGGGGAAAAAACCCCACACCATCTGTGTCTCATTGATCCTCAGCTGGTCTCAAACTCCCCCCCCGCTGACGGTAATTCAATTTAGACATTTTATCTCCATGATTTGCATTTATGAATGTTTATTAAATGTGCATGTGGACTGAAACAATAGTCCGCCTGAAGCTGGAGGTGTGACAGCAGTGCAGCAGATGGACGAGGACGACTGAAGGGAGACATGAGAGAGCAAATAGGTGCAGAGGAAGGACGGCGGGGCAGACGTTCACATTCTGCTTGGCGCGTTGATTAAGGGAGCCAACAGTCAGAGTCTACCAACAACAACAACAACACAACGACATATGCAGGTTATTAATAGACCACAGGCCGACACGTTACGCCCGTTTAATTTCTGCTTTTCTACCCTTTCAAACTCAGAGCCCATCCGGAAGACGAGGAGGCCCTGCTGGGGTGAAGCAGCTCTCATGGAGAAAGCCTGACCCCTGCTGGTTGCACTCTGCATAATGCCTTTCGATTTTACTTTCGATTTCCATATGAAGCCCCCGGACGGAGTTCTTCAGTTTATCTCGTTAAAGGTCGTTTCAGATTCTTAATTTTCATCCTGGAGTCCAGTGGAGCATCCCAAAAACCTCTGCTAGATCTCCAGAGGAGAGCATTCTAGCCTTGTTCTAACCCACAGTTGTTTTTGCTGCCTTTTTTGAACAATTAAATAAAAATAAAAGCCAACCTACTGGCTCTCGAAGGCCACCTCGGAAGACAGAAGTGTGGTCAATGGAACACATTTTGGATTTAAATGCTGTTTACATGTTTATTGAACTGAAATGGCTGTTCTGACAGCAGCTTTGCAAACATACCTGCCATTGTTTTGTTTTTTTTGCGTTTGATGCCCTCTCGTGGAAAGGCACAACATCGGACAGCTTCATTCAGGTACATGAAACACATTCTCAACGCGTCTACGGATGAAATTTTCAGGTTTGACACCTTTCCAACAAACGAGGGATCACGCTGTGAAATTGTGACCGTCAGTCGCTGAATCGAAACGGGATCATCACATCCTGTCGACAACAAAACCTTTCAGCACACAGTGACTCTGCAGTCACCACGTGGTTGGCTTTTTTTTTCTTTAGCATGAGACTGAAAGGTGTATAAAATGTTTCCAGCAAGAGTCAGGTCTGACAAGTGATGGCTTAAAGAACCAATCTAAATGTCTGAAGTGGTCAAAAATTGGTGGCATATGATAAATCAATATTCAAGATGAGCAGAAGAGAACAATTCATGAACACAAAACTAAGCAAATTGGAAAAAAAAAAATGTTTTTTTCCCAGGGGTAAACTGATAGTTCAGACAATCAAAGGTGATCTACTGAAGAATATAGTTTGGTTCAATGTTTAGTGGGAGGGATGGTTGGAAAATAACACTAATAGCATGCATTTTATTAATATAAAGTTATATTAGTATGAATTACAAACATTTGTACTTAGGACAATGCAACCATCTAGCATGTAACTGTCACACAAACAGGTGTGTTAAGTGCAGAGCAACGTTTGCCATTTAAATACTAATTCAGGTGCACATCCTGATCCAATATGAACTCAGCTCTCGGCGAGGAGAACAGAAGAAGCCTCGAAGCAGCAAACCAGAGTCAGTAGTCCAGGAGAGAGGCGAGAGGAAACAGCCGCTCCGACTTTTTTCCTCCACGGGTCCGAGCTGTTCCGTGTGACGGCTACTGGCTGAGGTCCCTGAGGCTGCGCAGCGAGCTGGCACAGCTGGTGATGAGGCTGCAGAGCTGGATGCTGGCCTCCAGCGAGGCGGCACTCTGCAGCTGGGTCGTAGCCCAGCGGAGTTTGCTGAGAACGGCGTCCTCCGCCTCCAGCAGCACGTGCTGCACGGCGGGACTCTGCGGACTGACGGAGGGCCGGGGGGGCGGCAGGACCGGGGTGGAGGCCGGGGTGAGAGGGGGAGGGACGGCAGGTGGAGGCAAGACATTCCTCCCTCCGGCGGCGGCCCCCTCGCAGTGCTCCGGCCGGGGGACGGACACGCTGGCCTGACTGCTGCTGGTGCTGGTGCTGGGACCGGCGACCTGTTCGGCATCCTGGAGCGCCGTTTGGGGCTGGGCGGCGAGCTGGCGCTCTCTCACCTGGGACAAGGCAGCCTGGGCGTTCAAAGCTGCGTGTGTGTGTGTGTGTAGAGGAAAAGTATAGTTTAATTAAATATTTGCTAATAAGTCAAAACAAGAAGCAGTTAACAAGGATATGGTGTGAATGTGTTGTACCAGGGTTGTCCTTGTCAATATCCGAGTCCAGCTCCTGACATGACACACAATAGTTTTTCTTCTGTCTGTTCTGAAGCAGAATCGTCTGGACACACAAAACAAACGACTTTCAACACACACACACACGCACCTCTGCCGTAATTGCTATTAATGATTAATGATGAGAACAGATTAGCATAAGAATGCAATACCAGAGGAAAGAAACAACAAAAGACAATGTAACATTGCTCTAGAAAATTGGAGGTATCAAGAAAAAAACTAAACTGAACTGAACTATTTTGGCACGTCACGACTCACCCCGCACACGTCACAACACTCGTCCAGCATCTTGTAGCCCTTGAGCAGGTAGTCTCCCATCAGCTTGCTGATCTTGTCCTGTCGCTCCCGACGCGCCTGGATCACCTTCATCTCCGCGGGGGTCGGCGGCTCCCACTCCAGGTCCTCGTCATCTAGAGTCAGTGACAAACAGCTGCTCATTTCTGACTGTCAAGGCAACGGCTATATCTGGTGCCCGTTCACTCGCGCACGTCACTTTTTAGTTGCTTTCAACATAGTTAGCTCGGCGGCAGAGTTTGGCTAGGAGGCTAACGTGAGCTAGCTGCCGGGATGTCATCTCCTGCCTCGACATCATCGTCGCGGCTCAGTCGATTCAGAACTTCACTTAACGATCGTAACCAGCACGTGATAAATACGTCATAGTTCACCAAATAAACACTTTAAGTGCTGGAAGTCATCGTGCGTACCAACTCAAAAAATGACATACCTCCATTCATAGCCATGTTGTCTCGGTGCCGCACGTTGTGCGTGATTGCGTCACAGACGTCACTCGCTACTTCTTCTTCATACGGTGCACGACTGGGGCGGTATCGCCCCCTACTGGGCATTTTATTGTGACACTTCAACTTCTTCATGTAGCCAAATCAATAATTTGTATGTGCCGTCAGTAATTGAATAATATTTTTTGACACAAAAGTCTTCTAGGGTAGCGAGGCGATGTGTTGATGGATGATGTCAGCTAGCTAGATAGCAGTGCTACGAATGGCAGACTTATGAAAGTGTAATGGTAGCATTGCTGATACTACTACTACTACTACTAACAACAACAACAACAACAACAACAACAACAACAACAACAACAACAACAACAAAAAACTTGCCACTGTAAAGGTTTTTGAAACTCATTGCAATGGCAATTATCTATTATTCCTTCAGCGATTTCCACTCTGGCCATTACATACACACAGGAGCGCGACTGATCTTTACGCAGACCCAAAAGACAGAAGGTCCCGTCAATCCAACCAACAAATAGTTATCTCAAACTTTTAAATATGAACATACATAAGAACTAATGAGATTGGTTTTATTGACTTTCACTTCGGTTTGATTCCAAGCCTGGGACCTTTCTGTGTGGAGTTTACATGTTCTTCCAGTGTTTGCGTGGGATCTCGCCGGGTTCTCCAGCTTCCTCCCACAGTCTAAAAATGTGCATGTACGGTGAACTGGAAACTCTAAATTGTCCGTAGGTGTGTAAATGTAAATTTGTCTTGGAGATTCTATCTATCTATCTATCTATCTATCTATCTATCTATCTATGTGACTGTGAATGGTTGCTTGTCTTTGTTTGTCTCTTTGTGGCCCTGTGATGAACTGGCGACTTGTCCAGGGTGTCACCCTGCCTGTGCCCTATGACAACGGGGATTGGCTCCAGCAGACCCCCTTGACCCTGAGCTCAGAAATAGGCAGGTATTGAAAATGGAGGGATGGATGGGTTCCAGTTCTGAATTTGAACACTGAGCGGCGCCATCGCGCCCTGATAGGAGTCGTCCGGTGGGTGCGATGCTTTGACAACTCTGAGTCAAGCGGCCCTCCTAGGGGCGGGGGGGGTGGGGGGGGGTCTGCGTGCGTGCTTCTGCATTCCGACCTCAGCACCACGGTGCACGGCCACATGGAGCTGCCCGGGCTGGGATGGACGCCGCTGCGCCGAACCAGTGCACCGCTGGCGGCATAGCTGAAGGCAGGAGGAGGTGGAGGATGATGAGGTGGAGAGGGAGGAGGTGGAGGATGGAAACAGTCAGTTTCGTTTTAATTCCTGCTTCCGCGGAGGGCGGAGGGGTCCGCAGGGAGTAATCCGCCCGCCTGCCTTCCTGGAGGAGAGCAGGGAACCCCCCCCCCCTCCTCCGCCTCTCTCTCTCTCTCTCTCTCTCTCTCTCTCTCTCTTTTATGAAAAGAGGCGGACGGAAGGAATCTGAAGTAGCGGGACGGCAAGGAAAGTTGACCGGGGGGGGCTGCTCCCTGATCCCGGCCGCCCAGGAGCAGCATCGTCACCCCGGCTGCCGGACCACCATCATGAGCGGACCGACTAACGGTGAGCACTCATTCATTCCTCCGCTCATTCATCTCCTCGTGTGTATTGAAAAGTGCAGAGAGAGAGAGAGAGAGAGAGAGAGAGAGAGAGAGAGAGAGAGAGAGAGTCGATACCACAGTGTCCTGGGAGGCTTTAACTTGAAGAAGACCCTCCCCGAAGTCATTGATCAGCTACTCTCTTATTGACGGCCAATTTAATCATGACACCAGTCAGCTGCATGAAGAAGAAGAAAAAAAAACAAAAAAAACAGAGGCCAATAATGGATATTGATTACTGCCATTGTCCATTTTATTTTCCTTGGTGTATTGATTCACTCATGTAATACTTTTTTTTGTAAGTCAGTTATTGAGGGAAGACCTTCAGCCGCACAAACCTCTACAGTTGCATCAACCGACTGGTTTGATCTCATTCCTCACACACCTGATGGCCAATGGTGCTTATAGTTCATACCAGTGATCAACTGGCAAAGCTTGTTTTCTCTCACAATGGCGTCTCTCCATTTTCCTGTGACTGAGCGCATATTAAAAAAAAAAACAAAAAAAACCAACATGTCTAAACATAGAACTGTTGCACAATTGTGTTGTTCAGCTTTTATTAACATGGAACGAGTGAAATCCCAAAATGTGTTTTCCCCCTCAAAATGATGTCAGGGGTTGTGTGACAGAGCAGCTGGCTCCTCTCCGCTCCCTGTTTTTAATCATCCCACTTGTGGGAGGCAGCCTGATTCTTCAGGGCTCCTTAAAGGGCTGCTTTTTCCTCCCAGGTACAGTAAGAGGCTTATTTCTTGCTTGAAGTGAGGCACGGCACAACAAACAACCAGAAAGGAGGATTATCGCCCCAGTTTCTGCTTGACCTTTGCCAGTCAATGAGGCGACTCCTCAGGTTTATCAACGTCCACAGCCACAGGAAGACATATTGTTTTTTGATATTCTCCATGGACCAAGAGGGAGAAAAGGAGACATACATGCCAGATATTAATTAACTGGCCTGTCGAAAGATAAATCAGATTATATTTCAGCAGCCTGGTGTTGTATTTTCAAATTGGTGATGTTTCTTAGTGGTGCATTTAGAAACAAATCTATAATTGAAACTCCTATTAGTTGAAATATCTTTATAATTATATCTCACACACACACACACACACACACACACACACACACACACACACACACACACACACACACACACACACACAGGTGGCTCAGATCTTTTGCTGTCTGTGGTTTCAGTCCATGTGCTGCCATCTGGCTACAAAAGCAATGCCAGCTTCTTTTGCTTACACACACACACACACACACACACACACACACACACACACACACACACACACACACACACACACAATCTAAATTGTTCTTCAACATTTCTGTCCCAGTTTTACTGTTTCCCCCACAACAACAGCAGTCATAGATTCAAGGATTTTTTTTCTTGTTATTCTGCTGTCATCAGATTGACCTGACTTTGTGTTTGTGTGTATGTGTGTGGTGATTGTGTAATGCTGTATGCTGCAGCTGCATCAACTATAATGTAATTCATTTGCATGAGGTTCAGCAGTTGTGCAGTTTAATGTTAGAAGACATCAATCAGTATCATCACTGATCAAATTTGCTGCCAGTCACTCAGATGTATCTAATCATCACAGTGTTTAGTGTGCCACCATGCATGTGTGTGTGTGTGTGTTGTGTGTGAGAGCTTAAAGAACAACAGACTTGTTTTGCTGGAGGGGATTTGAGCAGTGTTATAAGCAAGGATGAGAGAAGTTAAATCTCCACTCTGCCCTTTTTCCTTCTGTGTGTGTGTAAGAAACAAAACACAGCTGAACAGTTCTGCCCCTGATGGTCCCTTATTCTGCTAAATTCCGATGTTTTCTAACCATGATGAGCGTCTCTGTGCTGTCAGTGATTTGAAAATGGTGACTGAGTGGGACGTCTACATCAAGCGTTCTGCCCTCGCTGACATCTAAACATCTTCCGCCTGCCTGCCTGCCTGTCTGTCTGCCTGCCTGCCTGCCTGCCTGTCTGTCTGTCTGTCTGCATGCCTGTCTGTCTGTCTGTCTGTCTGTCTGCCTGCCTGCCTGCCTGCCTGTCTGTCTGCATGCCTGTCTGTCTGTCTGCCTGTCTGCCTGCCAGCCTGTCTGTCTGTCTGTCTTCTAATCTTTCTCTCAGTGAGTTTTTGCCTCTGTTCTTTTCTTTCTGTCTCTATTACGAATCAATGAAGCGCAAAAAATGACTTTGAAGATAGAAAAACTACATCATGTCGCTCTGAATGTATCATTGAAGAAAGATTTAGAGCTTGGGTTTGTCTTGGATTGTCGGTACACGTCACTTCCCTGCCACTGATCTTGTAGGAGCTTGAAGGAGGTGTATTTTTTTATTATTATCATTATTATTATTATTATTATTATTATTTATTTATTTTTTGTTTCCCTTGAAGTCAAGCCATCACATTTATGATCCTTGCTGGCAGTTTTTGGTCTCACACATAAACGGTTCTAACACAACTGTGCAAACTTGATGGTAGACAAAGGCCAGGTTGTATTTTGTTGAATGCAGTGAATTTTGGAAGTGGCGACGCCAGCAGGCAAATGGTTTTCAATTTTTGAGTCCTTTTTTGAATCTTTTTGTAATCAGTGGACATTCAAATAATAAGAACCTTTTTCTCTCAACATCTTGACTCTCAAGTTTGCTTTTACTTTCTCTGCAAATGGACATATTGAAGCCACCTTGGCGTGAGAAGTCCCTTAATAGAAGGCATTTGTTTGGTGAGGAGTGAACTGACAGCTCCCATCTCTCCTCTCTCTCCCTTCTGCAGTTCTTTACGGCGGAAGCAGCAGCAACAACAACAACAGCGGCGGCGGCGGTGGCGGCTCCCCTCTCTCCAGTCGCGGCGGCTCGCCCATCCTGTGCCAGCGCTGCGGCCAGGTCTGCCGGGGCGAGGTGGTGCGAGTCAAGAACACACACTTCCACGTCCACTGCTTCACCTGCCAAGGTAGACGACAGAGAGTCCTGCCACACACACACACACACACACACACACACACACACACACACACACACACAAGCCAGTGATCCGTGCTCCGTGACCTTGGACCAATGTCTTGATATGTGAATTCTTGAATCATTTTTTGATGGTGTCCCCATGACAACGCGGTGCCATTCTACATTATCACACAGACGTTCCTTCTCCAACACGCTCAGCTGCTGCAGAGCAACTGCAGAGGAGGAGGACTTGTGTTCTTCTCCTTCTCTTCCTGCTGTCAAACAAGTTGCGGTTGCCTCCCACCGCACACACGTTGGATTTATGGACAGACAAGTTCTCCTGATGATATTAGGGTATTTATTATTTGCAGAAGGAAGCCATAATGACCGGGCTGATGAAGCTAATGGAGCGGGACAGCATCAGCTAAGGATCATGATTGTCAGCAGAGACTGTTTGTTTTTTCAAATAGGTTTTTTGTCTGTTTTGTTGGCAAATTGAGTCAATCCAGCCAGAAGAATTCAGCCAAGTCTTTTCAAACGTCAGTATTTAATCAGCACATCCTGATTGTGACGCGAGGAAGATGAGGAGGAACTAACAAACCTCCAGCGCCCCCTGTTTATTCTCCTGGGGAAGATGCTGACTCATGTGTTTGGATGATGATGTGGCTGCAGGGTCTCTTGTCATCTTCCCCAGATTCAAAGTATTCTGCTCACCCACAGTATCTGCACTGTCTGGTGCCGCTCCGACTCGCACTGATAAACAGTCATAAATCGGCTGCTTCTTCCCTCAAGAACTGGCTTGAAGGACAAGGTCCAGCGATGGTGTGTTTTTTGAGTGGTTTGGGGCGTTATTTTGTCTTTATCTGGAAGCTAAATGAGAGGGAGTAGACAGTCGGGCCTCCACAGCCACTTCTTTCTCGCATCCGTCTTCATTTAGATCTCCTCCTTTCAGCAGCTCGACCCTCAGCTTATGCTGCTGGTGGTAAACAAAGAAATCATTATTATCTCTTGTCTTCCTGCCAGCTGTGTTGTGTGTGTGTGTGTGTGTGTGTGTGTGTGTGTGTGTGTGTGTGTGTGTGTGTGTGTGTGTGTGTGTGTGTGCAGAACGCAGCCTCTCTTTAGGCTACAAACTGCTGTTAAATGAGCAGAGAGTGTTTGACGGCGCTCTGCTTCAGGCCCTGCAGACGGTTGAGCTGCTCCTGCTGCTTTGCCTCCAACCACCTTCAGCAGGCAGCGAGCCCGGCCACTCTGGAGTTGGCACGGCCCGGCTGCATTTACCCTAATCAAATGAAGCAAATGGGCCTCTGGGATCAGATACCGACCCGAGTCGGTAAGATGGACCACAGCTTTGCCCAACATGTCCACTCAAAGAGCCATGGATGTCAGTGTTGTGGCTAGTGGGCTGGGCGATACTTTGGATTTTGGTATCGATCTGATATCAAGTAAATACATGGCTGGTATTGCCGATACTGATACTGATACCAGTACCAATACTTTTTACCTGAAATATCATGATCAATAAAGCTGGTTGATTATAATCATGGTAAAACACAGGACAAGGATTGTAAAATAAAAATGAAGAAACGACAATACAAAACAATTTAACTGAAAATAATAAAATAATTCCCCTTTCACGAAACACAGTCGTTGGGGCAAAATACGGCCTGATTGTCACGATTGTCAACAACGCAACAAAACAAAACACAACATAAGTATCGATCCTCTCACTTAAGTATCGATCCGATACAGATACTTGGTATTGACACACTGGATATCTAGACTGATATGCCCGACCCATGTTCTTCCTCTGAGGATGAGGATCATTATTATCTCTTGTTTCTTGCACCTGCATGTTCTTACACGAATCTTGTCCTGTGCCATCTGAAATCCAAAAATACCCTACGGCTCCTCCGAGAGGCCGAACCTCAACAGCTCATTTCCTGCCCCTGCTCTCCCACTCACGTCCTGACAGCTTCCCAATCAGCTGCCCATGCATGTGTGAATTCTTAAGGAACGGAACTGAGGAGCCGGCCATTATCCTCAAGTGTGCGGCTCCTGTGTGAGTCAGGAAGAAGTGATTGAAAAGACACACAGCAACGCTGTGGTTTCAGATGAGGCTTGTAGAACACAGTATTTTTTCCAGTTCAATTTTCTTATAACTTGTGGTTATGTATGTCAGCTTGTATGTCGCACATGTGTTTTCATGGCACAGATGAAGGCGTCTTGCTGCTTCCCGAGTGGGAACAGCTTATTTCTCCCAGGCAGGCTGGTTAAAGGTCACGCTGGCATTTCAGACTGGTGCAACAGCAATTCCCACAAAAAAGGTTTCTGAGCAGAGACGCCATGAAACAGGTTTGACTGTAAGTTTTTTTTTTTGGTAGGAGACTGCAAACAGAGGACTAAATAAGCTGTTTTCAGATGTGCAAAGTTTTTTTTTTTTTTTTTTTTTATCTCACAATGTGAGTGCAGTATGAAAAACAATACGGTACCTTTGAATTCAGAAATCATTTGACTGCTTCTTAAAATGTGATGTGCACTGCAAAGAAAACTTGAACACACCACGCTACTACCACACTACTGCTGCGTGCCACAGAAAAGGGAAACTAGCTAGTTTACTAATTGCCTGTGACTTATCTATGGCTTATCTTATAAGCTGCTTTGTTCCCGTCTGTGTTGGTTTAACATATATCTGAATGTCACTGGAATTGGATTGGATTCCATATGGGAAAAAAGCCACACAAACTAGTTTTAAAACATGTATTTTTTTTATTTTGTTTTAAAAAAGGAACATCTCTCCACCCATTCTTTACACAACTGTCAGAGCAGTCACTCAAACGAAAGAGCAACAGATATGTATCGAAATGGGAAAGAATGAAATGTGAGGTTGATTGTTCATGTGTGCAGAACATTTCCACAGAGAACAAGTTCTGATCGGCCACGTGCTCCTGCTCTGTAGCTGTGATGTAAAGCCTCTACAGGATTCCTTTCTTCATTAGAATCAGACGATTCCAGCAGTCTGTTGTGCATCAGCAGAGCATCCGAACGCTCAGCTGAAGTAACTTCACATAGCTGCCTTTTACATCTTCAGACTGGCTCCAGAGGGAGACACATAAATCAGCTAAGGAGACCTTCTCTCTTTCTCTCTCTCTCTCTGTCTTTCTCTCTCTTTTTCTCTCTCTCTGACCCCCCCCATCCCCTCTAAGCCACTTAACACATTAGTTTGGATCAGATCTGATCCATTCACTCCACTGGGTCTGCAGCCATTAGCTTAATTAGAAACCACACACTGAGTTTAGGCGGCCTCCTCCATCCGCCGACTCCACATGTTGATTCTACCGCAGCTGCTTGGTCCTGGCATATCGATGAATATCGATATCGATAGTATTGATAGCAAAGTGAGTATTGGTATTGGATCAATACTTGCGTGATGGGATAAACATTTTTTTTTAGACAAATTACTCCGACTTCCTAACAACTTCTCTCAAAGAGTAAACAGAGTAAACAGAGTAGCCCTCTCTCTCTCTCTCTCTCTCTCTCTCTCTCTCTCTCTCTCTCTCTCTTTGGTCGTGAAGGACCTACAACCTGACTTCATTTGTTGCAAATTCCTGCATCTGATGGAAGGTAGTTTTTGTTGCAGTGTTGACATTCTTGTTTGTTTGTTTGTTTTGCTATTTTTGCTCCAGTGACTTTTTTCCTTAAATAATCGTGTGTAGTAAAAGGGGAATGATTTCATTATTTTTACAACATTAAATTGTTTGGATCGGTAGTCGTTTAAAAAAACATGTTTATTGGTGCTTTGCTTTGTCCTGTGTTTTACTGTAAGCTCAAGGCAACAATCTAAAAATGATTTGATCAGGACAGTTCAATTAAAAAGTATTCGGTATCGGCGATACTAGCCCTGTATTTGCTTGGTATCGAATCAATAGCAAAACTCCCAGTATGGCCCAGCCCCCCCGAGCGGCTGCGTCTGTGTATGCTGCTGGACCCAACATCTGTTTCAAACTGGTGCCATCGTTTTGGATTAGCTCTACACCCTCTCCACCCTCTCCACCCTCCTCACTCTTCTCACCCCTCTGCACAGCCAGGACGGCTGTAATCACTCAACCACGGCACTTTGCATTTGCCAAATACAAGCCATACATCACAGCAACACGGTTTGCATGCGTGCATGTGCACACTGAGTTTAAGTTTGCAAGTATCTACCGTTGCAGCGGTGCCCTTCTGAGTTCACCTAAAAGACTTCTTTATTGGCTGCAAGTTGTCAGAATGGTTCCATTAGGGTGTGTTACACTGGTCGTGTAGTTCACAGCCAGTTTAACACAACCTCAGCCTCGGCCTCAGCAGTTTGGCCTGTTTTTTTACCAGATATTTATGTCTCTCAACTCTCACTTTTACAGTCAGGACAAATGTCTCATTAACTTGAGTAGCAGCTTCTAGTTTTCTTGATGCCGTCTCTCGTAGAAGACAGCATCAAGAAAACTTGTTTCTCTCCAGCAGTGTTGATTGGATTTTTCACACAAAAGTACAACAAGGAATAATGTTTTTCTTATATACTGTAACAATACAACATACTGCAGCGGTGTTTTAACCAATTCCCCGGGATCTAATCTGGTGGCCTATTCATTTCAATGGAGTTGCTAGCTAGCTAGCTAGCTGGCTGGCACGTATGGCAAAAAAGTCTTCCATTTTGAAATGACTTCTTGGGTATTTCCTAATTTTGCAACCATAGAGCATGAGTAGGTGTGTCACCTCCCATTATGCTGCTGTAACTTGGGATGCATCAGCCAATCAGAACGAGCCGAGATACAGCATGTAATGTAAGGTGACGTCACGCCGGGAATCATGTCTTTCTGGCCTTTAGAATTTTTTAAAGTCTATGACCATACAATATATGGATTTATTATGAACCATATTTCAGATTGGATGCGTCATGCCAACTGTTTAATTTTCATGTTGCAGTCTGTGGAGAAAAATGTTTTTTGGCCTTGTGGGATTTTTGGCTGCAGTACGACAAGTGGCTGCTGGTGAAAATCCCAGTGTGGCCATATTGACAAGCTGGAATCCATAATAGATCCATGGTATTAACGCATGGAGCAGCAGTAACTTCTGCTTTGTTTTCCATTGGTTTTTCAAACTTTGCTGACAGTTGTCAGCGGCACAGCCAAGCAGCAGGAAGTGATGGGGTCTTTTCTCTTAACAACAGTGTGAGGACACTGATGGTGAGAACACTGATGGTGAGGACACTTGGCTGCCTGTCGGAGACTGTTGGCCCGTAAGTTTCCAAAACCATATGGTTGGTGTCACTGCCGAGGCTGAGCAGAGACGCTCAGCAGCAGTAATAGTAAGGGGCGTGGCCAACGGCATGAAGGAGGGGATGTGGAGTGAAAAGGTGAGCGGGTCAGAGCCGCTTAACAGCGCCCCCCCGGTGTGAAATCTGCCCTCTCCAAGGCACAGAGAGGGAATCAGCTGATCCATCAGCTGATGGGGTCTGGTTTTATCCAATCAGCTGGTTCACATGAACGTCCACACCCTGACAGGACTGACACCACACACAACAGCACACGCAGAAGTTATAGAATCAGAACCCTGTTAGTTACACAGACTACCGCCGCCGCCGCCCTGCGGCAGCGGCAGCGGCAGCAGCAGCAGTAGCAGTAGCAGTAGCAGCGTACTGTAACAGAAACATCAGATTAGACGATTACGCCGCTAATCCTATAACCCAAACCAGATTATAGTATTAACCCTTTAGAGAGAGGGCAGCAGATTGCAATCTCTCAACAATGGCCCTTTAACCACACACACACACACACACACACACACACACACACACTGAAGTCAGGAGGGAGGGCAACTCATTTGTGTAGCAGCACTTTGAATCATTATTGCATTTTCACAGATTAAATATTGTGTTACCTGCATTTTGTCAGATTTTTTTTTTTTTTTTTTTTTTTACCAGGTAGTATTTGGGTCCCTCTAGTTGTGTCTCTGACCTCTGACCTTGGATCTAATCTACTTCTTAGCTGTTTGTGGCTGACCGTGTCTTGCCCAGGTTGTTTGAGGGTTTTGTCGCAAAACTCACTGGAAGCTGATCGGTCATGGAATTAACACAACAATGAGACTGTTTGCAGAATGTTAAATACATCGGAGGTTGGCGAGATGGATGAGCGAAACTCAACTGGACTGAACTAGCCAAGCTCCACAGGCGCGCGTGCACGCACACACACACACACACACACATACACACACACACACACACTCACACAGGATTTCAATGGAGTTGCTCACCCAGCACATATGCCGAAAATAGTTTTTGGCTTCTGGGTTACTTTCGTGTTGTGCGGCCCATAGAGCCTGCACAGTAGTGTCACTTCCCATCATGCCTCTGTAGCAAACATGTTGCATCAGGACACATCAGTCAATCATGATGAGCCAAAACATACACTAAATAAAACTCTTTTCTGGGGGATTTCTGGCCTTTAGGTATTTTTTTTAAAAAAGATTAAAAGTTCATGACATAAAAATAAACAATTGAAATATTTATTATGCACCGTGTTTCAGGTTTCAGGTGTCATGTCAACTGTTTAACAGCTGTTTTTTTTTGTGTGTTGCGGTCTATGGTCCAGTAATTGTAATACATCCGCGCGCACACACACACACACACACACACACACACACACACACACACACACACACACACACACACACACAGCAACGCATTTTCCTCCTGCGCGGTTCTGCCGACAAACCACCTGCTCAGACTGCGTCTCTCTTGTGTGTCTGTGTCCCTCATGTCAGTGTGCAGCTGTGATCTGGTGCACTCTGGTTTCTTCTGCCACTCCGGCGAGTACATCTGCACCGAGGACTACCAGCGGCTGTATGGCACCCAGTGTGACAGCTGTGGCCAGTACATCAGCGGGGAGGTGGTGTCGGCCCTGGGCAGGACCTACCACCCGCACTGCTTCGTCTGCAGCATGTGCAGGTCAGGGAAAATGTGAAATCAGTGCTGTAGATGAAAGAATGCACCATTGTGTGTAGCTGCATAACTGATGTGTTAGATAGTAAGTAGCGCAGAGAAGAAATGTTGTTGTGTGTAGCAAAATATTCCACATTTTTGGTGAATTTGTTGAATGTGTTGTGTCCTTCGTCTGGTTTGGCTTCTTCTGGGTATTTGACATGATTTACAGTTTGTGTGTGTGTGTGTGTGTGTGTGTGTGTGTGTGTGTGTGTGTGTGTGTGCGTGTTCGTGTCCATGTGCGTTCTCAGGAGGCCGTTCCCCATTGGAGACAGGGTGACCTTCTGCGGGAAGAAGTGTGTGTGTCAGCAGTGCTCACACACCCTGAGCACCAACAAGCCCGTGAAGGTCCACGGGCCGAGCTGTAAGAAACAGAACCACGTGCTCAGCCTCAAAGTAAAACAAGAGCATTTGGGTTTATTTTTGCCTTTTTGAATATGTTTGACCTTTTTTGCGTGTGTGTGTTTTTTTGAACCTAAATTCCACGGTGCCTGTACTGAACTGAGGAAAAAGGCTTTTGTCTACTCTGCATCTTGAGCATAGTGGAATATGTTGCAAATGACTGGAAACTAACAAGGTCCTTTCAAATCCAAGGCCAGTACATTCAAATCCAAACTGAGAATACTTCATTGTACTTATTTTTCAAAATGTGCATGTAAAATGTAAAATCAATACTTTAAATATTTTGTTGTTGCTTAGTTATTTTATCTATGTCATTTTTAACTGTGACTTGAAAAAGAGGTTATTGATCTCAATAGGATCTTCCTGGTTAAATAAAGATATGAATAATAAAGAAGCCAAAAGTAAGATTAAATAATTGAAAATAATTTTTAAAAATTGGGACTTAACCAACAGTGGAATTATGCAGGGAGCTGAAGCCAATAGGACAACGTCTGAATTTATGTTGAATCAAATTGGGCTTGACAAGAAGGAAAATAATTTCCCTCACCAATAACCAGCCTTCTGGTGTCCTCACGCTGTTTGCTGCGGCCTCGTTCCCTCCAGCCACCTGCACACGTGCAGACAGTGAGCCGCCGCCGCCGCCGCCGCCACTGCCATCGCCGCCTCAGGTCATCCTGCAGCCCAGATCTGGAAGCTCCATCTGCTCAACCGCTCGGAGGAAACAGCAGAGCTGCTTTCACTCTTCTCTCTCCTCTCCTGTGTTCTGTTGTGTTGCAGACTGCGCCGGCTGCGGCCAGGAGATCAAGCAGGGTCAGTCCCTGCTGGCGCTGGAGAGGCAGTGGCACGTCACCTGCTTCAAGTGCCGTCAGTGCGGCTGCGCTCTGACCGGAGAGTACATCAGCAAGTAGGGCGGCTCGAGATCTGCCTTCTGTGTTGAGCAGCAGCAACAAGATCCAGAGTGAGACGCCACTGAGTTTGTGTGTTTGTGTGTCTTTTTTTCCTCCCGGACAGGGACGGGATTCCGTACTGTGAGGCGGACTACCATGCTCGCTTCGGCATCAGGTGCGACACCTGCAGCACGTTCATCAGCGGCCGAGTCCTGGAGGTGAGAACGCACAGGGTGGACGTCACAGGGCCTTACAGGAGAAAGTGTGACTTTGTGACATGGACATATTATAAGAACTGGATACCTGCCGATGCAGTGGCGCTGCAATTTTTTCAGTGGCCACTCAAGGTGCTTCAGCCAAAAAAAATCCCACCTGTCCCAAAAGCATTTTTCCCATAGACCACAATACAAAAATAAACAGCTGTAAAAACAGGACTCCTCCAACCTGAAACACTGTTCATAATAAATCTTTTTTTATTGTATTTTTAAGTCTTAATCGTTCTAAAAAAAAAAAAATCTGATGGCCAGAGAATCCTCAGAAAAGACTTTAATCCCAGCGTGACGTCACATTAGGTCATGTTAGGTCACACTAGGTCACATTCAGTTTCTCAGCTCGTTCTGATTGTCCGATGCATTCAGATGCATTACATGAGTTCCCGAGGCATGATGGGAAGTGACACTACTGCATCTACATGATCTACATGAACTACATGATCTACAGGGCCACATAATGCAGAAGTAGCACAGAAGACATTTCAGATTGGTGGACTTTTTTTTTTGCTCTAACCGCTAGCTAGCTAGGTAGCGCATACAGCTAGCTAGCAACTACATTGCTTCCATCACCATATTGGTCCTACTTTGGTCAGAGTGGGTGCAGATGCGGAACAAATTCTGCCACTGCCGCTGCTGCCGTCGCTGGTTCAGTGACGGAAGTGCTGACTGGTGATGAAGCAGACTGGGAAAAGACACGCAGGCGTTTATCTTCTTCAGTCAGCCCCAACATTGCTCCTACTCGGCCTCCCTCTCCCTCATCTATATGTTCATCCCCGCCTGTCTGTCCTTCATTCTGTCCCTCTTTGATAATAATAATCCTTTTCTCTTCATTTCTCATCCCTTCTTTTCTGCTTTGTGCCTCTTTCCTTCCCTTGCATTTCCTTTCCTCCCGTTTTCCTCTCCCCTCTCCCCTCTTCTGCTCCTCTCTGTCCCCCTTTCTCTCCTTCCCCCTCCTCTCCCTCTGCAGGCTGGTGGGAAGCGCTACCATCCCAGCTGCGCCAGGTGCGCCCGCTGTCACATGATGTTCCTGGAAGGAGAGGAAATGTACCTCACAGGTGAGCACAGAGAGGGAAACACAAACAAACACTTGCATCAAGCAGGGAGCCTTCAGGTCCTAGTGTGTGTGTGTGTGTGTGTGTGTGTGTGTGTGTGTGTGTGTGTGTGTGTGTGTGTGTGTGTGTGTGTGAAGGAGAAGGAGGGAAGTGCTAAATCCTGGCAGATCCATCGTGCAAACCTCCAACAGATAGTGTCAAAGGAATCAGAAGGTCTAAGACCCTACGGCTCTGCAGACCTACAGACTCTCTGTAGTTGCTCGGCAGGCGCTCTGCATTTTTTTCTAATTTCTCTCGACACTGCTTTGCTGTACTGCGGCCACCGGCTGCGAAACCAGGAAGACTTTCTCATCGCGATGCCAGCAGCACCTACAGCCAATTGCACATGAAGCGTGCTGTTGCACTGACTGAGGTTTCCTCCCCCCAGGCTAAATTCTTGATTGTGTTGTCTTGTTGTCGCTTTAGATAAAAGCGTCTCGTAGCAACTATCGTTATCCTTTTTTTTTCACAAACAAAAGTCCAGCACAGTGACAAATCTGAGTGATCTGGGAGCTTTGGGAGCTACTCAGTCACCTTCCATCCGCTCCGAAATACCTTGTGTGGGCTCGTCACCACATGGATGCGTGGGATAAATCCACAGAACTGAGTGAAAGGATCCGTCTGCCGTGCAGCAGCACTCTGACACCCACTATCCCCAACTGGAGCGCAGGGTCCAGTCAACACCTGTCTGCAGCTCAGAGTCTGAGAGCCTGCCCCCTGCTGGCCAGGATGGCATGATGGGATCAATCCAGAGGATTTGGGAAAAGGTTCCTTTGGGTCAGGAGAACCACACATAGAAAAGGTTCTCATCATTCTTTTCTTTTGTTTGACCAAACACACACACACACACACACACACACACACACACACACACACACACACACTCTTGTCTCACAAACAAACCCCTCCCACTCACACAGACACACACAAACAGTAGCCACGCTACACGTCCTGTTTCACCTCATTGACATTCTGCTGCTCACAGCCACCAGTAAAACCAGCCATCTGCATATTGCACCTGAAGCCCTGTGTGTGTGTGCGTGTGTGTGTGTGTGTGTGTGCACGGCTCTAGTGAGCTGCCCCAAGGTTACATTCACTCCTTTTGATGACTTGAGACACGTAGGAGGGCTGAGCAATCACCCTCACGAGACACACTCAATTACCACACACACACACACACGCAATCCCACAATCAATCTCACCAAACATGCCTGGAATGAGAAGTGCTGTGTGTGTGTGTGTGTGTGTGTGTCTTACTGGTATGGACCTTACAGTTCTTTAATGGACCAGTCATGCACGTTTTACTCCGGCCTTTACAATATGAAGACCGATACACTGATGGACTGATGATAGTTGTTCTCCAGCACCTCCCGCTGGTCGGTCGGCCTTCAGGAGAAGGTGAGCGCGGCTTTGTTCCTCTCAGTCTCGAGAACTGGTTCCGCTCCACTGATCCAGACTGGTTGTGGCGTTCAGCTGGTCAGCGCTGTTGCTCCTTTTGCACGCTAAAAAAAAATTCTCCCCCCAAAATTAATCGCAATGTTGCGACGGCGTCGACGGCAGCTTGATGCGGGATTATAGCTTTAATCTGACAATAATCAATAATTCAGACTGAGGGCAGGAAGTGCAGAGCAGCGAGACGAGAGGCAGCGGAGGAGGAGGAGGATTTGTTTCCACCGTCAGCAGAAAAAAATATATAACAAACATGCACGATTGGAGTGCACGATCACGAGTTGGGAGGAGCTTGCGAATGGAGGGGAACCTTCGTCTGTTGTCACAGAAGCATGACTCAGCTAAACGCCCGACGCCTGAGGCCCTTTGAATTATCTGTCACTTTATAGCCCCTGAATTTCTTATTAAGGTCCAAACCACCTCTGTGGACGTCCCCCACCTCGCTGAAGTGAAGGAGGGACATTTGGTTCCTCGGATTAATTCATTTTTTTAAAATCCCAAGTCTGAGTGAAGAAGAAGAAGAAGAAGAAGAAGAAGGAGAGGAAGATGAGGTAGAGGGAGTCTGAGGCCGTGCACGGCTTCTGCAGCAGTGTGCTGGAGGAGCGTGGGCGGGGCGGCCGGCGCACTGAATCACTGCACACGGTTGCTGTCCAACTGCATTGATCCAGTGTGTGTCTGCGTGTGTGTGTTTGTGAGATTCTGCGTGTGTGTGAGTGTGTCTGTGTGCTGGAGAGATTTATGATGCTGATAGTGGTTGTATATTAGAGTCATGATCTGCTAACTGAGTCCTGCAGAGTCAGTGTGTGTGTGTGTGTGTGTGTGTGTGTGTGTGTGTGTGTGTGTGTGTGTGTGTGTGTTACTGTCTTTACCACTCGGTTCCAGATGATTTTCTCTCCCTGACCTGGTTGGAGGTTTCTGCTCGGGCCGTTACTTCATTCACAGCTTTTCCGTTTCTTTCATCTTTGACCCTTTTTATTCACAATTCCATCTTGCTTCTTTCTCATCCTCCTTCTCCTCCCCCTCCCTCCTTAGAAAAAAATGATCTTATTATTTAAATAGCAAGTCCCTTAAGAGTGGAAACTCCTTCCCCTTTTGCAGACTGGGCTGCTGCAGAAGCTTGAAAATAAAAATGGACGGGAGGGGGGGTACAAACATCAAAGAGAGCAGAAAGAGGTTAAATCCTACTTGGACGGCTCCCTTCTAATGGATTCATTACATGGATTAACATTTTCTTTTTTGGGGTGGGGCTGTGGAGGATGTGGGGCGCAGGATTATTGCAATGTCCCATGTTTGAATTAGGGGTGCAGAGCAAGAGAGGCTCTTCTGTCTTTCAGCGGCTGGTCGGATCTCGACCCTCTGGCCTCTTTGCTCACAGAATCTGCAGAAATGTTTCCACTGAGCTGGAAAACACCGTCTGCTGGAG
This sequence comes from Nelusetta ayraudi, assembly GCF_046127955.1. Taxonomy (NCBI): domain Eukaryota; kingdom Metazoa; phylum Chordata; class Actinopteri; order Tetraodontiformes; family Monacanthidae; genus Nelusetta; species Nelusetta ayraudi. The sequence continues at coordinate 27,582,985 of NW_027466061.1, forward strand.
GTTTGCAAGATGGACGAGTCAGATTTCAAGATTTCCTTTGTTTGGTGCTGGTGGTGTCGCTTCTAGCTTCTCTCAATAAGCACACACACCGGACTCACTGCGTCTGCTGTGTGTGTGTGTGTGTGCGTGCGTGTGTGTGTGTGTGTGTGTGTGTGTGTTTTCGATTGATGCACTTGGCTGATTCACTCTTTGTCAGATGCCTTAAAACTGTGAGACTGCTGCTGCTGCTTCTGCTGCCCACACACAGTGAAATGCATCAACACAAGTACAACTGTGTGTGTGTGTGTGTGTGTGTGTGTGTGTGTGTGTGTGTGTGTGTGTGTGTGTGTGTGTGTGTCTGTGTGTGTGTGTGTGTGTGTGTGCAGGTTCAGAGGTTTGGCACCCCATGTGTAAAGAAGCAGCTCGACTGGAGAGGAAACTGAGGGTGAGCAATTCTCAAAATACCCACAAGCCCCTGCTCTCTCTGCCGCTGTTTCTGTGTGTGTCTGTGTGTGTCTGTGTGTGACTCTGGTCGTCTGTTATAGGAGCTCAAACAAAGCTGGGGTCAGAAACGCTCCCTTCAATTCTCCCCTCAGACCTGTTTCCATTTTCTCCCAGCAGCTGAGACGAGGCTCTGAGACGCCGTCCATCTCCTCCCCAGGCTCCTCCCCCCTGCTGGGGTCTCCTCACCGCCTCACCTGTGTGAGTATGTTCTCAGTGTGTCCGGCTGGCTGCTTGCAGTTCACTCATGAATTTGGCCTCATCCAGCGGGAGAATAACTGAAAATGGTTTAACGTACAATCAAACAAGTTTGAAGAAGAAGAAGAAGAAGAAGAAAATATTTTAATATTCTTTATTATTCCTATTCTTATTCATATTTTCTTTTCATAATTTATTTTCTTTTATTTTAAATGGCACTTGCTAATTGCAAAGTTCATTTCGTTTTTACTTGTTTTTTTCCATAACTGTTGTTTTCTGTGGACCGCTGTGGCAAAGTGACTGCTGGCACTTGATCCGTCCGTAACATTTCATCGGTCAGCCTTTTACCGTTAAGCATTTTTGTTTCGTGATGACATGAGGTGGGCGGTGGCCAGTGTTGCTGTGGTTAGACCGGCCGTGTTGACATCACGGTCTCAGCTGCTGTCGCCATCACAGCCTTTCATCAAAGTGCAGCTGACATGTAATTCTGCCCCCCCGAGAGCTCATCCTGTCAACGCTGCACGTCCAACTTCCTGTTGACATTCCTTTCATGTCCGTGTCTATCTGTCTATCTCTCTCACACACACACACACACACACACACACACGCGCGCGCGCACACACACGTGCATGCTGACAGAGTGAAAGGTTAACACTGATGGTTTGGACGGTCCACAGCTGGCGGCGCTGCCCAGGGTCAAAGCCTTATACAACGTCCAGCAGCCAGACATCATCCCGTATCAGGCCGACAACGCACACACGCTGCTCTCAGATGGCTCACTGAGATACAAGTGTGGACAGGTACTCACGCAAACACACACACAAACACACAAACGCGCACAATCGCTAATACAACACAGGCTGTGTTATGTGACTTATGTAACAAAGTTATATACAAGTTATATACATTCCCCTCAGGAAATGTATATAACTTGTACTTCCTGTCTAATCTTCAGGATCCTTATCACCTCACTCACCATGCACCAAGTCCCTCATACATACGCACGCAGACACACACACACACACACACACACACACACACACACACACACACACACACACACACACACACGGAGCAGCTGTGAGCCGTAGAAAATGGATGTCACTTTTAATCTTCCATGATTTTCTATGTAAAAAGATGACTTTCAGTTCATTTTTAACAGTGGAGAAGATCCACTTGAAGCCAACATCAAGTCATTAACCAACATTTACTGTCTCCCACCTCATGTTTATCCAAAGGAAGCGTCATTTAGCCCACTGTTTGCAGCCTCCCTCAATGGAGCTTTTGCATGTTTGGAAATTTCTGAGTGGTATTAGAGAGGTATTGCCAACCCTTTGTGACATCATAAAAGGCACCGACTGCTCCAAATGTCAGAACACACCCATTGGGCATTTTTCCTGGCGTCCTTGGCTGAAATCCACTTTGTGTGTGTGTGTGTGTGTGTGTGTGTGTGCGCGTGCACGTTCCAGAACACTGAGCTGCTCTCAAGGTGATTAGAATTGTAATTCCGAGGCCAACTTGTCTGATTTGCAGCATTAAGTTAATGGAAGACGGTGCTCCAAGCTTAGCCCCGCCTCCCCCCCCCCCCCCCCCCGCAACTCACACACACACACACACACACACACACACACACACACACACACACAAACACACACACACACACACACTCCTCATTGCCTCCCCTCTCTCTCTGCCTCTGTCCAGGATCTGTTGGACGGCGTGGATTTGAGAGCGAGGCGTCCCTCTGGCTCCGCCCACACCAGCTCCCCGGCTCATCATGGCGGTGGCTCCTCCCCACTGCACTGCTACCTCCCCGGTAATGAGCCCACTAAGGCACACACGTGCACGCTCACACGCGCAGTAAAACTATGTGAGACCTGTGGTGTCCAGAGCCACCCACCTCCGTCCCCCGCAACCAGGACTATCCCTGCAGCGCCCCCTGGCTGGCACCCCTTGTACTGCACCCGTTTGAGTCTTTGTCGCAGGCTGCTCGCTGCTCTGCTCTCTGATAGGCTGCTCTGACTGCAGGCAGCGAGAGTGGGCGGAGCTCGCCTTATTACAGCCAGCCACAGCCCAGGTGTGCCACGCCCATTGCCAGGGTCCCGCCCCCCAGGCATTTCCATGTGCCAGGTAGGAGGCCGCCTGGAACCCACCATGATACCGCACCCCGGTCAGCTTTCTGACCCCGTTCCATTGACTTCATGTTCAAACTGGAAGTTTATTCTGAAGGTTGTCATATTTCTTTTTTCATTAATCTCGTTATAAAACCACGACCCCCACGGTGGTGCAGTGGTTAACGCTGTTGCCTCACAGCAACAAGGTTGCGGGTTGTGGAGTTTGCATGTTCTCCATGTGTCTGCGTGGGTTCTCTTCGGGATCTCCAGCTTCCTCCCACAGTCCAAAAACATGCATGTCAGCCAAATTGGGAACTCTAAATTGTGATGCATGTGTGAGAGTGTGAATGGTTGTTTGTCTTTCTATGTGGCTCGGCAATGAACTGGCGGCTTCTATGACAGCTGGGAGAGGCTCCAGCAGATCCCAGCAAGCCTGAGTGCAGGACAAAGCGAGTATAGAAAGTGGATGGATAAATTAATGTATCGCCCCCCCCAAAAAAAAAACAAAGAAAGAAACCAAAGGAACTTAAGACAGAAGCCTTTCACCCTGCAGGCAGCAGCACAGTTTTCATGTTAATGTCCTCAACCCTAAAACTAAAGAATCAGAATAAATAAAATAAATAAAACCCGACAAGAGCTTCCAGATCAGCCATGAATGTTTGAGGCTGACTTAGCAAACAAACAATCCAGTGTCAGGAAAAACCTTAGCTTTGAAATGAATGACAAAATGACTCAGCATCTCCAGTATTTTCCAGTATTTAATAAAAAATAGGCCACTCCTCTCATCCGTAAAATGAATCCCATTAGTTTTCCCCACAATCAGAAGGGAAAGTCTCTCTCTCTCCTCCCAACATGTTTCCCCCCGTCTTCCTTCCCTCACTTTTTAAAGAACCGTCGCCTCTCCTCCACCTGCGGGCTGCATTTGGTTTCCCTCCATGTTTTCTTCATCCTGATGTTTTTTTAAATTATTATTTCTCTTCAGGGCCCGCGACGACTCCCTCATGCTTTACAGCAGGATGTATTTGCTGGATGCTTTTAAGCGGAGAGGCTCACAGTACAGATTTAGCTCCACTGTCCCGCTGGGAGTCAAACTCCTAACTTTGGCTGGTTTAGCTGTGATGCTCTCAGGCATATTTATGTGTACCTGCCTGTCTGCAGCCCTGCTCGGCAGCTGGAATCGCTCACATTTCAACTCTAAAATCTGCCTTTGGTGCTCACTGTTGTAATGAATTGGTCTTAATTTTCTACAGACACCTTTACCCGTTGGCTGCCTACGGGAAGAAGAAACTACACGTGGAATAAATGTCAAGGAAGTTTTGGAGAAATGAGCCATCTGGCCTCTCGTTTACCATCTGTAATTTAGGATCCTGTGATATTGTGTCACATTTTCTGGCAGAAGAACCTGCAGGAGATTCTCCATCCTCTTCCTGCTTCGTATCTTCATCTCAAGCCTCTGTAACCTCATCTCCTCCCCCTCTTCCTTTATCACCTCATCTTTTTTTTATTCCCATCTGCCATCTGCTGCTCTTTCCTGTATTAATCCCGTGAGTCTGTATTAATCAGCCTCTCCGCATGTCGTTAAGGTTCGTCTGAATGCACCGTCCTGTCCCTTTAGCGCGAAGCTTTATCACCTGGGCTGTCGGCTCCGCGCTTTAGTGCGACGTGCAAACGCACACGCAGTTCACCGCTCTCCTCCCCGTCCTGCTCTCTGCTCACCTCTCTTG
>NW_027466061.1:27592500-27732500 GCF_046127955.1 Nelusetta ayraudi
CTGCATTTTTCAAGAGAATTTTGTGGAAGTTTCAAGGGAATTTGTTCAAACATTGATATTTGCTCTTGTGCAAATAGCTCTTGCGTCGTTTGCACAATTGTTTGTGTGTGTAATTCTGATTACGGTTGTGTGTTTTGTCCTTCCAGACTCGTACGTTGCCAAATCATCCTCGTTGCCAGGCTACGGCAAAAATGGACTGAACAGGGTGAGCAGCCATCACTAGTGTGAGTGTGTGTGTGTGTGCGTGCACGCCCGTGCTCGCATGCATGTGTGAGGAGGAGATAAAGACCGTTCCAGAGACTTGCCTTTGAAATTCTTTTGGCCCTCTCTGCTCTCCGGTGTTAAACTGGAAGCTCTCAGATCTTTATCCACACATTTCGAGTCAAGTACATCTTCAAGGTGATGAAAGACCTTTGTCTCCGTCCATCTTTTCTCTTCTTTTGGTATTCTTGCAGCCTGGGAGCACCAGTGCAGATTATTTCCAATACGACAGCATGAATGCGGTGAACTGGCAGATCAAAGGTGAGCCTGGTTTGCATTTGCATCTGCATTAATTCTTGCTTTTCCAAGTGTCTCACCAACAGAAATCCCTGTTGTGTGCGTTATTTAAAGCAAGTCTGTAATGAAATTAAGGCGACGGCTCAGGCTGCAGTTAAAGTCCTGTGTCATTTTTTCCAGTTGCATTAGTTGCCAAACTTTTCATTTTTGCGACTATAATTTACTGGAGACAATCTGGTTGAGACCAGTTTGTCTTTGTTTTCTTTCCACAATAACTCTGTGTCTTTTCTTCTCTTCTTCTCTTTCAGAATACAAGGTGAGAAGCTGCAGTGAACAAGGTCGTACTCTTGCTGCCTGGTTGAGGTTTATATCGGCTTCGTATTCATCTGGATTCGCACTGAATCGTATTAGCGTTTCACTGACTCAGCAATTTGTTTCTCTTTTATTTAGTTCAGAAATCAGAGTCACCTCACTGACATTATGAATGCAACACAAAAGGTCAGCGGCCGCGATTAATGAGAGCTTATGGTGTAATTTGAGATGCAACAAATGGTCACAACAAATTCCAGAACTCTGTATTTTTTCAGCCAGAAGATTGGTGGGAGAAAACAGTGGTAGAGGGGATTTTACAGTAAAATGTTTTTCCCATGTAAAGTAAAAGGAATTCTTGGAATGTTTAAATTCAAGTCTTTTTTTTTCAACAAATGTTTTCATTGACTTCATGAGGATTAAATGCTGTGAATATCAATGTGCTCTAAAAGTGTTGCACCTGTGAATCTGTGCCTGTCAGATCTACCCTTATGAAGCCCTGGTGGTATCAGTAAGGGGGCAGCAGCGTCTTCCAGGCGATGTGGACCGAGCCAGACTGGAGGTGAATAGCTGCATGTTTCTGTGTGTACTAGGTACACAATCATTCTGTAGAAGACTACATTAATTAGTGGGAAAAGGAAAATTGGTCTTATATAAAGAGGTTCTTCTAATGCTTTGTTGAAAAGCCAAAATGGTAAAGCAGATTTAGTAGGTTTATCACATTTTTCATTTCCTTAGCCTGCAGTCTTTGACTTTTCCCTCCTCAACGTCTTCCACCTGCCTTGTTTCCCCAGCGTCACCTCTCACCAGAGGAGTTCTACAGAGTCTTCGGCCTGTCCATGTCGGCCTTTGATTGTCTCCCCCAGTGGAAGAAAAACGAACTGAAGAAACGGGTCCGGCTCTTCTGAGACCATCTGGTTGCTGGAAAGCACCAAAGCTGATGAGCAGCGGTTACCACGAGGACGCCAGTGATGGGTGGTGGAAGTGTTGGCCTCCCGTTTCTTCCTGTATTGTTTTGTTTTTGTTTAGTGTGCACTTAGCCTTGGTTGAATAGTAAGTGGGAGGACAGAATATCGGCTTTAAGGGGGCACTGACATGCAGGTGGGCTGTGTGAGTAAATTATAAACTGAGAGTGGTTGTGAAACCCGATACTACCATCAGATGGCAGTATGTTAGGAGGATGAGCGTGACGGAGTCAATAAATGGCCTAATGCAAAGTTAATTCCACAGGTACCCCTCAGACTAATTTTCTCTAAAGTTTCAAAAAGCCATATCAGTCTATATGTCCTAAATAAATGGTACACTTCTTTTATAAATATTTGTTTTAATTAAGTGGCGTTTATAGGTTAAATGTGAATGAAGAGTCTCAAAGTTTGTCAGATTTAAGTTTTAGAAATCAGATGTCCAAAGAAATAATCTGTGGAAGACTGTTTCTTTCTCCTTTCATTTATTTATTTATTTATTTATTTTTTGAGAAATCCAAGTTGCATTTGTATGAATGCTGCTGAAGTTTAAATGCAGCTCAGGATCTCAACTCGACAACACGCAATTGTGCTTGTGTTTGCATGACAGAAAAAAAAAATAAAGGTGTTGAGGAAGGGTTAGAGGGAGGGGAGCTGAAACGTTATAATGGTGACATGGTGAGATTTGTGTTAATGGCTACAAGTTACAATGTCACCCTAAAATCTGAATAAAATATGTGAACTGTCTGGCTGCCTCTTTTGTATTTTTAAACCAGGGTGACTATACTGAATGAGTCAAAAGTGGTTGCCTTAAAGATGCAGGTGGTGTCTCATTTTTGTTTCGTTTCATGTTAGACAGTTGCTTGTCAGTCTAGTCCAGGGCCTGCGGGCTACTCATGTGGTCCTTGGTAGCCACCGTGTGCATCGTGTTGGTGACACCTGGACTAGAAGGACACACATCAGTGTGAGAAGACCTGTTGTAAACCATTTGAAGTGACCCTTCAACATTCAAAAAATAAGTCAATCTGGTTGCTGGTTGCAGTTGGTTTGATGCGTAAAAAAAATGACAGACATATCCAATGGCTCAGTTTCAATGCTAAATTAATTCTCAACAAGTTCAAACCAATAAATAATCTGTTAACTCTATAGACGGATTTAACCAACAACAACAACACAATAATGAAATCTAATACATGGTTTTCTGTATAACCACCTCTCATTTACGGTCGAAAACTGTTTTCTTCAGCCCTCCAGCAACACCTGTAAAAAACAAATAAAAAAAACACTACAAAATGACCACCAGGTGGCGATCGAGATATGGCCTTTTTGTACGGGAACTGGCAGGCACCGCCAACACTTTGCTGGCACTAGGACCCAGCGGCCAGTGTGTGTGTGTGTGTGTGTGTGTGTGTGTGTGTGTGTGTGTGTGTGTGTGTGTGTGTGGAAGCCGTCGAGCCGCTCCCGCTGCAGAGCGGAGCGGCCGCTCGGTCACTCTGCAGCCGTATGGATGTTGACGGAGCTCCGCCGTGTCCACGGACAACAACTCGCCCCAGTTGACACTTTTTTAAAAGTAAACAGCCGGGGAGACCAGTTTTTCTAGGTTTCTGGCACTTGGGACGCATCCTGGACGAGATGGACTCCCAGCGCCAGAGTGGTAGGAAACTTTTCCGCCTTCCTTGGTTCACTAACTTAAAAAAACAAAAACAAAACAAAACTCGAGCTAGTTCTGTTAGGACTGAGGTGTCGCTGAAACAAGTAAATCCAACCGTGTCATTCGTTTCTACACTTTCCGCTTGATATGTTACACTATATCGCACGAGTATCGTGGAAAAACAAAAACTACACTTTTATCGTTCAACAACACACACACACACACACACAAAAAAAAATCCTACCCAAGAAATGACGCTGCGTGCGTCAAGCCACGCGCGCGGCTGGTTGTAACGGCGGAGGGTGACGTCACGCACCTCGGCTCGGAGGCATCCTCGCCTCGTGCAGGTAAAGAGTGATGCAACGCGACGCCAACAGAGCAGCGCCCCGTTGGAGGCTGCGGAAGCCTGAGCGTGTCCTGAATGGCCGCTCTGTTCTCCGGAGCGGCGGACAGGAAGCAGCGTGGGACACCAGGTGATGCAGCGGTGCTCCACTTTCACTGCAAAGAAAAGAACAGAACAGAAAAGTAAAGAAAGGAAGAGAAGTGCGAACCGGGGCTCGTAGAGCACATAAATATAAACAACAAACACTCCAATTTTAAAAACAAACAAACAAACAAACAAACAAACTGATTCGTTTTAAACAGCATCGTCTCGGTCTCTCGTCACATCGTCCTTGAACTCCACCGCGGTTCCTTCACGTCCCCCCCCTCACTTCCTCACCCAGTCATCCCTCACACAATCCCTGCTGTATATGCTTTTTATGAGTCACAAATTCCACAAGGTTTTTTTTTTGTTAACGGTTTTTCCCCATTCCTCCTCACTCAAAATCAGTTGAAGCAGAATCCAAATGGCATGTCTGCAATAAATTCAGAGATACCTTTAAAAAAAAAATGAAGGTAGCTCTCAGTTTGATTCATGGTGATTGGCTGGCTCGTGTTGCGCTCCTCTGACCTTCTTCTGCAGAGACGTGCGGCTCGTCTACTGTCAGCTCTGAACTCCTGCGTATGGCTAGTGACATAAATCTAAAGAATCGACGTCCTTGACGAGGTTTAGATCCTGGTGAAATGAGACACCAGCATGTTTCACACCAGCTTTGTTTATTGCCCGGACCTTCTACTGTAGGAGCAGAGTGATAAGATACTGAAAGAATGTGAAGAAGAAGGAATTCCCCACCCCCTCCCCCCACCCCTTCCAGGCTGGTTCTTTTTAAAGAATTTGCCCGCCTGCTGGTGGACGGGACTCCGTCAAGTGTGTGACCGAGGCGAAGCCCCGGGCCAGCAGTGACACCACCATCCTCCGCTGTCACGAAAAGCACACGAGCAATGCCGGAGCTCTGAAGTAGACTTTTGTCTCGGTGGCGGCCGCCGCGACTTGACCTTTGGCCTCAAGTCTGAAGAAGACGGGTGTCTGGAGAATGGGAGGAACAGAGAGGGGAGCAGGGACTGCAAGGAAGGAGGTGAAGAGAGAATGTAGAGTCCCGGGGGAGCTCGGACAGTTTGAGGGTGAGAACGTGCAGCTTAGCCGTCCCCTCCGCTGACCCGCACGGTCTTCTGGAAGGAACCTTCCTGTCATGTTTTTAAAAGTGGACTGGCAAGTCAAGCTGAGCTTCTGCAAGCTAAGAATATTAGCCAGAGTTGTGGCCCGTCGCCCTCTGAGGGACTAAGGGCGGCTGATGGATGCGTCTCAGCTCAACTGTTGTCCTTCCTCTTTGTGTCTGTGAAACAATCGTCCATTCGACTGCTTCCAAACAGACACAGGAAGGAAGGAACTCGTTATGTCCGCGAAGATCTTGTTGTGAGCTGCTCCTGAATGACCTTAAAAAAAAAAAAAATCAGAAGCCATCGTGGCAACAAAAAAACAAAAACACCAAATTGTAAATACTCCTGTTTTAGATAATGGCACGCTGCAGACTGTGTTATTCATGGAAACAAGCAATTCCACTTGTTTGTTTTTGTTCCCGAGAGGACAGAGAAAAAAAAATAAAAACAACTTGAAAGGTCGGATGGTTGGAACGGGAGGGGCCAGTCGGGAGGAGGTTTGGGCCGGAGATGAAGCCTCAGGTTGGAAGACTGAAACGCTTCCCTGTCATCCTGCCGCCCACAGGCACGATGTGGTGAGGTGCACAGCGGGGAGCGGCCGGCTGCAGTTGTTTTCTTCCCGGCCGAAACCAAAACACGTTTAAATGAGAGTCGCATGGCTTCTGTCTCATGACTGACCTTCTCCAGGAAGCACAACACACACCGTGGAAGACACACACACACACACACATAGAAACGTATGTATGTGGCGGCGGCAGCACAAAACACAAACGCAAACCCTTGGTGAGGACGAGGTCTTTGTTAAAGTCTTGTGCGTGTGTGTGTGTGTGTGTGTGTGTGTGTGCGCGCGCGCGCGCGAGTTGGCCATTTACAAAGGCCCCTCTGTGGTTGGAAGCCACCACGAGCCTCCAGAACAGCTGATCCTCAGCTTGGGAAGCCTTCAGTGAAGACAGAGGAGGGAGAGGCAGCGGCCAGTGAGCCTCAAGAAATCAGCAGCTGGTCATTGACTCTGAATTTATCATCTGATACATGACTCGAGGACGTTCACACACACACACACACACACACACACACACACACACACACACACACATACACACAAAAAAATCTTCATCTATTTATGAGGATGTTGGAGTGAGATTTAAACTTTTAGCAGCACATGTTAGTATCTGGTTTAAAATACAAATCTGCACGCGTCTGTGCTATTTTTTTTAATGAATATTGTTAAAACCAAGAGGTGGCGTTTCAACCTCTCTGAGTGACTCATGTAAGGCTGAAGAAACAGGGGGGAAAAAGCAAAAACATCGCAACAGAGAAGACAAAAAGTTCTTAGAAGACTGAGAAATCAACCTTCATAAAAAACTGTGTGGACGGAGACGTATGGATGTAGGAGGGAGAGTCGAGATCAGGAGGGAGTGGAGGGGAGCTCCTGTCGCCGGCTAAGACAGGAAACCACAGCTGCTGTGTGCGCACACACACACACACACACACGCACACACACACACACACACAGCTGCTGGAGATATAATGTCCTTAAACCCAGAGTGCCCAAGAATCGAAATGATGCAGCTGTGTTGTACCACGCCCCTGTGTGTGTGTGTGTGTGCGTGTGTGTGTGTGTGTGTGTGTGTGTGTGTGCGCGCGCACTAGTTCCTGTTGTGTTTTGCTCTTTCTTGCCGTTTCCGACATGGTTATTGTCTTTTGCGGTGCATTGTGGTCGTCTAATTTTGGACGTTGTGGAGACAATGGAGTATTGTTGGGAGTGGGGGCGGCGATGGGGGAGCGAGGGCTTCTGTCTCTGCAGTCTTTGTGTGTGTGTGTGTGTGTGTGTGTGTGTGTGTGTGTGTGTGAGAAACCCTGGATCTCGTTCTGACCTCACCCATGTCCCAGATCTGTTTGAAGAGTACAAACCACACCAAAGACTTTTGTATTTTTTCATTTGGAAATTGACTGTCAGCAAGAAAGAAATTCTCTGACTCACGTCTAAAATATTATCAGTCATAAAAGTCATAGTGGTGCATAAAGTCGACAAAACAATCTGGAAGAAACCGTTTATTTATTTCCCTTGGACATTTTTTTTTTTACTTCAGTACTCTGCTGATCTCACCGGTCTGGCAAAGGAGGCTCATTTACAGAACACAGTGAATGCAGCCAAATTAAAATGACCGTCGAGCCTTTTCTGTGATATAGTACTTAATGAGGCCTCAGTTTTCCTCTTCTGAAGAGCTTTGTCTTTACCTCAGTGCCATTTCCTTTTTGGGAAGGAAGTCCCCTGCTCCCCCCCAACCCTCCAACCCCCACTTCCTTTTTCCTTCCCTTCCCTTCCCGTCCTCCTCCTCCTATCTTTGTGGGCAGGATGTGCGAGAGTGTGTTTGGCGCAATGTCAAGGCCGACAGATGAGACGGTTGGAGACGCACAGGAAGCCGGACACTCAACACCAACACCGCCACGAGTCGGACTCGGCCGTTGAGTGAACGCGCGAGACAGGCAGAATAACTTAGTCGGTGTCTCACATGATAAATATCTCCTCCCTGTCAGCTGTTGCGACAGGCGGTGTGTCCTCGATCACTCCCCGCCCCCCCTCGAGATCCACCGCTTCAGACGTCTGGTCGCTAAAAATGACATTCGATGATGCGCGAGCATTTCAGCGTCCTGGTTGGGAGGCCTGGGGGGGGGGGGGGGGGGGGGCGGCAAACAATCAGTTGGGATGGGAGATCCACCGAGCGCAGGAAGTCGAAAATGTCGAAAATGTCCTTTGGGTCACCGCTGCATTATGTGGCCTTAGAGCTTCAACAGTAGCGAAAGGAAAAAAGCAGAAACAGTAATGTCAATTCCCATTATGCCTCTGTAACTCACATGATGCATCAGGATGCATCAGCCAGTCAGAACAAGCCGAGACACAGCATGTACTACACCGTGGTGACATGCTACAAAAAAACTTGTTACATTACATACATACATTTTTTTTAGTGACTTTAAAATGTACAATAGAAAGATTTACTGCAAAGTGAGTCTCAGGTAGGAGGCGGCCTGTCAACCGTTTTACAGGTGTTTGTTTTGTGTTACAGTCTGTGGGATTTTTTTTTTTTGCTGCAGTACCTTGAGTGGCCACTAGAAAGAAATTGCCGCTATATTGGCAGCCCGGTATCCAGTTCTTATAACACATCCATCGACATGTTGACCTGATATTGTCTGTGTTGTGTAGCGCCGATGGAGGCGATAACATGCTTTACCCGATGCTGTGTGTTGTGTAGCGCTGATGGAGCGGCTGGTGAGCGAGCTGGGCTCTCTGCTGAAGCTGCTGGACCACGAGACGCTCAGCCCTGCCACTGCAGACAAGATGTCCTCAGTGCGCAACATCCTGGACTCGCTGCCAGGTAGGCAAAACATGCCGACGGTTCACAGTTTCACCCAAAATCACAGACGAATCGATCCCTGAGCCGGAGGCTCCGTCAACTGTCTGCTGCAGCGATCCTGGACCTGAGCTGCTCTGAAGTGTGGCAGGTTAGCTCGCCCGCTGCCGGTTGCAGCAGAGAATATGTTTGGCTGAATGTCTGCTCATAACTTTGCCTCTCGGTGACAATGGGAACTACATCGACCGTGGGAATGAGAGAAAGTGGGACATTTTTGAGTAAATCCTTAAATCTGTAAATGACTCATCCGTCAGTCTAAAGCTTTGACTTTGGTGATGATGAGATCCAAACAGTTAAGAGGCCTTTTGGATGAAGGTGAACCACTTTGAGGCAACCAGGCAGATCGTGAAGCCACCCAAACTCACCACTTTGAGACTTGGACGAGCCGCGTCCTCACATGAAGGGATCTGGAACATCTCAAATGAAGCGTTTCTGAGTTGAATCGTTTGTTCAAGGTCACAACAAGAGTGTTCATTCATTCAGAGACAGTATCTCTTTCTTATTTGCTTTTATGCAACCAGTGGGAACTTCCTTTCATAAACCATCTAGATAGAGTGCAGCTGCCTGACGCCGCTCGCTAACCCGATTTTAACACACACAGCAGAGCGCTGCTGCCTCAGGCCGTATCTTCTGGTTCAGTTGGACTCTCATTTCACCTGGCAGCAGCAGCACACACACACACACACTCACACACACACACACACACACGCGCGCAAAGCAGAAGTCAGTCACGACGCAGTGGCTCAGAAGTCTCGGTGAGGTTATTAGAGTCGAGGCTTGTTTATTCTGGACAATGCAGGATGTCAGAGAGGATCAAAGGATTGAGCTAAGAGGATCATGAAATGTAAAGTTTAAAGAGGATGAGGAGGAGGAGGAGGAGGTGGAGGTGGAGGTGGGTGGTGGTGGAGAGGTGAGAAGCAAGATGATCTGGTGGGAACAGGTCCCATTCAGCATTTATTCCCACAACACAAACAGAGAGGTTTGGCAAACGTGCAGCACACCGAGTGGCTGGATTTGTTTTTCTGTTGCTCCCATGCAAAGATTCATTCATAAGATTTCTAGGAATCTTGCTTCTCCTGACGCAGTCCGTCTGGTCTGGAGCCTCCAGCTGCACTCTGACTCTCGTCCCGTCTCTCCGCTGCAGTCACCGGGTCGGACGTCTACATGAACAGCTGTCTGTACGGCAACGGCACCAGCTTTGTCGAGTCTCTGTTTGAAGACTTTGGTAGGTTGACGTCCACAGCAGCATCAAAGTTTTAATCGCTACATTCTTTTTTTTTTCACTGCACTGCACGTAAAAACGCAAATGAAAGTGTTAAACTGTCTGTCCTTCCACCAGACTGCAGTTTGCACATGCTCAGTGTGTCTCCTGCGGAGCAGAAAGAGGAGGAAGAGGAGGAGAAGGAGGCGGAGACTCATCCCGACAAGTCTGTGAGTGTTTCCGCAGCGCCTCTGTCGGCCGCCTGTCTGCCTGCCTGCCGCTCCCACACCGACACCTCCGTTCAACTCTCACCTCAGACTCCGACGGACACGCCCCCGCCCCTCCCGACCACGCCCCTTCCCGATGACTACTACGAAGAGGCCGTTCCCCTGGATCCCGGCTCCACCCCTCAGTACTTCACCACCAACATGAGCAGTTGGGTGCCAAACTCTTGCTGACCTCAGTCATGCTAAAAGCTCGGCCTGTGTCAAACTCACCCTCACACCTTCTTCTTATGGTTTTCTTGTGGCTCACAGCTTCTAGGAACTCTGTGGAGGACGCCTACTATGAAGATGCGGACGACAACTATCCGATCACCAGGATCAACGGACACCCCAAACACTCCTGTGAGCACGGCCGCTGCTTTCCCACCAATTAAAAAAATCACCCAAAATAAGAAATAAGCTGAACCGTCTTTCTGATCTCGTCTTTTTCGCACAGACAATGACTCAGACGCTCTGAGCAGTTCCTACGAGTCCTACGAGGAGGACGACGACCCAGACGGCAAGGGGCGGGACCAAGCTCGCAGATGGACGGCCGAGGACGCCACTGACGGGCCGGTCAGAGACTGTCGCATCTGCGCCTTCCTCCTGAGGAAGAAGCGTTTCGGGCAGTGGACCAAGCAGCTGGTCGTCGTCCGAGACAATAAACTTCAGGTAGAAGACACAGGATCCACAATCTGCCATTAAACTGTTGCATGAAACTGGCCTGAGTGTCTCAACACGATCTTGAAATAAGCTGTGAATACACTGAACGACAAACAAACCAGTAAAGGTCCAGACGGTGAAAGAATTAAACCAGTGAAGAGCAGGTGTTGCCACGACGCTGCACTGTGTTGTGCTGATACGACAGCCTGAGACAAAGTACTGCACAGTTAAAGTGCAGCAGTGACTGAAAGTGCTCTGTCACTTCCGGTTTAAACTGAGTGTGTGTGTGTGGAATGGAAAGCAGTGATGGATCTAAGGGGCGGAGAGGTGGAGCAGCCCATAAATACTAGTTCAGAACTCAACCTGGTGCTTTGGAAACCACTCCCCCTCATCACCGGGACCAAAACACCTTGCGAGACTTGACCGAGTTGAGTGCAGAAGACGGAGGGTTTCCACCCTGTGACCCCGTGATGCCTCCCTCTCTGTCCTCAGTGCTTCAAGAGCATCAAAGAGAGCTCCGCCAACACGGAGCTGCCTCTCAACCTCTGCAACGTCATCTACGTCCCCAAGGAGGGACGCAAGAAGAGGCACGAGCTGCGCTTCTCGCTGCCCGGCGGCGAGGCCCTGGTGCTGGCGGTCCAGAGCAAAGAGCAGGCCGAGCGCTGGCTCAAGGTGCCGTCCGTCTCCTCTAAGGGGGGGGTGGAAATCTGCAGAGTCGGACCAGAGCAGGTGGGGTGGAGGAGTCTTCACTTCAGCGTTTCCCTTCTTGTGTGAGCAGGTGGTGCAAGACGTCGGCAGCCAGTGTAGCAACACCGAGGGCGTGGACGGATCCACGTCTCCCATCATACAGAGGAAGTTGGAGCTGGACAAGGTGTGGGATTTTTACTTTTTAACCTAAAAACACTCATCATATCGAGAGAAAAACAAAACCAAACTCTCCATCATTTGACTTCTGGATGGCCTCCTGCGGCCCGAGCGTGACTCACTTCTTCCCCTGGCTGAGAGTCCCAGCCAGGGAGTGAGGAGGCATTGTTGTGGTTGCCCAGCTGTGTGGTTTTCAAAGAGTTCTTTGATGCTTACGCAGCAGTTGAAGCTGATCACACAAATGCACAACGTGGAAAAATAACACACTGGAAAAAAACCCTCACTGTCTCTCCCATCCTATAAATAAAAAAAAACAAAAAAAACAAAAAAAACACCCCATGGCAAATCAACTGTTGGTGAACGTCCCTGTTGTCCAGGTGCTGCAGTGCGAGCGCCAGGCGTCGGACTCGGACAGCGGCCCCACGGCTGACTGCCAGTCCGTCAGCGCCAGTCAGGCAGCAGGACGGGATGCCGGCGACACCCTTAGTACGTTCACACGCACACACACACGCACACACACCCTTTCTCACCTTTGTATGTGAATTAAAGGGACAGCTCACCCAAAAATCAGATGATTTTATGATCTCTTTCTACATTATATTTGTTTTTTGTTTTGTTTTCTTGTTGTTTTTTCCATTGTCTCAATCCTCAGCGAAAGTATAATGGACACACACACATAAACACAAAGCCTTTCAGATCAAAAGTTGATCACTGCTTTTGTGTATGAGGAAGGATGAAGCAGGGGAACCACGTTGGGTGAGAAAACAGCATCGACTCAGTCGTGTTGTTTCAGCGTCGTCGTAACTTGTTTACTGAGCAGCGGAGGGAGAGAGAGAGAGAGAGAGAGAGAGAGAGAGAGAGAGAGAGAGAGAGAGAGAGAGAGAGAGAGAGAGAGAGAGAGAGAGAGAGAGAGAGAGAGAGGGGGGAAGGGGGCCAAGAACAGATATGACATCCTTCCTGTTCTCTTCC
This sequence comes from Nelusetta ayraudi, assembly GCF_046127955.1. Lineage (NCBI taxonomy): Eukaryota > Metazoa > Chordata > Actinopteri > Tetraodontiformes > Monacanthidae > Nelusetta > Nelusetta ayraudi. The sequence goes on from NW_027466061.1 coordinate 27,604,833, forward strand.
TGCCATTGTGTCCTGCTGACATCACAGGAAGCAGGGTGGACGTCGATCTGCAGCAGCACCTGGTCTATCCAGCACTGAGACACACTGGAGCGAAAATGACGTGAAGGCAGTGTGTGTGTGTGTGTGTGTGTGTGTGTGTGTGTGTGTGTGTGTGTGTGTGTGTGTGTGTGTGTGTGTGAAGGAGAAGGAGGGAAGCTATGAATCCTGGCTCATCCATAGTGCAAACCTCCATCAGACAGTGTTTTTAGTCAGTCACTGTTCTGCTTTCGGGGGTCAAATGAAATCAGAAGGTCTAAGACACTAATGCATGCAGTTTAACCACAGTGGTCACACCCTGTCAACCTCAGGTTCTAACTTTAATAAAGCTCCGTGTGACCTCAGCCAGGGGCAAGCGCGGCACCTTCTCAGAGCTGACGGGTTCCATGAGTCGGGCCGCCGGGAAGAAGATCAACCGGATCATCACCTTCTCCAAGAAGAAGCCTCCTCTGCCGGGAGACCCCCCGTCGGCGCCGGGCCACCAGGACAACCCGCTGCGCTGCGGTAAGGCCGCAGACTGAAGCTTCACAGGTCACGTGACTGCAGCGTCCAGACGCAGAGAGTAACGGTGCGGCGGCACCTCCTGTCTGCCCAGGCTACCTCAGCGTGTGTGTGGGCGGCTCGTGGAAGGAGCGCTGGTGTGTGGTGCGAGCCGGGAGCCTCCACCTGCAGAAGGAGCCCGGGGAACAGCGGTCGCCGGTGGTGGTGGTTCCACTCCGGGGGGCTGAGGTGGTGCCCGGGGGCCTCGGGCCCCGACACCCCTTCTCCTTCTGCATCCGGCAGGCCGGCACCGAGCTGGCGGCTCTCGAGGTGACTTTATTGTCCATTCAGTATTGTATTGTATTGTGTTGTGGTGCTGTGTGTGTGTGTGTGTGTGTGTGTGTGTGTGTGCACGTTGATTCTCACTGTGGTGAGAATCAAGCAAGTCAAGTTAAGTCATTGCTCACGTCAAGCAAGTCACAAGTCAAGTCACACAAAAATCTGATCATTAGCATACCATTTGCATTTATATCAGCAAACAGCTTTCTAGATAACGTTTTACAAATTTTGCCAGCCAGTAAGTTAGTTAAAGACACTTTTATTGTGCATTTTAGGACAGACCTTACTTATCTTTCTAACCAGGTTAAGTTTAAGCTATGTATTAGCAAACGTTAGCTTTCTAACAGCCATAATAGTTAGCTAAGAAGGCGCATTCACGTAGCTTACCTTTCTTTATGGGTAAAATCACCCGATCATTTTTCAAAATAAAACGCATTAAAACACATTTTCTATTGCAATCTAAAAAAAAATGCAAATATTTTTTAAAAAGTCCTTTCGAGTCATCTGTATCAAGTCTAAGTCAAGTCTCAAGTCATGAAGACCAAGTCAAAGTCAAGTCGAGTCTTTTATCAGTGTTAGTCAAGCAAGTCTCAAGTCTTCAAATTTGCGACTCGAGTCTGACTTGAGTCAAGTCATGTGACTCAAGTCTCCCATCTCTGACATATATATACAGTATATATACATCAAAAAATTAATGGTCAACAATAAACTAAACAAGGAAACGTGTCTGGCAAAATTGCCTGTGTGTGTGTGTGACCAGGCCAGCAGCTCCGAGGACCTGGGCCGCTGGCTGGGCGTCCTGTTTGCAGAGAGCGGCAGCCCCGCCCTCCCTGAGGAGCTGCACTACGACTACATCGACGTGGACACGCTGACCGACATCCGGCACGCTGCCAGACACTCCTTCCTGTCAGTCACTTCCTGCTCTGGATCCCTCACATGGACGTTTCCATTCACTCTTTTTCTTATACTTCATACCGTTTGTTTTTTTTTCAGATGGGCCACAACCACCGCTGCGTCCTCCAGCAGCGCCTCCACAGACTCCAGAACTTACGATGAGGTCTACGAGAGCATCGCGGTGAGGAAGACGCGACACCACATTGAACTCCTCTTACTTTTTAACTGCATATTTTGACGACTCCTTATATCATTGGTGTCAAACTCTGGCCGGCGGGCCAAATTTGGCCCGCAGTGCAATTATATTTGGCCCATGAGGCAAGACAACAACGCGCCTAGTGCTGGCCCACAAGTATTATACAGCACATCCACCGCTAATACTACAAATCCCAGAATGCTCTGCTGGTATTTTGGCACGTCAATCAGGACAGGACGTTCATTGAAGGATATTATGATTACTCATTGGTTTATTGTTGTTATTTTATTTTTACATTTATTTTTGGAAAAAAGGTTATTGTTGAAATTTAGATCAGAGACAAAAAGAGGCATAAAAAATGTATTTACATTTTATTTATTTTGATGAGTTTTTTGAAATTTGAAATTCAACTTTGCACTTGTGCAATATGACATTATTTATTATATAGTATTGAGCTATGCTTGTTCCATATTCAGGTTGAAGCAAAAGTTGTTTGGGTCCATATGAAAAGGTTCACTGTTAAATGTGGAAGAAGATTTTTTTTCAGCATATATCAATGATGGCCTGCGAATTTTGTCCCACTGTGCATTTTGAGTTTGACACCCCTGTGTTTTTCTCTGTCTAGGACGAGGATGTCGAGAGCAGAGGCGGTCAAGTCAGACGTCACGCTTCCTTCTCCAGCAGGGACTCTGAGAAAACTGAGCAGCAGGCAGCCGTCAAGAGACACGCCTCCAGTGAGTCGCTGACAGAAAAAATGGAGTTGCAGGGTCCGCCCCCCCCTAAAGGTCTCCCAGATTGTGCCAACTTCTCTCCAATTAATGAATCCCCTGAGAAGTGAAAATGCCATCCCCTCTTCTTGTGTTCAAGCCTTTGTGATGTCACAAGAGGAACTGATTCCTCACCAATAGTCATAGTGGCCACGGCCCTCGCTATGCATTTGCTGTGTGGTGCTAAATATGTTTTTTGCTGGAGATCTCGAGCGGTTTTTCTTGAACAATGAATCGAATGAGAGTTCACTACTGGAGTTACGTACGAGACCTGCAATCCACTGAAACACTGCATCATCTGCGTTGCGTCCTCTTAGCCGTCAATCAGTACGCTCGCTATGGGAAGACGCGCGCCGAGGAGGACGCCCGGCGTTACCTGAACCAGAAGGAGGAGCTGGAGAAGCAGAAGGAGGAGCTCAGACACGCTCTGATCGCCCTCCGCAGGGAGAAGAGGGAGGTGAAGGAGGGGAGCAAGGCCGCCGCAAGTCAGTGGCCGAGCAGACACACCTGCACCGCTCAGTCCTCCCTCCGCCTGGTGGCAGCTCTACACCCTCTGTCTCTGTGTGTGTGTGTGCAGGTCAGTGTGCCGAACAGCGACTAGCCGAGTTGGACGCTCTGTGCAGGCAGAAAGAAGAGGAGCGGGTCGAGCTGGAGCTGCAGCTGACGGAGGTCAAGGAGAACCTGAAGAAGTCATTGGCTAGCGGAGCACTGGGCCCGCCCACTGACACCCGGATCAGCGTCAAGGTGGGCTGAAGCCAAGAGCAATGTATACTGTCTGTGTGTGTGTGTGTGTCTATGTATATATACATATATGTATATGCATTTATATGTATGTATATATATATATATATATGTATATATATATATATATATATATATATATATATATATATATACATATATGTATATATATACATATGTATATATATATATATATATATACATATATATATATATATACATATGTATATATACATATATATATATATATGTATATATATATACATATGTATATATATACATATATATATATATGTATATACATATATGTATATATATATATATACATATATGTATATGTATATATATATGTATATATATACATATACATATATGTATATATATATATAAAAATACATATATGTATATATATATATATATATATATATGTATATGTATATATATATGTATATATATACATATACATATATGTATATATATATATAAAAATACATATATGTATATATATATATATATATATATGTATATATACATATATGTATATATATATACATATACATATATGTATATATATATATAAAAATACATATATGTATATATATATATATATATATATGTATATATACATATATGTATATATATATACATATACATATATGTATGTATATATATGTATATATATGTGTATATATATATGTATATGTATATATGTGTATATATATATATATATTTAAATGTATATATATATACATGTAGATAGATATATATAGATATATATTCAACAAAATTATATTCACAAATAAATGGTCAACAACAAACTGTAAATGAGAAGATGTGTCAAATTATGAATGTGTGTGTGTGTGTGTGTGTGTGTGTGTGTGTGTGTGCACGCAGGCCCAAGGCTCCAAGGTGGAGAAGGTTTACAACGAGACGGTGCCAGTGAACGCAGCGTCGGAGCTCCGGAAACGCCCTCCGTCTCTCTACGCCTCCTCCAGGGGCAACGTCATGCAGAAAGCGAAGGTCGGGGGGCCCAAGCATCCTCATCTTAAGCATCATCATCTCAAGCATCATCACCAGCAGAACTGTTTTTCCTCACGGCTTCCCTCCCTGTTCCAGGAATGGGAGTCCAAGAAGGGGACCTAGACTGATGGATGGAAAAGACCAACGTGGAGTCCTGGTGGGGAGATAGTTGGTGTCAAAGAAGAAGCAGGTGGCTGAGAGCTGAGTGGCACTGAGAAGAAGAGGGGAGAGTGTGTCTGAGGTCGGGGTGGGGGGGCCTGGTCCGGTCTGGTCTGGTCCATCCAATCTCACCTCCCAGACACAAGAAGGAATCGTTGCATGTGCACAGTCCCCACCTGACTGAAGTTAAAGAACAGTATTGACGCGGACATCTCTGTGCACATGTAAGATACGTGTTTGTAAGTGTTTGCGTGTGTTTTTACGTTTGCACAGGTTTTCTGGAAAGTGAAAATGTGATTACTTCTTAGAGATAGCAAAGAGCAAAGTTCTGCCCCAAACCCAGCGATTTTCCTCCTGCTCCAGATTATTGTCCAATGAGAGAAGTTCACATATATATTATTTAACTTTAAGTACAGAACAGACGACCAGACGTTATAGTGAGTGTGACACTGTTACTTAAACCAAATGTTTATTATTGAAATGTGAAACTATTGTTATTGTTTTTTTTAATGTGTTTTTTTTTTTTTTCTTCTGCACTTTATCAGGTTGTATTTAGTGATTAAACAATGCCTTCAAAATTAGCTTTAGCACCCCCAGCTAGCAGATAAATGCCTCTCTTTCACCTCGTCACTACACGGACTAGAAAACAGACACATGTAGATTCTTTAAAACGAAATTTTATAAACGTTGAAACATGAAGTTGCTCCAATTCTCATCCTCCTCCTGGCATTTTTTTCTGGCTTCTGCCCCCGAAACGCAGCGTTTTCTTCTCTCATCTCTAAACGTCCAGCGCCCTCTGGTGTTAGAATGTGAAAGGTTGCATTGCGAGTTTAAACGGCTTTCCTTGTTGCATCCTGGGAGAAAACACACACACACTGACACGCATACACACACACATACAGTCACTCACATACACACACGCGTTTCAGTCAGTTTGGCTGTTCCGGACCCAGACTCACCTCAGAACTGCATCATGTGATCATGTGACACAGAGGAAGAACAACAGCCGTTCGCTACTTTAGAAAGAGTTTATTTAGTGCATTTTCAGTTTGTTCACAGCAGGAACCAAAGTATTAAATAGTAAATATTCTGTGCTCCCATAATGTCAAACTGGTCCGACACCATTGGTCCACTCATGTTGCCGGTGCAATACTATTGGTCCAGCAGTGTTCCGACACGTTCGCGCCCGTCGGTTCACTAGTGTTCTGGTACGACGCTATTGGCTCACTAGTGTTCTCCTACAGGTCAGGAACACGCAGGACCAGAAATGATAAAGCAATTAAAAGGATTTATCTAAAAAAATAAATAATAATCATAATAATTCAAAAAAACAAAAAAACAAAAGAGACCTTCAGCATGCTGCTACTGAGCAGAGGTCCACAGGCTTCCATGCAACAACAAACTAACAAACAAACAAACGGCGAGGGACGACGACACAGAGTGTGAAGGTAAACAACAGCATCGCTCGTAAGAAGGAAGCATATACAAGTAAACCGTGTTGTAACCTGCTAAAAGCCCTCAGGAGGTTCGTCTGGTGCACAGCACATCTGAAAAAGGTAAAATCCCACCGCCCGCCCGCCCACCGTTACCCAAGACGTGCGCGCGCATGCACTCACACACACACTCACGCTGCAAGGCACAGAACGTACCTGGCAACACACACACACACGCCGGCCCACCTGCATGCAACGGACGCTGCTGCCACTGTCATTTTTGAAAGGAAAAAAAACAAAACAATGACTTGACCCCCATTGACCTCTGTGTAAACATAGCGTAACGGTAGAATACATCAGGACCTCCTGTTTCCCATCATGCCTCTCTTCTGGCCCCGCTAACACACACACACGCCGTCTGGTTCCTTCTACTGCTGCTCGGACTCTTTGGTTCTCGGTAACAGTCTGTTTATCGGACTATGTGACTGACTGACTGACTGTTCACTCTCTGGTGTGTGTGTGTGTGTGTGTGTGTGTGTGTGTGTGTGTGTGTGTGTGTGTGTGTGTGTGTTCGTGCAGAGGGAAGAGTGGGTACGGCGTCCCCGTCCCCCTGCAGTGGGAGCAGCGGGGCAGGACGGATGTACGGTCAGATGGACGGATGGATGGACGGATGGACGGATGGATGGATTGATTGTCCTTGGTTGTATTTACATCACAGTCAGTCACAGTGGAAGAATGCGCTCTGCCTCTCTCTCCTTCTTCTCTCCGCTCGCTCGCTCGCTGTGTGGGCGTGTCGGCCTGAGAGCTGTGTGTGTGTTTCTGTGTGTGTGTGTGTGTGTGTGTGTGTGTGTGTGTGTCAGTGTGCTTTTGTGTTTGTGTGTGTGTGTGCTGCTCTTGTGCGTGCCGGTTGGAGCGACCTGTGCGGGGACGCTAGGACAAGTCGTTGTTGCTGGCCGACTTCCCTCCTCCTCCTCCTCCGTTCAGAAGGGCCGAGGCGCTGCGGCTCTTGGTGGGCGTGCCGCTGCCCGAGCGCGAGAGTTCTGTCAGGTCGTGGAGGGACGGCTCCCGATACATGGCCACTGCACAGAGAGAGAAAGGGGGAGAGAGAGAGGGGGGGGGTGAGACAGAGAGAGGGGGAGAGAGAGAGAGAGAGAGAGATAGAGAGAGAGGGGGTGAGACAGAGAGAGGGGGTGAGACAGAGAGAGAGGGAGAGATAGAGAGAGAGAGAGATAGAGAGAGAGGGGGTGAGACAGAGAGAGGGGGAGAGAGAGAGAGAGAGAGAGATAGAGAGAGAGGTGGAGAGAGAGAGAGAGGGGGTGAGACAGAGAGAGGGAGAGATAGAGAGAGAGGGGGTGAGACAGAGAGAGAGAGAGAGAGAGAGAGAGGGAGCGAGCGAGAGAGAGGAGTATCAGATAAGCTTGAATAGGTCTCCGAGTCCCCCTTCACTTTATCCCCAGCGTTACGCCACGGCTCATTCTGATTGGCTGATGCGGCCTCATGCATCGCGCGTGTTACGGAGGCATGATGGGAAGTGACACGACTGTGCACCCATATTGAGTCTCAGAATCCTGGCTTGGATGGTGGAAATCTCTCGCATCCATGCTGAAAGGCTCCGGTTGAGAAGGGTTTTTTTCTTTTTTCTGGGAGCACTACTGCAAAAGTGACTGCACTGATTTTCCAAAAATAATCAGAGTGCTGGGTGAAAAACCAGTCTGTTTACTGTGGAGGCCCTGCCCACCACAGGCCTCCATTGGCTTTAAGTTGATTAGAAACTGAGGGCCCGATCCTCAAAGCCATTGCGCGGCTTTTGCGCCAGAAAATCCGTGTAAACGGCGCCAAAAGCGGTGGTTCTGATCCACAGAGGGGACGCAAACGTGAAAATGGGCCGAGGCGCAGGTAGCGGCAGGGCTGCGCCAGACTCATTTGAATTTGTTTAAATGAGTCATTACGCGCAAAATGACACGCCCCCTTCTATGCAAATATGCCTCATTCAAACAGCGGCAGATCCAGGAAGAGTTTGCGCTCCTGTCCGCAGGCAGTTTGACAGACGCAAACACCGCCGGCCAAAACCAGAACCAGGCGCAGCTTCTGTCTGTCAAAGTGTTTCTGGCTTCTGAGTGAAACTTTCCTCTCTGAAAAGCCTGAAATATATATATGGCTCCCCAAATCTTCGATATAGACTGGCATAGACTGCAGTATATATGCCAATATTTTAGATAGGCTATGAGAAATACAAATGGTGCTCAGGTGTTGGTGACTAACGCGTCTTGACTTTCTTTCCATTATGGCAGCAGTCTTGGTAGACGGAGGAGGCATCGTAATGCCAGGCGCGCACAGGAGCGCGTTTGTCCTCGCAGAGTTTCGCTGTCAAACACACGCACTCACCAACAACCTCTGGCGCAAACTGCTCTCAGGTTGCCAGACCGCAACATTCGCACCTGTTTCGGGTGCCGCATTCGTGGCCGTGTGTTTGCGCCTGCATGTCATCCGCGCAAAAACCTTTGTGGATACCCGCATCTGTGGCGCAGATTGCGGCCGCAATCCCGCCCTTTTTTGAGGGTCTACCCCTGAGTCTCTATTTCCATCAGCTTGACGCAGACATGAGTAAAGTTTCAACTGTGAGAACTTTCGGCACAGCGCCACCTTCTGGAAACAGCAGATCGTGTTTTTGGTTACAGCCAGTAGGGGCACAAAAAAGTTTTCTAAAAACTTTTCAAGGTTTTAGCCAGACAAAGAAAGCAAAAAACTATTGATTTGTTATTCTGCCCTGCACTCACTCATTCTACTGGATGGACGCCGCCGTGCTTCTGGAACATTAGCATAAATTTAGCCGCCGCCGCCGCCGCCGCTGCTGCTAGTCTCAGCAGACGATGGGCCTTTAATGCAGGAGCAGAGCAACATCAGCAGGCATCTAATCCAGCTGATGAATCCAAGAGGCTTTATTCATCCACTCAGCTCTTACAGGAACACACCACCACTCCTGTTGGAACTCTGTGTGTGTGTGTGTGTGTGTGTGTGTGTGTGTGTGTGTGTGGGAGCGTGCCTCTAAGTGCACAGCGGGCCATTCTAATGACAACAAATTCATCTTATCGAGCCGCCTGCTCTGCAAAAAGTCACTCTATACTTTCAACTGTTTGCGAAGGGAAAGTGGTTGTCTCTCATCTAAACATGCCGTCACATTTTGTAAAGGTGGAACTGTGGAACAGAAGTAACAGCAGAGTGAAATAAACTTGAACGCCAACTGCGGGCCTCACCTTTGAGCGGTTTGGGGATGAAGTGTGCTGCCGCCTTGTTCTTCTTCACGTGGTTCCCCTTCATGATCCCGCCCTCCTTGTTCAGGCCCAGGTACCAGGCCCGACCCGACTGCTGCTGCCGGTACAGCATGGAGGAGTAGGTGACGTAGTAGTTCTCAAACACAGACTCCTTGAACTTGCACTCCGGGGTGAAGTGCTCCTGCGGAACGCACACACACAGAGCTGCCGATGAGCTGCAGGGGATGGAAAGTCCATTAAAGACATTGAAGTGTTCCTCCGTCAGGCGGCGCCGAGTCGTTATCTGGAGCCCGGCTGTGGTCTCTGAGCGTAAACTGCGCCAACTTAGGACAGCTGACATTTGCATTTTCCTTATTCTTGCGTCTCCATCGCAACCGGCTACTCCCCTGAATACCAACCAGCCCACTGAGAGGGAGATGCAGCCCGGAGATACAGGCACGCCGCTCTCTTCCTCTCCCTCGCACGCCCATCCTGCTTAATTAAGTTTTTGGCTGCTAATCTCAACGGGGAGGTGTGGAGGAGGACGAGGGTGTGTGTGTGGGGGGGGGGGTGGGGGGTGGCGACAAACGTGCCTTGCGATTGTGTCTAAAAATATTTTTGGGCGGCGGGAGAGTTGCTTGGGCGCTTTCGTACGAGGCGGCAGCAGCAGCGGGACGAAAACCGCTGAGGCCCGGCAGCCCTCCGGGGGGGGGGGGGGGGGGGGCGCCGTCGATGGGCCGGATAGCGTGGCGGCGCTCTGTGCCTGCGGGCGCAGCTGTTATTACATGGAGGTGTTAAGATTTCATCTTGCGCTCCTGCAGCCTCGTCCAGATTTCTGGAAGCGCCGCCGTTATTTTTGTTGATTCCCTTTTTGTTATTGCGTCCACGCCGCCCACCGGCCGCTCCGGAGCAGAGGAGGAGGAGGCGAGGAGGAGAGGAGAGGCACTCAAGGCAGCCGGCAGCCGCCTCCCTCTCACCCGGCTCATTAGATGCACAGTGTACGTGTTATTTCTCTTGGGGGTTGTTGGAGGAGGGAGGGCGGAGAAAAAGAAAAATGGCTTAAAAAAAAAAACATATTTCGAAATCCCGGACGAGGGGACAGAAAGTAATCTTCCAATCAGAGGATGACTGAAGGGGATAAAAGCAGGAGGAAATCGATGGGTGAGGAGCTGCGGACGGCGCGGACGCTGAGTCACAGACGGGCGCCGCCGCGCTCACGCTATCGATGTGATGACAGGACGATAATCAGAGCGGTCACGCCAAGAGCCGCCGCCTCATCACTCACACCGACCCGGAGAGCCGCTTCAGAGGGACGTCTGGAGGGGGCGGGGCTGCGTGAGTCGGGGCAGGAAGTGTGTCAGTGTGTGTGTGTGCCTCTTTGTGTGAGCGTGTGCAGGAAGCGGACGGTGCATCTGCCGGCTGGAACAGGAAATATTTTTCTCTCGGCCTTCACGCTGCGTTTTTTTTATGCATCACGGGGTGAGAAAACAAAAGCATTTTGTTGCTGTTCTTCCGGCCTGAGGCCAGTAATTAGCCGCTTCTTCGGGAGCAGCAGTGAACCTGCCACGCCGCATGTACTGCTGCGCGTTTCCAGTCGGCCGGATTTATTTCTAACGTGCAAAGCCCAATGAGGTGAGAAGAAGGAGGCTCTTTCAAGGGAAAAACGACCGGGCGAACCCTCAGCAGCACGCTCACGCGCGCGCACACACACACACACACACGCACACGCACACGCACACATTGCAACACTGCAATGGTCCTTTAAGACTCTCAACAACAGTGACAACAGTGGTGGGACCTACGGAGGTGTAGAGGAAGCCTTCGTTGTTCATGGCCAGGTAGAGTTTGGTCTGGACGCCCTGGATGGCCACCACACGGAGCCCCACCGGGATCAGGTTGAACACAGCTGCACGCACACACACACACACACACACACACACACACACACACACACACACACACACACACACAGAAAAAAAACAAAGAGAGAAATCCTCATCAATACCAATGTCCCATCTGGCGTGACGACGCCTCCGTGCAGTTCTTCCACAAGGTCACTGGGCGGCTGAGGCTGCAGGATTAAAGGCAGTGATTTAGCGGCAGCTGCACTCAGTGGTGGCGACGGCGGCGGCGTGGGAGTGAGAGAGTTTTCAAAAAGGCACGTCGCCGAGCCAGCACCAGGGCCAGTTCTCCTCTAAGAACACACACACACACACACACACACACACACACACACACACACACACACACACACACACACACACACACACACACACACACACACACAGCCGGGGCTGTTTTCCAGCAACACAAACAACAGATATTTGCAGGTACAGTTATTATTTGTTATTTATGTATAAACAGGCGTTAAATATGTGAAGTTCTGGTTTAAATCCATCCTCTCTCTGTCAGCCCCGAGGTGACAGAACACGGTCACACGACGTCACGACAATCCCGTCTCTAGTTCAGTAAATAGGGTCAAAACTTCAGCACATTCTGATTTGCACATTCACACTCTGATCCTCCGCTGTCACCGCCGACTAGCCAGAGAACTTCTGTTCACATTCCTTACAGCAGGGGGCGACGACACCCGGCAGTGACGCTAATTTTCGCAGCACAGAGGGAGAAAAAAATGTGTTGTTGTTTTTGTTTTGAATTTGTTAACTGAGCGAAACCACAAGATGAAGATTGGAATTTATTACACCGAAAAACAAAAACTGCAACGGAAGAAAGTCTTTTTTTTTTTTCACTGCAGTGTTGGTCGTCATAGACCCGGTGATAGAGACTCAGTGTTAGTTTTATATCGAGCAGTTGGACATGATTCCATGTTTGTGGCTGAAAGCGGAGCTGAGCATGTTAAACTGGCTGAGGTCAGCCAAGTGTTGCATTACCATCATCATAATGTAGCCACTAGCCACTGATGCAGGGGGATCACAGCAACACTTGTGTCCATATCTCACATTAATATTCAAACGAAGAAACAAACAAACATTGGAGTGTTAGCGCGATTATACAAGGAGCCGGAGGTCGTCGAGCTGCAGTAACTGATACAATATCAGTAGAACACTACCAGCAATCTGTGGTCCACCTCCATCCACCCAGTGAGGGTCTTCGGAATTTACACTTCCTGGTGCTCGAGGGGGTTAAAGGTCAAATGTAGGTTGGATTCCGGAGCAACAATCAAAACCAGTTTCTCCATCGATCACTGGATGTTGAACAACTCAAACACACGCCAGTGAAACGACCAGCGAGCAGCAGAACATTTAAATCTGAACCATCTGAACCACAAACACGCGCCTCCTCTCGCAGCTCCTGTCGTTTTCCCGGCGGCCGGCGGCTACGGAAGGTTATTTACGTGTTTCTGCGCAAGGAGCCCCGTAATTATTAGCGTCAGTTTGATGAGTCAGCAGGCGTGTTCCTCGCAACGGCCGGGGCTCACGACCAGACGTGAATTACATGGATTATCCGCCCAAATCCAGTCACGGTCCGGCACCTGCGCGGTGTAGGGTGCAGGGCGGCGGTGGTGGTGGGGGTGGGGGTGGAGCAGAGGTTGATGCAAAAGAAGAGCCCCTCCAAATCCAAACACTGGGCTGACCTCGTTAGCATACGGTCACGCTGTCGACCGTATGAAGGTTTCACAGTATTGATGGTGGGGACGTTTGAATTCAGTAAAGACTGATTCTGATTCTGTTACCAGGGGAATCAAATTAAATCAGTGCCGCTGACTCGGTACGCCGCCTTTAATATGCTGGATTATCCTGCTGCACCTTTGGTCTCTCCCATGTCTTTATCTCTTTTCATTTCCTTCACTTTATTAGATCGAAGCGGCACAAAACTGAGCGCCCAGCCCCTCCCCCAGCAGGCACCTTGATTCTATGATTCTGATGGTTAGATTTCATTTCATATTTTCTGTGTAATGGAATCCACTCGCAGGGGGGGGGGGGTCACAGGGTTTCTCTCCACTTATTGATTTTCTTTACGGCAGGAAAAAGAAAATGTTTAGGTGCGTGCGGAGACTGTTGATAAATGATGGTGGTCATGGAGGACCAAAAAGCCTCTCTCACCATCGTATTAAGACCTTATTAATTTAAGGCGTTGCCGCAGGAAGGAGGAAGAAAGAATTCTAGATTTTCAGTGAAATTTTTTCTGACAAAATAAACCATTTACAAATTTCCTGATGTTTCAGTCTCGTGGGAGAGAGGCAGGGGGTGATCCCCTTGTGATGTCACAAAGAGACAATTTTAGGTTTGTTTTCCCTGTTAAGCACAAAGTGGAGCTCCTAGTCAGTCAGAATGTCTCACAGCCAAAACAACACATTATCAGTCAAGAAAGCTCAATGAAATCAATGATGTGATCAGTGAGGTGTGTGTGTGTGTGTGTGTGTGTGTGTGTGTGTGTGTGTGTGTGTGTGTGTGCGTGTGCAGGCGTGGCCCTACCATAGGTGCTGTCCTCATCCTTGGTGCCATCGATGGTGCCATCAGGCTGCATCTGCAGCTGGAAGCCCTGGCGGCTGGACAGCCTGGTCACAATCCCCTTCAGCTGGGGTTCTGACAAAGGGAGGAAGAGGAGGAGGAGAAGACATTAGCCGCTCTCACTCGACATTCCTGTCAGCTGATCAGAGGCGTCCGTCTCTGCCACAAGCCGGAAGTGTCAAAGGACAGATGGATGGACGCAGAGGGGGAGGAGGACAAGGAGGAGGAGGAGGAGGCGCCCTGTGGTTCGTTTCCAATCAGGGGGGCCGTGAGAGTCTGATCGACTCGTCACCCTTGAACCTCATGACACATTAGTATTGAACCATAATTGACTGATGAGAAGCTCACATAGGTCTGCGGTAAACACACACACACACACACACACACACACACACACACACACACACACACACACACACACACACACACACACACACACACCTGCAACACTTTGCTGTGGAACAACACAAAGTTACCAGCAGTGGTTGTTTTGGTAATGCAACAGGATCCTGATCCAGAGGAGCTGCAAGATGAATGAAGCGTGAGACCAGTGCAGACCAGCTGCTATTGCTGGTGATGGTGGTGGTGCTGCTGATGCTGATGCTGGTGGTGATGGTGCTGCTGATGCTGGTGATAGTGGTGATGGTGGTGCTGCTGATGCTGGTGACAGTTGTGGCGGTGCTGCTGGTGCAGCCCCTGCATGCCGACCCCTCCCACCCCAAAACACTCAGACCTGGCGGCCGCCTTCTCTTCCGTTTCTTCCTCGAGCCAAAGAGTTTGACGCGCGAGAACACGTTCAGCTTGCTCGGCTTGTCGTTGGCGCCTTTGCTGTTGCTCGGGCTGCCGCTGCCGCGGCACGCGTTCGCCTTCTCCCGCTCGCGCGCCTGCCGCTTCTGGCGGATGAGGGAGCTGGCGATGGCCGCGGCCCGGGACATGTTCCGAAGCTGGAGCGAGGCTGCGCGTGCCGCTGAAGGGGAAGGAGGGCTGGCTGGCGGAGGAGCCGAGGTGTGTGTGTCAGTGTGTGTATGAGAGAGAGGGGGTTGGGTGGGGCGCGGGGAGGAGGATGAGGGGGTTTACACCACCCACGGCTTAGTTCGCATCACACACCGGCCGCTGCTGCAGTCTCGCGCGCATCCACGACGTGAAAACGCATGCGGGCTCCTCCACCGGCGCGTCTGGCTGCCTCATGGATGCAGTTAAACGGCTCCGGTCCGGGGGTCCGTCTGCAGAGCTGGTGGTGGTGGTGATGGTGGTGATGGTGGCGGTGGTGGTGGGGGAGACACCCACCCAGACACCCCCTCCCTCCGAAGCGCTCAGCTCTCCTTCTCCTCTTCCTCCTCCCGGTTCCTCTGCTCGTCCCGAGAGAGCGCGGAGAAGGAGCAGCTGGAGGAGGAGATGGATGATGACGGGCCGCCGGCAGATCCAGTCCGGGTCCTGGGAGGC
Source organism: Nelusetta ayraudi (assembly GCF_046127955.1). Classification (NCBI taxonomy): domain Eukaryota; kingdom Metazoa; phylum Chordata; class Actinopteri; order Tetraodontiformes; family Monacanthidae; genus Nelusetta; species Nelusetta ayraudi. The sequence continues at coordinate 27,620,064 of NW_027466061.1, forward strand.
AGATCAGGTCCGGGTCCTGGGAGGCAGATCAGCAGCTCCGGAGCGACCAACGCCGCGCTGTGTTGTCGCGGATGGCTGCAGCCGCCGTGGCCCCCTCCTCCACCACCACCACCAACACCACCTCCTCCGTCGCCGCCGCCGTTGTGGTGCGCAGCCCTCGCGCCGATGAGGCTCCGCTCCTGATCGAAGCGCTCCGTGACAGAAATGCAGCAGCAGCAGCGGCGGCAGCAGCCTGGATGTTTGTCAATGAAAGAGCTCGGAGCTGTTCCAGCACAGGGATCATGGTGCAGCCCAGCCGTTCATAGAGCTGCTGCAGCCCTGCCCGCCCCGAGGAGGAGGAGGAGGAGGAGGAGGAGGAAGAGCTAGGAGGAGGAGGAGGAGGAGGAGGAGGAGGTGGAGCTGGAAGGAGATGGGAGGAGGAGAAGCCGAAAGGGTGCGAATGCGTGAACGTGTGCGCACGCCTGCGTGCGTGTGCTTGGTCTTGATTGGGAAGCTGTGTATGTATGTTGTTGGGGGGGGGCACCTGTAAGCATGAACACCACGTGGCATTTACATGTTAGACTGGCGCGTGATAGGCAGGGAGGAGGGCTGAGAGGGTGGAGGGTGGAGAAGGGGGGGGGGGGCAGCTGACACACAAGTGAATGAATGGAGCGGAGGGGAGGAGAGAAAGGGAGTGTGTGTGTGTGTGAGATGAATGAAAGAAAGAAAGAAATTAAGAGAGAAGGGGAAGAAGGACGAAGAGCCCAGGAGTGATGGGGGAGGAGGAAGGAGTGAGGTGCTGAAGGGGGTGAGAAAGTGACAACAGGGAGGGGTGGGGGTGGGGGAAGCTTATGTCGGGGTGAAGCATCTTTTGGTGCAGAGGTTCGTCGCCGCAGCGCACAGAGGAAGGAAGGAGGAACGCCGCCGCTTCCTCGCAGAGCATCCTCGGCGACCGAGTGTGTCGATGTTAGCAGCGGTTAGCGGCTACCTGGCGCACATCCCCCGGACAGAAAGCAGCGGCTGCACCTGCTGCTACTCCAGACGGCTCTGTTATGATAGAAGTCCTGGCGTACTGGTGGAGGGGAGGAGGAGCAAGAGGAAGGGGTGGAGGATGAGGAGGAGCAGGAGGTGATGGTGAGCCATCAAACAGCAGATGGAGCAGAGACCAGACCGGAGGTTGGGGTCATGACCCGGTCACTGGTGTGGTGGAGCCACGAGGGTGGGGGGGGGGGGGTTGACCTTTCACTCGCAGCCTCCTGGTGAGGTGAGTGCGCATGTCCAACAGGGGGCAACACTTCAGGTCTTAAAATAATCAAAGCGAAAGCTGCATTTAGTCTCCCATCTTTTATTCATGGGATTTTTTTTTTTAAAGGCCTGTGGAGGCGCCACGTCAACAGGAGCGAGGGGAGACTCGAGTTCTCACCCTGCAGAGCCTCCACCTGCTCCATCAGACGCACCCTGGAAAACATGGAAATCAGCGGAGAAACAACCCAACAATACAAAGCCCAAACATGACCAAATCTGACCACAGAATACCAACAACACACCGAATAGACAGCAGATTGTGCTTCAAGTACAACTTCTACAAAAAACAGAGCCGCTGAAATGCCCGAGGCGCCCCCTACAGGTTGTACAAGGCAAAAAACTTGTTATTCACAGATATCCCTAATCAGCATCAAAGCGGCAGCAGCAAGTGAGAGAGCTGTGACAGAAAAACACACTTTTGTTGATCTCTCTTTTTAGTTTTCAGTTTCTTTTAGGACCATAAATGTCTTATCGGTCCACTTATAGTAGCTGCTTTTGACAAAATCTGGTTAGCTTAACATCCTAATGGCCTCAAGTTTGGGTGATATCTGCCGTCGCACAAATTCTGAACACAATCATCACAAATAAAAGGACAAACTGAAGTCACTGCAGGGGCGGAGCGGCAGCGGGGTGCGTCTGGCCCGGCGCTCCCGACAGGCACTGGAGAAATCGCAGCAATCAGGAACTTTCAGGAGGTTTTTAAACTGCCTGCTTCAGGCCCCAGAGGGTCGTCTCCTCCCTGCAAACCAACAATCCAAACCCTTCTGTCTCAAAAACCTCCTCAAAACTCCTCAGACCCAAAGATCCTCCTGAACGTGGCACCAAACACTCGTTCAAATCATCCGCCTCCTCCTCACAATGTGTTTCCTGTGTGCGCGGCAGTGCAGGTCCGGACCGGGCCAGGAAAAGCAGGCGGGGAAGCGGGCCGGCGCTCCTACCTGAGGTGGATCGGCGGAGAGGGAAGGTCATGGTGCGTCTCCGAGGAGCTGCGGAGCCCTGCTGCTCCCGGCTAGACTGCGGCCAGCTGCCTCCGCGAGCGCAGAGAGCCAGAGGAGGGGATCGCCCAAGTTGGAGGCGGAAAAAGTCTCGGCGGGATTGGATGCATTAGGGCGGCGCAGCGCGGCGTTGACGGGAGATCATTACAGGACATTAGAGGCCATTAAGCAGCTGGAAGCGTCATCAATGATTCATCTCAAGGCCTCGCTGATCTGGCACAATCAGAGAGGAGGAGGCCAGCAGGGCGGGACCCAGGTCCAACCTCTGGCCAGGTAGGTGTGGGTGTGTGTGTGTGTGTGTGTGTGTGTGTGTGTGTGTGTGTGTGTGTGTGTGTGTGTGTGTGTGTGTGTGTGTGTGAACAACAGAGCTGTAAACTCTTCAGGGGACAAAATAGTCCCATTGATTTATTCTATGTTTATATTTAAAACCTCTAAACGCTGCCTTGTCAAAGTCACGGCCATCTATAAACGCCCGTTTCTATTATTGTTAAGTGCACAGTCACTCGGTCTGCTCATAAAAGCCTTTGACTGGCTGATTAGTCATTTAAAGGGATAGTTCAGCCCTAACTGAAAAATTTGAATTTGTTGTTTTGTTTTATTTTGTTTTGCTTTGTTTGTTGAGCTACTTCTTAGCCTAAACATTGATCCATCTCTCACTGGTGACTTGCCAAAGTGATTAGCGCCGACATGAACTACTGCCTTACACAAACAAAAAACAAAACTGTCCCTTTCATGACTGGAACTGACACCTCACTTAATGACAACAAAACAGTCAAAGAGCTCACTATTTTCACAGAACCACTGTCATCTGGTCACACAAGCAACTTTACACCGTCCACTTTGGTTCCAAACAGACAACATCGGAGGAAGGGGGGGGGGGGGGGCAGAAGGAAGTGAAACAGCAGGAAATGTTCACCCACCAATATAACTCAGCAACGGATCGATCTCCAGTGCTCTGTCCAGGACTGTAATACTGAGAGAAAAGGTAATTTGATATGGCTCTGATGGCAAGCTAGGGCAACATAAAAAAAAATTAAATACAGTGGCGAGAAAACATTTCGTCAGCAGATAAACTAATTTAGAAGAAAAAAGTACACAACTGAATGTTGTCTGAAAAACATCAGAGTGGAGCTGCTTCGCCAAGAACCACTGACAACATTCAGAACTATTTAGCAGGACCGAGGAGAGGCAACGACCTTCTGAAAATACATATTAAAATCAAGTAGTTGCACTTTTTACTGGGACATTTATTTGAAACAACAACAACAAAAAAAAAAAAAAAAAACCTAAACAACTCAAACTGTTGTGCAGTTCTATCACCGGCCAGTTGGGGGCGCTGTGGGAGAGGTGTAGTTCTTGCCCTTGCAAGTGTCAAGAATACAATTTTGACTGAGTACTTTTAAGACAAAGACAAAGGGGGGGGGGGGACTCTCAAGTGCTGCTTTAAGACTCTCAGTGATGTTGAATCAACAACTTCATCACATTGCAGTTGAAACGACACACACACACACACACACACACACACACACACACACACACACACACACACACACGTAATTGCCTTACCAGTGCTTCTGACTTCTACGCACCATCACAGCCAGCACATTATAGCGTGAAGCGCGCACTAACGCAGCCCATTATGCAGCAGCCGGAACACTGAACGGTTCAGAGATGCAGAGCAGTGGCGGCAGCTTGTGAAACACTGCTGCTGCTGGCAGTGCAGCGGGGAGAACCTGCACACTCAGCTGATGGAGGCCAGAACATCAGAGTTACCAGAGAAATCTGGCCGCAAACACAGCACTGTAGATGGAAGCGATCTCGAAGTTCTGCAACATAATCAAGACAGCAGTTTCCAGCGGGGCGAGACCCTCCTCGCTGCCCTCCACCCCTTCACCTGGCGGAAACCACAACGATGCCAAATAATCACCAGGAAGTGCGTTCAATCTCACACACCCACTTCTCAACCAGCAGTTTGTGGTTTCGGCCACAGGAGGGAGCTATACCACCAGACGACTAGCAGGGGAATCGAATCAAAGCAGGTGACCCTTGGTTTGGTTTTTATCGTGCGTCGCTCTGTTAAATAGTACAAAGTAAATATTGCGCCTTCACATCCACTTGGTTTGTTCTCCACACTGCCAACCACATGCCGACTCAGCAGAAATAATATCACAATATTGACAAATACTCACAAAAGATGCAGGATGAAGAGGCCAAAACATGTTAAATGTTTTGGCCCTAAATTATTTATGCAAGTTACACGCGTCCCTGTAACTCAGCAGCTTCACTGTCAGTGTGATGCTTGTAGGAGCCAATCAGCAAGAAAAAAAACTAGCGTCAACTCTGGAGGTATCTGCTGACATCATCAATCGTGTCACCGTCGGGGTTAATTAGGAGGCTGAATCTCTGCTTCCACTGCTTATTTATGAGCGTGCACACGCGCGCACGCGCTCACACACACTGACTCACACACTAATCTCTTTTGAGGACAAGATGTTAATGAGTTCTTGTTCTACCTCCAACTTAATCCTCCAGCGCCACCGTTATTATACACGGAACATTACAAGGTGGCATCTAACCCTGCGTGTCCATCTGTCCACCGAGCAGCAGCGAAGATCTGAGATCTGTTTTTTTGTTTTTTTTTTGTCCCTGGTTTTGTGTGTTGATTTTGTGTTTTTTTTTTTGTGCTGATTCTTTCCTGTGCCGAGGTTCTCAGGTTCTCTGGTAGTCAGAGCCTCTGGTTATCTGGTTCTGAGGTTCTCAGGTTCTCAGGTCCTCTGGTTCTCTAGTTATCTGGCTCTGAGGTTCTCAGGTCCTGTGGTTCTCAGGTTCTCTGGTAGTCAGAGCCTCTGGTTATCTGGTTCCGAGGTTCTGAGGTTCTCTGGTTCTCAGGTCCTCTGGTTCTCTAGTTATCTGGCTCTGAGGTTCTCAGGTCCTGTGGTTCTCAGGTTCTCAGTTCTTCCTCTGGTTTTTGCAGCCACACCGTACTTGGTGATGACCAGTCAAGGTTTGGCTTTGTGGAATATTGATTGCTGTCGCCCACTACAGCGTACAGGTGTTATTGCAGCCGACCGGCCCCTCAGGGAATTCATTCAGCCCATAAATCAAACCTTGCGTATTCATTGGCTGAGTTTTATTGCCGCCTCCTTTCTGTTTATTGATACGTTTGTTTTGTACCCATTAACGCCGCATTTTGAGTAAAGGCAACCGCACTTATGCTTTTATTTGGGTTGAGAATCTCAGCAGCTCGTCAGGTTCAGTGTCATCACGGGTCTTTGGTTTCAGTGTTGAAAGCTGCCAGCTGCTGTCTGACTGCGACTGATGACCCGTCAACTAGTTAAAGTCTGATTTAGTCATTAAACTAAAGAGGAGTTTTAAAAACGAAATTGAGAAGTTTTTGTCCTCTCTGGTGTTTGGGGTCTCTGTGGAAATCAGGTCTGTTTAACACGTGAATAATAAAGAGTTATGTCTGGTGTCTGAAGGGTGGGTGGAGGAAATATGAAGCATATGAAGACGGGAACTGGATAAAAATGATCTTCAGCTGGTGGCTGCATCCAAAGTCATAAATCCCACCCCCTCTGTATTGGCATATGGGACAGAGGCCAAACTGTAATATCAGCTCAAAATATATGAGGAATATATTTACCCTGAAAGATTTGTTATGACCAAAAATGTTTGATGTTTATGATTTGTTTGTTGATGCTTGAAATAAATCTGCTATTGGATGTTTTAATTTTCCTTTAGTTTTTAAAAAAAAAAAAAAAATCCATTTTGTCTTATTGTATCAGGAGTAAATCTGTGCTGTGTGTTGAACTACAAGAGTTTGAAACCAAAAGCATTTAACACAACAACAACAACAACAACAACAACAACAACAACAATTGTGCCAACGTCGTAATTTATCAAATGTTTGATTTTCATGCTGACAGCTTTTGCTGCTCCGCTAGAACAGTGAAGACCGGCTGTGGCCTCTTCTGTCCATCTGCTCTTCCATGGTGAGGACAGCTGCTCAACTCCAGCCTCCATCTAGTTTTCATCTTCAGTGTCCCTGTTGAGAAGCTCTTTCCTTCATCTAAGAACATTTGAGATGATCGCTCTCCTCTTACCTCATGCGTATGTAAGGTCTTTTTTTTTTTAGTTCTAGTGTTTAAGCAACTTCTCCTTTCTGTTTGTGAATCATGAAAAGCCTCACGCATACATTATGACGCGCCAAGCTCGCGGGCAACTCCCTTTTTTGTCTCCATGGCGACGATAGTTTCCCAGTTTGCTTTGCGGTGCATCGCGCGTCAATTTTATTGCCGTCCGGAGGGGCGAGAATGAAAATGTGTGCGCGCGCCAGGCGCTCAAATGAGATGCGCGCGGCAGAAAAGGGGTCTCAACTGGGGACTAAACAGCCCGACAGTGGTTTTTCTCCCCGTCTCCATCGACACTCCATTAAAGCGGTAAAAAATAAAAAAAATAAAAAAATCTAATCAAAACAAACAAAAAACTATTTCGCTCATGCCTTTTTTCCCCCAGTAAAACGAACAATTTTTTTTGTGGTATTTGAAGAGTTGTGGTCCGTGTCTCTCTCTCTCTCTCTCTCTCTCTCTCTCTCTCTCTCTCTCTCTCTCTCTCACTCTGTGTGTGTGTGTGTGAGAGAGAGAGAGAGGAGGGGGGGGGTGTGGCGGTGGTGGCGGTTCTGCTGACCTCAGCAGAGCCTTGACACACACACACACACACACACACACACACACACACACACAGTCGAAAATTAAATTGTAAAGTCGTGTCCATGAACGCATCACCACTGACCTTTGGCGCCATGGTCTTTATCTTCTTTGCCTCTGGACTTCCCGCTCATGGAGCTCTGGCGTCCCGCTGCAGCTGCTGGTGGACTAGAACTTCAGGTGAGGGACGCAGGGAGAGCCCCTTTCACTTTCTCATCCTCCTCCTCCTCTTCACCTTTTCCGAGTCTGATCTCCTGCCTCTTTCCTCCTTTGCTCCAGCAGCCAGCAGCAGACCTCCGTCCTGTCTCCCCGGTCTGGTCCCGTCCAGTCCCGGCGACTCTCTCTGCTCCGAAGCGGCTCTGCTGTCACCAACCTCCGACACGCACCAACCGGCCGAGCACTACCAAGGCGTGTGTGCTCGAGCGCACGCGCAGATAAGCGGTACTCGCACAAACCAAGAGACAAAGAGAGATGACAGGCACACGCGTGAGCGAGCGCGCGCGCTTTGGGGTTCGGTGGGGGCGCAAGTGGCAGTTCCCAGTCTGCGGCTCCTCTCGCCAACTGAGGAACTGAACTGAAGGCCGTCTGGACCTTTTAACTGGTGGTCAGTGATTCAGTGATTCAGTGGCTCCTCCTCAACCAATCAGTGGCAAAGACAACCAACCACTCACACCGCTTTTAGGTCTTTTACTCTTTGGTGTGAAGTGTTTGTGGGACCGAGCAAGGCTCGCCAGGACCAAAGAACCAACTGAAATTGTAATGTTTATTCATAATAATAATAATAATAATAATAATAGATTGGATTTATATTGCGTTTTTCTAGGCACTCAAAACACTTTACATTGAACCCATTATTCATTCACGCCACATTCACACTTGTGGTGGTAGGCTCCATACCACAGCTGCCCTGGGGCGGACTGACTGTTGGAAGCGTGGCAGCCAATCTGCGCCAAACGGCCCCTCTGACCACCACCCAACATTTACTGACACTCGTGGTTAAGTGTCTTGCGCAAGGGCACAACAACAGACGTGGATAAACTGGGATTTGAACCGCCAACCGCCCCAATCATGTTTATTATTCCCTTCTTTTTTTCTTTTTTCTTTTTTTTACCCCTTTATCATACTCCATTCATACTCATTCATACAATTTTGCAAGCAGGTCAGAACTGGCGAAATACATAAATAAAAAATATTGGCTCCATAGCGCCCTCTGTAGACACCCCAAAACATTTCCATTGCTCTAGCGGCCACTCTAAGTCGTGGAGACATAGGACAAAAACCCTCGTGTTTGCCTCATTAAGACCTACATTTTATATATCCGGACCTTTGATCTCACAAACTGTGCTTTTTCATTTGTTAAAAAAAAAAAAAAAAAAATCAACATTTTTTAAAAACTTCAAAGTCGAAACTGAAAATTTTGTGGACTTAAAAATTTAGCATTACGCAGACAAGATCTTGATGATTGAAAGTTATTCAAACTGTCACAAGATCCTTACAGTTTTATTTTTATGGCCCTTCAAAGACTTTGAAGGGCCATAAAAATAAAACTGTAAGGATCTTGTGACACTCAGTCCCTGTCCCAGTAAGTGTAGCATTAAAACAGTCTGGATTTGACTGCAGTCTTGGGAAATTCTGTTATCTTTTGCTCCCACCTCACTGGAGATTTTGTACACTGCCATAGTTTCATCAGCGGCTAAACCGGAAAGTTTTCCAAACTTGCGGGGTCAAAGGAAAGCAGCATGAAGCAGCATGAACCTGCAGTCAGAAACAGCCATAAATCACCACCTCTTCTGGTCCGCCTTCTCATCTGCTCATCTCCATGCAGGTGGACGATGGAAGACCTCCTCCAGTGAGGTCACCACATGCACAAGGTTAATCCGGACGCTGTTTTCCTGCAGACTCAGCAATTTATTGTCATGCAAATGAGTCAGCCTATCGATCAAGTAATCAATTTGTGCTGAAAAACACATACACACACACATACACACCAAAAAAAGCCAGCAGGTAGACACATATAGATCTTATCCAATGTCAGTAGATTCCGGGGACCTAAGATGGTTCTGAGCTATTCATTTGTGGGTTTTCAGTGAAGCCAAAACCTCTGGCTCTCTGCAGCAGCAGCGGCTGCAGCCAGGGCTGCACTGCTCTCTGCTTGTAAAATCTCTCTGCAATCTTAATCTTCTGCCTTTTATTCTCAAAATTAAAAAGTGAGTAAGCACTAAATTGTCTTTGGGAATCTGCAGTGGTGGACGACAGTATCTCATGATTCAATTGAATTAATTTCATTTCAACTCATTATTCCCTAAAGGTTTTGTTGTCAACTGGTTTTAGAATTTTGACGATATCAGATCCCCTACATGGAAGGAGACAGAACACGAGGCAGTGGCAGAGGGTGGAGCCAGCACCTGACCGTGGCTGTATTCCCCCCTCTGATATCACCAAGCGAGCCGAGCGGAGAGTTTTCTTCTACTTGCGGCCGGTCGTCATTTTACAGAGAAGCGTCTCCTCGTTTCACCAATAGACAAACCGCAGCAGCAAACCAGACACAACAAGGGCTAACAAGGTCGTCTATGACACTTATGGCCGCTGCGCATGGGTGACGTGTGTATTGAGTTCAATTGATCAACGGCAAGTCGAAAGGTTGGACGAACAATTGTGGGCGATTTTGTTGCTGCTCATCCGTAACAGCGAGCACTTATGGAAATGATGATTCACAGCCATAATGGAGCAGGCGTGCATCTTCACTCTGCCCCGTCCACAGTGGGCGTGGCAGAGGACGGGGCAGTTTTATTTTTTGAAAATATAAATGAAGATTCTTAATTCCTTAGCGTCCTGTTTTATTTTGTATTTTCATTCTGTCCCGTGACAGTTTGTTTTTGTTGCCAATAAAGGCAACTTCATTCCAGAAAGACGCTGATCTGATCAGCGAGCCTGCAGAAAATACCAGACGCTCTTCATTTGATCCGTTGTGATGCGAGGAGACGCTGCCTGTAACAGGCAGCCTGTCTTCTTTGTCTTCAGCTGGTGGCTCCTGTGTGCATTTACATTTAAATGTGGATACTTGACCCCGGAGACCCCCTCTACCTCTCCCACCTCCACCAGCTCCAACCTACTCAGTCCCTTCCGTCGCCTCCAAATGTTTCCTGCTATAAATCTAATATATCTAATTTTGGCAGGAGGGAGGAATTTAATCGACTGCTGAAGTTCCAGCACTCCACGAGGGGGTAGGAAGGAGGCAGTGAGTGGGGAGCATCTCGTTCCTCCACCCATTTTAAATCACCAAGTGGCCAATAAGCCACCATGAGTCAAGGACCAGCATGCTCAAGGTCTGTGCCTCCCACCCCCCCCACCCCTGTGCCGCTGTCAGCCACAGTGATTTGTCCACAGCAGCCCCTCGAGTAACTCACAGTCTAATCAAGCTGCCTTCGATACACCCGGACAGGGTCACGTGACCCCAGGGGGTGTTTCAGTGTGTCAGCTACTGTGTTTAAATGATGACCTGGTTCTCCTGGGTCTTATTCAGGGTTTGACGTCTAACTGCACAGAGAAGAAATATGGATTTCAAAGGTGACTGTAGACGTTTTAGTGCCCTGCTTCCTGATTCTTACCTGTGATCTTTAAAGCATTTTTAAATCAGGGAAAAATGAGAAATGAGAGTGCTGTGCTTCATTAAATACCAGGATGGTGTCACACATAAAGCTTTTCCCCCTCATTTGGTCCTTCCACCTCACTGCCTTAAATTTCATTCGTCAGCATCCAGTGGCAAGTATGAACACAGAGCAGTTTCCTGCAATCACTGTGACCAAACAGCCAGCAGCAGCAGCAGCAGCAGCAGCAGCAGCAGCAGCAGCAGCAGCATGAACAGGGATTTTTTTTTTTTCCGAGAAGTAAAAAGCTGATGGTCATGCAAATTATTTGTTCTTTTTTGTTTTTTTTATTTTATTGCTTTTCGGGAGCTTTGTTTCCCTTGAGAGGTTTGCAGGCCACAGTGAGATGAGCCTGTGTGTATGTTTATGTGTGTTTGTGTGTGTGTGTGTGTGTGTGTGTGTGTGTGTGTGTGTGTGTGTGTGTGTCTGTGTGTGTGTTTTCAATGGCGGCTGCCCAATTCGGAACAGTCGCACAGTCACATAAGCCACGTCTGGGAAAAGCTGCTTATCGGACTCATGATAAACAACATGATTAACAGCTGCTAACGTCAACACACACACGCACACACACAACACACACACACACACACACACGCACAAGAACAACATAGTCATGTCAACTTTTTATTCAAATTTCATCTGAGTCAAAATGATTCCCTTTACAAGTTTTTGTTCCTTTTTGTGTGTACGCTTATAAAAACACACACACACACACACACACACACACACACACACACACACACACACACACACACAGACACCCCCACACACAGGTAAGTAAACAGTGTGTTGCTGTACTTTGGATCGGTTGAAACTGAGCGAAACTCGGCGGTACAAGCAGACGGACGAACAGAAGAAGAAGATGGCCGGAGTTTATTTGCTGCTGCTGGCAGCCGGTTTGCTGCTGGAGGTGAACGGACTGCCGGTCGAGGAGGACACAGGTAGAACCTGAGGGGAGAAGGAGAAAATTGTGATAGTCAGATTTGCCTGAACATAGAGGAATCAGTCTTAAAGGTCAATAGAAAAGAGAGGTCGGGGAAATAGTTTTTTGTTGTTTTGCTCTGATTTTTTTTTTTTTTTTTTTTTCATTTCCAAACACAATTTTCCCATTTGGTGACCATCTGTGGTCACCAAATGGGAATCCATTCAGACCCTCCTGAGACACTCTGGGTGAAGGAGCTGTTCGCAAAGTCACTTCACCGCTAGATGGTGTAGTTTCAACCTGGCATCGCGTGGCGAAACAAGTTGGCACATACAGGCAGGATCAGCCGGTTCTCCAACTGGCTCAATGACCACAACTGCAGTTTGGACGAATCAAATAAAAAGACAGAAATTTCAATATTAAAATTAAAATTAATCTGATTTAATTTAGTTTAATTTAATTTGCTCATTTAAAAAAAAAAAAAAAACTGTAAGTGAAGAAGCAGAAGCTGTGTCTGGTTCCATGGATCAGGCGGCGTGTACCTGACCAGGGAGGCCGCCAGCTCTGTGCTGGTACGGCGGCGCAGGTTCAACAGTGGCCACCTGGAGGAGATGCTCAAAGACAACTTGGAGCGGGAGTGCATTGAGGAGCTGTGCAACATGGAGGAGGCCCGCGAGTGGTTCGAGAATGACGAGAAAACTGTGAGTGGCACCAAAAAAAAAAAACCTTGAGAACCAGCAGCACGTCCTCAGACCTGCACCTCAATGTGTGTGTGTGTGTGTGTGTGTGTCTTTGTTGCAGCTGGAGTTCTGGGCGGGATACCAGGGTAAGACCCGCCCCAGTTGTGCACATTGCTCAGAATCACAACCCTGCAGCCCTGTGTGTGTCTGTATGCAGATGGCGACCAGTGCAAGCCGCCGCCCTGCCTGAACGGCGGCGGCTGTGAGGACGGCATCAGCTCCTACGTCTGCTGGTGCAAACCGGACTTCAGTGGCAAGAACTGTGAGATCGGTGAGTCCGAAGTGGGAGTAGGGCCGAGTAGGGCCGTCGATTGAAAACATTGACAGCATCGACACCAAGGCAAATATCGGTATTGGATTGATATCTGCGTGACAGAATTGATACTTTTGTGAAGTTTCTCATCTACATATTCAGCAAATCACTCCAACTCCAACAGTGCAGTTGCAGTGTTGGGTTTTCTCACTGTTTGTCGCAACAACTAGCTGTCGTTGTTGCCGGTCAAAGGTGTGTAGGTGTGTGGTGGAAGACCTTTTGTGTAAGGCCACGCCCCTCATAGAGCTGGGTGACCACTTTTTTCTTAATTTCTTAACAGATTGTACGTGACTCATTCTACTCTGTGGTTGATTGGGTCCTTCTGTTTTGTCAGAGGTGTCCAAGCAGTGTTTGGTCAACAACGGTGGATGTTCCCATTTCTGTGTGATGAGGAACGATGCCGTTGTGTGTCGGTGTGCAGCCGGCTACCGTCTGGGGCAAGACAGGAAGACCTGCGAACCTACAGGTACCCGATTCAGATCCACTCGGTTCCTGGCAGCCAGTAAGCCCACTCAGCAACGAACATCGTCAACTTTTATCCGACTCGCCAGACTGAGCTTCTTGATTCGTCCAATTGGAAAGCGTGTTGATGCCAGCGGAGTCAGTTGGCAACACTTCCAGTTCCAGTGCCATTCATTTAAATGGAGTTGCTCACCTAGCGCTTAAAGGCGAAGAAGTCCGCCAGTTTGAAATGGCTTACTTCCACATTATGCATCCCCACTGAACATGCGCAGTAGTGTCATTTCCCATCATGCCTCTGTAACTCGAGATGAATAGGATAGGGTTAGGGTATCAGCCACACAGAAACTGCACATGGGCCGCATGGGATTTTTGGCTGCAGAACCTCGAGTGACCACTGGAAAGAAATTCTCTGTGTCGCCATATTGACTTAAAATACATCCATAATGTCCAGCACCAGGCTATCCGCCCTTAAATTAACAGCCAAAAAAAACAGTCCAGGTCAGCCAAGGTTTTATCGGTTGTTATTTACGAGCTGAGACACAGAGTCTGCCACTCAGACAGCAGCCTTTCAATCACAGCAAGACTTGAGCCGGTGCTCAGGTTTAAACAGACGCATCCTCTTCTGACTCTGACCGTGAAAACAACGTTACCACCACGCTGACGTCTGTTCAGGGTCCTGCAGAAGAGCAGAAATCTGGTTTGAGCCGGCTCTTAAATGAGGCTGCGCTTCCTGTCATTGCCTTCGCCTTTGATCCAGACGTGAGGCACCCAGAACTGTTGTCTCCTGACTTCCTCTCCTCCCCAGAGCAGTTCAGCTGCGGACGCGTCTATTTCTCAACTGGCTCCGCCTCCACTGCACGCCGCCGTCGCTCGCTGCCGCCACTGCCAGTCGCTGAGAGCGACGACGACCTCGCCTACGACTACAGCGACCTCAACGAGACAGAGCTGTTGTACGACTACAATGATTCTCGTCCGGTCAACTCAACACTGAACCTTCGCTCAGCGAGGACGCAGACGGCGGATGGCAGCGCGGCCTCTGACCCGCAGCCGACCCTCTTTCCTCTCTGGGATTATTTCGATGCACTTCCCAATCTCACGGCCAAAGAAAATCATGAGCAGAGGATTGTGGGAGGAGAGGAGGCCTTTCCTGGGCAGCTGCCCTGGCAGGTACCGAGAGCCGAGTCGGGGGGGGAGTGATGCCTACGTGAACCCAGAAGGGTGGGGCTAGATATTCCAGCTTCCACCCACCACAGCTGACAGCCAATCACTGTGCGTTGTTTACCCGGGGTTCAGTCTTCAAAGTCACTGGGAAGTAGAGGAGGACGATACTGGGGATTTTGTTAACAATCCGATAACAATTAAATACAGGGCTAGTATAGCCTACTGGAAATGTCATAACCATTATGACATAATAATAATCATCAATATTTATTTATTGTTTATTTATTATTTATTTAATTCATTATTTGATGCACACTTCCAAAAACAAATTCCTATGTGTTCTTTTGCACAAATGGCAATAAAAGGAATCTGAATCTGAATCTGAATTGAATAATTTTGTGATTTTGCGTTCAGTCAGTTGATTGTGCCCATGGTAAAACACAGGAGAGAGAGAGAGAGAGAGAGAGAGAGAGAGAGAGAGAGGGAGAGAGAAAGAGAGAGAGAGAGAGAGCTACGCTGTTAACTTAAGCAGAATTGGAGAGAATGTGTGATGAAGTTGAAGTCATTTGCCAGACGTGTAGAAGAGAAACTGCTGTAGAACACAAGTATCGATCTGATATTCAATACCATCGATATTCAGATCAATATGCCCGGCCCTCACGTAAGACAGTATTTTCTTTAATTGTTTATTAACCTTATCAACTCAACTGTCAACCTTCCTGCAGTGATTGTAATGCAGTTTTATTGGCTGTCTGTTAATCACTTTGTTGGGCAAAATGACCTTAAAGGTCCAGTGTTTAAAATTTAGCTTGATTTACGAAATAAAATCCTAACATACTGCCACTAAACACATTATTAAAAGTGTGTACCTGCAATAAAAGTAATTTATTAAAAAGGTTTTCCTACCCTGAGAATAGTTCCCATATATACAAGAATATACATAGAGCAAGGGTCTTACTCCTAGTTAGCTGCCATCTTGCACCACCATTTTTAAATGAAGCCCGACTGACAGTGCCCTAAATACAAAACTCGCTGTTAGGTGGGCTTCCTTAAAAATTGTACACACTGGACGTTTAAGTCTCCTTGTCTGTTGGGTCTAAACTTTGGCTAAGGAATTTTTTTTAAAAATATAAAATTTCCAGCCTTGACATAAGAAATTTCAAAGGTTCTTGTACAGCTAAAGCGGAACAACGAGCCACCAGGTGCCAAACAGAATATCTGCAAAATCTGTGGCATCATGGGAAACGTAGGAGTCCTGCTCTGGAGATTGTCTTAGTGCAGGTGTTTGTGTGTGTGCAGGTGGCCCTGATGACCCGCTCGGAAACCCGGCAGTGGACGGAGCCTTTCTGCGGAGGATCCCTGGTCAGCGACACCTGGGTGATCACGGCGGCTCACTGCGTGTTCTCAGTATCCACACAGAATTTCTTCGTCAGAGCAGGTAGGGGGCGGCCGTTCATCCAATGATGGCTTCTCCTGCTGTCGACGACAACGCGCTTATCCACCAATCCGCAGGCGAGTTCGACGTGAAGGCGGTGGACGCTGCGGAGCGAGACCACGCGGTGGCCGAGAAGCACCTCCACTTCATGTACAACCACCAAAGGTCCAAGTACGACCACGACATTGCGCTGCTGCGGCTGGCCACGCCGGTGGAGCTGTCGGCCCACCGCAGCCCCATCTGCCTTGGCCCCAAGAACTTCATCGAGGAGCTGGTGAGGACCTCCCCCACGTCCGTGGTGAGCGGCTGGGGGCGGCTAAAGTTCAACGGGTTGGAGGCCGCCAGGCTGCAGATGCTGGAGGTGCCCTACGTGGATCGCACCATCTGCAAGCAGAGCAGCCGCGAACACGTCACCACCTTCATGTTCTGCGCCGGCTTCCAGACGGGGATGAAGGACGCGTGTCAGGGCGACAGTGGGGGGCCGCATGCCACCCAGTACAAGGGCACCTGGTTCCTGACCGGCATCGTCAGCTGGGGGGAGGAGTGCGCCAAGGACGGCAAGTACGGCATCTACACCCGCTTGTCCAAGTACTTCCCCTGGATCAGCAAGACCGCGGGGATTCGCATCAACTGACCCCGGGGACGACGGCAGCCGTCGCGCCCTGCAGACCTCCGCCATCCCTGGATGTCCCATCAGTCACTAATAAAATGGGAGTTTTTAAATCGTGATTCCGTATTCTGCAAAATTCACTTTTCTGGTCAGTCAACTCTCGAAACATTTTGGTTTTTCCACTTAAAAACAAAAACACAAACACACAACACTGGCAGCCCTCTGTGATGTCACAAAGCTCAATGACCACAGTACCCAGCCAAACCCCCTTCCAGACGTGTGGTCAAGAAGCTCCTATTGTTGTCTACTTAAAACCACAAAATATGAACTAGTATATCCATCCATCCATTTTCAGTACTCGCTTCTTCCTGCATGGGCGTCTGATGGAGCCAATTCCAGGGCGAAGGCAGGGTGACAATCTGGACAACTTGTCAGTTCATCACAGGGCTGAACTAATATATTTAAAAAAAAAACATTTTTTTTAATTCTTTCATGCTTTTCATGCCTGTAGCGTCACACTGAAATACTGTGGAGGCTCTTTAACGTGATGAAAAAAGTTACATGATGTATGAAACAACTGTCAAATAGGAATGAAAAGACACCTGAATATCTTTTATTGAGAACTATAGAATATTTATAAACACATAATAACAATTACAAGTTAAACACTGCAGTCTGTCAAAAAGATGCATTTTTATTAGAAGTTGGCAGAAATGTGTGTGTGGGACTTTTTTTTTTTTTTTTTTTTTTTTACCTCCACTCCACCTGTTTTCTGATGCGTCAGTCCAAACACACACAACAGGAGGGCTGAAGGGTTGGAATGGCCATGTGATGGGTTGAAAATACTGCTGTTGGCTCCTCCTTCTCCTCCTCCAGCCATCTAGAAAGCAGATACAGGTCACATGACCTCACATCCGCACTTCTCTTCTGCCTCTTGCCGACTCTTCACGTGCACTTCTCCGAGGAAGCTCTGCTGGACCCGGTGACGGGCTCCACCTTCAAGGAGGGAGAAGATTCCGCCAAGCATTATTCTTCAGTCACTTCACAAAGGTTGTGGCTTGACTGAGGAAACACCAGTTAGAGAAGAGTGGTTTGAGGTGAGGTGTGGAAATGAAAGTCTGATTGAAGAGATTCACCCACAGCTGTATTTGTTGCTGCACTGATTCCAGTCAGTTACAGGAGCTACGAGACACGAGGCACTGTTCAGTAACACCAAGATTAACATCCCGCGAGGTTTATTTCCAGCGCTGCGGAAACTTCTAAACTGGTCCTAATGTGACCTGCAGGTCCAGGCATTCAAGGTGACCTTTGACCCTTGATATAACAACATCTCTTTTGAATACATAACTATTAACACAGTGATGTACACAAAGCATTAGGGAGATGACTGCAGACGTCCAGATCACATACTTCTGCACTAAACAGTTGATTTTGGGTTGTTGTTTTTTTTTAGTCCATAAAGTGCCTCACACTTACAAAAAAATAACTGTTAAAATGCAGATCTCTATTTTTGCACTTGAAATCACACATAAGGTATGAAGCGATGTCAGTTCAGAGGAAAAAAATGCCGTCACTTCCTGTGAGGAACAATGGAAGCCATGTTCACATTTGTGTGCGACGCAACAAAGGTTCAATGGTGCATTCAAGTGCAACAGAGGAAGTAAGAAGTATGTCATCTGGAGGACAGAGAGCCTGAGCAGCAGCGACCAGGAAGTCTGAGCACAGACCTGCTGCCACCACTGCTCCAAATGGACCCGATGCCAAATTTCCACTGGTTATATCTGACACGTCCACTTGTGTTCGACACGACTCATATCTGTTGCTGTTCAAACTTTAGGAAGATCCAGTCGTCCTGCGCACAGAGTTTGAGTCTGGACTGAAACATAACATAAAAATAAAGCGCAATTCTCATGAAATACAATCAAAATCGACTCGACTCCTCCACAGGGAACCTGTGAGCTGCCAACTCAGTGCATACAACTCCCCTGACACTGTGCTTAGTCCCCCTGCTGGTGAAAAGTAGCAGTGCGGCCAAAAATAAAAAGGACACTGAGGCGTGTGCGGTGATTTCTGCATGCAGAAGAAGAACCACAGAGGCAAAATGCTACAACTCCAACATCATTATCATCACTGGGTTAGCCCAGAACTTTAAAGGTCCCATATTAGAGCCATTTTCTGGACAAAGGTTTTCATCCTTGACCAAAGTGGAGCAGCCTGCCAAACCAAAAACTAACAGCACATTTAGCCCCCTGTTTACAGTCTCCCACTAGTTTGGGCTTCCCACACGTTTTTAAAAGGTATAACAAAAATAAGACATTCTCAGAGGGTGGAGTCAACATCTGGCAGCGAGTGTGTTCACTGGGAGAGTCTCAGTTACATCACTGAGGGCTGATAATCAGAACTGTGTGTTTTAGCACACCGTGTTCCTGAAAAGTGGAACAGTCAGAGTAAGTAAAGGACAAACTTCTCTAACTTCTGGAAAATCAATCGACGGAAAACAGGAAAGGGATTCTGACTCAATATGGGGCCTTTAAAAAGCAGCGGAGTTAGCAGCAAACACAAATAAGCAGGCAAATAAAGTCTTATCATGTGCAAGTATGACACCACTGGCCATCGTAAGATGTCACATGAAACGAGGCACCGTGCATAAACACAAAACATCAATTCCTGTGACGTGTTCTGGCTATAATTAGCGACTGGTGCTCATCAACCGCTCATCTCCAAAACCTCGATGGGTGGAAAGAAGCTGGAGGAGGCATCACATTTGGGAAACAAAGGCCTTGAAATGGACTGCAAAAAGCAATACTGCAAAGGCAAAAACCAGCGTCTTCCAAATGAAAAGCCGCGTACCAAGCTAGCAATGATTAGCTGAGCTGTTTGGCACCAGAAAAGAGAGATGACACGGGATGAACTTTTAAAATCCCCCAGTTTGTCTTTACATCTTGGCTGTAATAGCGGCGGAAGAGATGAAGAAGGAAAGTCCAACGTCCAGTTCTGAGGTCCGTGTGCTTTGCTCGCCTGCAGCCTGCCCAGGCCGACACGCTGCTGCTGATGTGCTTCTTCAGGACTCATGATTAATTATGTTTGTGTTGCATTTATGGAAACCCGTCGAGATGAGACGCCTCCGTTCTCTTCTCCCTGATTGGCTTTCAGCAGGTCTCTCCCAAGATCCTGTGCAGGTCCTCCGAGAGGACGCGGCCCTCTTCACCCCGACTGATGTTCCTCACCGTCCTGAGATCACACACACACACACACACACACACACACACACACACGAGACAACACAACACGACAACAAAGAGACATCAGTGCGACAGTGTTTCCATCCTCTAGTCTGGATCATCGTTTCCACCCAACCCTAGTGGTCGGTGGTGTTATTGCAAGGGGTTCATGAAAATGAAATCTAATACTTTTTGACAGCCTTTGACATTTATAGAAAAAGGCCTTATATCTGTCACAACACATTGTCAAATGACTTATTTTACATGGCTAATATTTTATACAATATGACTTTTATGAAATGACTTTATTTAATGAGACTTGCATTGTCAAAGCCACTGCATGGCGCTGTTAATACATTAAACTTAACTCAATCTGTATGCTTTTCAAATGATGAGCCCCCTAGTGCTTCAGTTGGGCATACAACATTAATTCCTAATGATACTTTAATTGTAAAACACTTGAACGAAGGTTACAAGGTTCTGGATGCTACATCAGGAAAGCTTGTATTTGCCTCAAAGGTTGAAAAATGTCAACTTTCACTCTCAATACTGGGGTCCTTTTGGGTCAATAAAAACATGCAGGGGGTCCAGGACCCCACAGGGGTTGAGAGCCACGCTTCCTGATTGTGTCTTCATGTTGTTTTTTACCACATTCCTGACGAGTCCTCGTGCACCAGCTCAATGACGTCACCGCAGTTGAAGATGATGTCATCAGCACTGGCCATGCTGCTCTCCACCATGACTCTGTACCTGCCGGACAACTGAAAGGCAAAAAGTTGGGAAAGAATTTCACCAAATGGAATTGTGTAAAAAATGAACGATAAAAAAAATCTATATAAAAAAAACAAAATGTAAGAAAACAGTTTGCAAGAAAAGAGCCGCACCAGCGGTGCCAGTTGGTCGTCGTCGTCGTCCTCGTCCGAGTCAGAGATGTTGGAGAAGTCGGTGGCTGCAGCCCAGTCCTCCAAGCCCTCACAGATGGCCACCGAGTGGGCCGGGCCGGGCCAGGCTGCAAGGCAGCAAAGCCACAAAATTATTACATTTTTTTTTAAAAACAATCCACACATCAAAAATCATTAATTTCTTTGCACTGCACTCACCGCGTTGCGGTGAGTGGACGACAGGGTCGGAGTGGGCGGGGCTGCTTCGTGTAGACTCCTCCCCCTTCATCCTGCCGGCTGCGGCCGAGCTGTGAGGGACAGTGAAACACGCTGAGCAGCCTCCTACCGGCGCTTGGCTCCACCACACACACACCTGGGGCGCACTGGACGGCATCCACCACGGCACACACACACACACACACACACACACACACACACAGGCAGACAGGCACAGGACCAACAACAACAACAACAACAACGTGCACGGCGTCACCACAACGAGCTCCTCGGTCCAGTGGGTCACAGTCATACACATCACAGCGAGCAACAACCTGAGTCGCGAGCGGCTGTGATATGTGGACGGCAGGTGAGTAACGACTCGCATGCAGAGGTAAAACAGAATTTGTACAAGAGCCCCGGTGACGCTGAGAGTTTGTTAGGGATGAAATAATCAAGAGGGATTCTAATAATGACGAGGAAAATGGCACCTAGTCACCCCAGAGCGGAAGCACCCCCACAAATGCTGTGTGACACGTATAGTTAAAAAAAAAGATTTATTTTTTATTTTTAGTTATTATTTGTTCATCTTTGGTATCCAAATCTCTTTGTTGCTGCGCAATCAACATTTGTCACACGATTGCTCATGTTTTCTTGTGTTATGGAAAAAAATAATAAATATTTGAATCATAAAAAATGATTTGTTTTGTTATTTTCATTCACTCACAGTCAGACTTTAGCAGAACATCCTCCCTGTATCAGGCAAAAACCACAATGCATTTTCAAGGCCCAGAAAAAAAAAAATGCATGCTAACGAGCAAGTGGTGTTTTATCAGGTTCTCCAACAAGGCCATGAACACACAGTGGAGGTCTGTTGTTGTTTCTATTCTTCAGAACCCCGGAACGCAACGTGACCGAAATGTGTGTTTCCTCCTCCGACAGGCCAGTTGAACTCTGGAGGTTCTGAAGGGAGAAACCCGGATGCGTCGCACCGAACGCCAACAACATCCTACACCCGCACAGCAAGGCGTCTCTGACTAGGTGGGAAAACTGGGAGCGTTTCAACGGCAACAGGGAGGAAAGAATGAAGGTAGAGTCACCTGTCCGAGAGCAGCGAATCAGAGAGCGGCAGGGAGGCGGCCTCGTCGTCTGGGAGGAAGAGACACAGAAGACACAGGCTCACCTCTGACACCCATGCCCAGCTCCAAGTCCAGAACTGTATCACACAAAGCTGAGTCGTTAAATGAAGCACAAGTGTTGGGAATTTTTACAAAAAAAAAAAATCAAACCGTGTTGCAGTTTCAGCTGGTTGGTGAGAATTTTACGGATCTCCGTCAGCCAGGACACTTTCACTTCCACTGTGGGAGCCTGGAACACATGCACACGCACGCGCGCACACAGCAAGAAGACAGACCATGTGGTTACACATACATACATACATAGATACATACATACAAATGTTGTAAAGGTACCTGGATGACGTAGACCACCTCCCTCCCGCTGTACCACATCTCAAACTTCCTCACGTCTCCTTTCACCGTGTCAGTCACTCCCACGGCGCTCATCTACACACACACACACACACGCGCGCGCGCGCACACACACACACACAGAACAAACCGCTACGTATATGTGCGTGTGCCTCTTTTGACTCTCCTGACACTTTTATAGCCTATTTATTTGTATCGCATGCTGGAGCAATATTCTCATCAGATCATTTGCAAGGCAAATCACTGTTGTTGACCAGGCTGCAGCTGAAAAGAGAGTCACTTAGGTGGCAGAAAGGCAGGAATAAAAAAACAAAACAACACACAATCATTTCAAGTAAATTTGATGAAAAAAGATATTATATTATATATATATATGATATAATATTTTGCACATTTCTTTTTTTTTTAAATATAACACCAAAGATAATCACCAAACAAAAAAATAGGAAATACTAACAACAAAAGAGGGAGACAGAGAAAGAAATCCAAATCCAAATCAGTGAACTTCCGGATATGAGGAGTGTGTGCTAAAACACCCCTCTGTGATATCACAAAGGGCACTGACGTTGATAATGCTGGGCTACTGGCCACACCCCCCACAGCCATGTGTAGGCTTTGCTTTCTGAGGCTGTCCTATTTTTTTATTATACCTTTCAAAACTGTGTGCAAGGTTCAAAATAGCATCTGCTAGCGGGAGGCTGTAAACACAAAGCTAAATGTGTTGTTTTCTGGAGTTATGCAGTGTTTTTGGTTTAACTAATCATAGCACGCTGCTCCACTTTAGTCCAGGATGAGTCTAGATGGGAAAACGTCTCTGAATGTTTAGCAGAAGGCTGGAAGCAGAGGGCTAAACATGCTGCTCTCTCTACACCCAGAGACGTCGACCAATCGCGCGAGGCTGCTCTCAGTCTAAATGTGACCATGTGACTGGGACGGCGGCGCGTCTCCTCACTCTGAGGCAGGACTTGAAGCTGTAGAAGGGCGTCGCCCGGTCGGCCGCGTCCTCGTCCCGCCGCTTGCAGAAGAGCAGCGCGTGCTCGTACAGGAAGAGGTGCCGCTGCATGGGCTTGAACCTGGCCAGCTCCTTCATGCGCACCGCCGCCCTCTTGTGGCTGATCCACACACTGAAGCCACCCTGAAGCACCACCCGGCCCAGCTGGCTGAGGTCCCCCTGATATCCTGTGATGGCGATCTGGTGCATGGAGTCGTTGACAGACTTGAGCAGCTCCAGCATGGAGTTCAGCGCCTCCTGGAGTTCACAGCGGTACTGCTCCTCAGTGCAGTGTTTCAGCAGCTCCTGTCGACACACACACACACACACACACACACACACACACACACACACACACACACACACACAGGTAAGAGCATCTCACCTCTCTTGGCTGCCCCCGATTTGATCTAAAGGTCTGAGTGAAAACGAACTCAGTAATTATGGTGAATCTTTTTGTTTAAGGTTACTCCAAGCCACCAGAGGGCAGTCAAACATTACATTGATTGGAAGTTGAGGGTTACCACAGGTATCATAAGTTGATCAATTGAGTTAACCAAGACCCTGGGAGGTGAGGAAAAACATTAATTTAATTTGTTTGGTGATTCATGTTGACTTGAAACCTTGAAAGGGAAATAAAGCGCAGCGTGAACCCACAAGAGGACATAATCACATAATAATTTTGCATTTAGCAGAGTACACGTCTAAACCATACTCCCATCAGCCAAGTGTGGCTCAATATAGGACTACACGGACCTTGAGCAGCAGCTGGTACTTAGTGAGACGCTGGACTGGTTTGAGGAGGTAGGAGTCGAGGCCCAGCTTGTGATCCAGCTTCTTCTGGCACTCCTTCAAAAAAAGACAGAAAGAAGAAGAAGATGAAGTGCACAGGTAGAATATTCAAAAAACAAAGCTCAAACCTGGCAACCTCACACAACAAATCTTTCAGGCGTGGGAGAGGTTTGCTGGTACCTGGAAGAAGGCTGAGTCGGAGCACTGTCTCCACAGCAGCTCCGAGCGAGGCTTGTTCTGGCAGTAGCGCTCGTACACCTGGAACTTCTCCTTCTGCTCGCACACAGAAAAAAGTCCCAGTTAGATCAGCCAGGTGCAAGCCACACCTGCCAGGCCGGCAGCAGAGCTCCCCGCTGTTCTCTCGCCGTGGTTTCCTCACCCGCTGCAGGAAGCAGGAGCCCACCTTCTCCGGCGTCTCCAGGCAACGCTGCAGGTCCTGGAGGAAGACCCTGAAGAGGGAGAAAAGATGATCAGCGTGACTGCTTGTCCTGGAGCTCTGTGTGCAAGTGTGTGCACACATGCATGTGTGTGTGTGTGTGTGTGTGTGTCTTGCCTGCTGTGAAACTGGTAAATCTCCGGCATGTTTCCAAACAGGACATCCTTCTGGCTGCGCAGAGCAGCAGGGAGGAGGTTGGACGTGGACGGGTCCTCCATCTCCGCCCTGTAGCCCTGAGAGGAGAGGAAAGGAAGGAGAGTGGATGGAGGATGGGGGAGGGACAAGAAGATAAATTTCAATAGATGTTCAAATTAGAGCTGTCAGCATTAACACAATCATAGCGATGAGATTAAAAACAAGATTTTTTTTAATCGCATTTTAATCGCGAGCTTTTTGTCCCCTCCATTCAGCCGTAGTTTGGTTCCTCAATCTATGTTTCTACAATGCATCCTGCTAACATTTGCTGTGTTCATTCCGTGCAATTCACACTGCGGTGATGGTTAACGCAGCCACCTGCTAAACTCACTAAACTTTTGGGTGCAGCCAACGTCCCTCAGACCGGCGAGGCACCAGACCTGTGGATGAAAGTACATCCAAGAAGCTAAGCTAACTAAAGCCACTGCTGAATGGGTGGCAGCTGAATGCTCTGCCCCATCGTATGTCGTCCCGCCAAGGGGAACAATTGTTCACGCATACAGGAGCTGTATGAAACTGAGAAAGGAACCAGTCGCCTGTTTATTTGATTCCCAATGAAGTCGCTCCAGTTAGAATGGCTTTACATCAATATGGACATAAAAAACTGTCTTGAAATGCAAAACAACAGAATTTTAAACATGCAAATCAAAATGCGATCAATCTCGCTCAACTATGGAAGGTCAGAGACTGATCTCAATTAATAAAATGTATCGTTTGACAGCCCTTGTTGAAATACAAATGCTGCGTCAGAGGAGGGATAGAGAGTCTCACCAGGAGGACGGACAGCAGCTCGTCCACATAGATCCTCTCAGTAGCAATCAGCTCCTTCATGACGTGTCTGATCACAGGAGACAACCAGGAAAGACACATCAAGTCACACACACACACACACACACACACACACTAAGACACAGCTGCAGGCTATTACACCTGCCAAACCTCAGGGACAGGGGTCAGGGGTCATGGACGACGCACCGTGTGACCTGCTCCGGATTGTCCTCCGCCTCCGAGTCCGTTTCTGAGACGGCGCCGCCATACAGGCAGCTGCGGTTGCCCTGAAAGTCGTGCATGACCTCGATCTGTTGAGGAGGAGGGAGGCAGGGACGCAGGGAGTCAGTGCAGAAACACGCTGTCCACCAGCGTCTTGGTGCCATCGTGGAGTTTTGTTGGGTTCAATGTGTGCAGCAGCACTTTTTGGTTGAACTGAAAGCATTTAGTGCCGTTTGTGTGTTTCCTCCTCTGAGCACCATGAACATTGGGTGCAACACACGCACACAGACACACACACACACCCACACCCACCTTGGGCTGGCTGCTGGTCCTCCTGGCAGCTCTCTTGCCAGGCAGCAGGTCAAAGGAGAACTTGGAGTTGAGGACATTAAAGTCAACGCCTGCAGGAAGGAAAGGTTAGATATGTAATACTGTTCAAGCATCAAAATACACTTGATTCATCAGACTGACTGCTTACTGTAAAAGTCTAAGTGACTTGGAGATAATTAGATTTTATGCTGATGTAATATGCAGAGAGGAGCTGTAGGAACAGTGCAGCAACTGGTGACCTGCGTTTGACCTGCGGTGGCTCAGTCACCTGCTGTCGACCTGTCAGGCATGTATGTAACTATGTAACTGTGTGTGTATACAGTATGTGTATGTTGCATGGTAAATATGTAAAATACGTATATTGTCATTCATTATATTTATAAGTAAATTACTTGCATGTTTTGTTAATACTAAGTCAGTAAAACATCTCTATGACTATTTTTTTCTCTAAGTATCAAGCAGCATATAGAGAGGAATGAAGATTGTTATTGTGTTCATTATTTATGGAGAAGGCAAAGGAGTTTATAAGTTGTTCTTGTCACTCCTTTTTGAAAAATATATTCTAGATTTTATGTTCAAACAGTTTGTCTAATTATCTTCTTTCTTTTTTGTCCTTCACATTTGAAATAAATACTGAAATCAAAATCAGATCAGATTAAACTCTAAGCAATCTTGTAGCAAGTTGGCAAGTTGCCGAACCTCCCTGTGACACTGTATTGAAGGCACCTGTGCCCTGTGTGACATCACAAAGGGTTTAATTTCTAGCACTGAGTACACATGCCGTCTGCAAAGTGGCGCGAGCAGAAAACATAAAGGACTGAAGCTCATTTCACTGGTGGGCAGTTGACAGAGAGGATTGAGACGCTGATTGCTATTGGAAAACACTGCTGAGGAGAATTTTGGCATTGAACTCATCAGAGTGAGTGTCTGAACCCAAATCCAGTGCCGGCCAGCCAGAGGTCACGCTGAGAGGTCAAAGGGTCGTACCATGTTTGGGGGAGAAGAGCGGCGACTTGCAGCGCTGCGAGGTCAGGTCGGCCTCGGGCCTCGGCGCCACCAGTTGCACCGGCCTCACCTGCACGTCGGCCAGCTTCCTCAGACACTGCTCCCTGTTCCTGATCATCGACTGCATGCAGCTCAGCTTCTCCGTCACCATGAAGATCTGCGACTGGAGACACACGGCGGTGGGTGAGGCGTCGGTTCAGACACGGACCCGTCGGGTCGCGAAGGCCTCGGTCGCAGTACCTGCAGCTGTGGTGTGAGGATGGCTTCGAACTCCAGGCTCAGGATGTCCTGGTTGCTCTTCAGGGCCGACGGCACCCTCTCCTGGTGAGAGACCAGGTGCTGCAAGGCCTCCTGAGCGCCCTCCCTGGTCTGGAACCGGTCCACCATCTGACTGGCCAGGAGATAGGCGCCCTCATCACACCAGCGAAGAGCCTGAAATAACACACAAACACGATATGCATTGATACGAGAAGCCAGTCGACTCAGCTCAGGGATTGGTTGCTTTATTGCAGATGTGAATATTTCTCTTTGTCTGAAAGCATGACTGTATTATTGTTTGCTTGGCAATAACGTTTTTTCTAATCAATCAATCAGTCAATCTGTATTTGTATAACACCTTTCATACATAAAATATGCATCCAAAGGCGCTTGAAAATAAAAAATAATAATAAGACAACAACATTGAACAGAAGTGCAGCAGTCAATTAAAACCCTCCCCCAAAAACAACAACAACTACAAAAAAAACAAAAAAAAACTCTGTTACCCCTTCCAGGCGGAGCAGCAGGTCTCTGGCACGTGTGAGCGATGCGCGCTTGGTGCGTATGGCGTTGGTGATGACGTCACAGTGGTGCCGCAGCTCGTTGCAGCGCTGAACGATGAGCGCCAGGGCGTAGTGGTGGTTTGCCGCCATCTGGTGGCCGTGCAGGATCACCATCTGGGCGCGAGACATCTCTCCCTGGCAGACAGACAGACAGACCCTCCTCAATCACTTCCTGTGACATTGAGTATGCCTGTGTTACATCTAACGTATTAACAGCGTTATGCAGTGACTTTAAGAATGCAAGTCTCTTACTGAAAGACAACAAATTTCATAGAATAAAATTTTATCATCATCAAAGTCATATGATATCAAATAAAAGTCGTGTGTGTGTGTGTGTGTGTGTGTGTGTGTGTGTGTGTGCGTGTGTGTACTAGCCTTGGCTTGTTTGTCCAGCAGCTCCAACTCCCTGAGCAGCTGTTCTGTCCGAACCACCGTCGTGCCCACAAACGCGATGCCTTTCTCCTCCTCGGTGAGCCTCGTCAACACGTCGTCAAGCTGCACGTGCACACGCACACACACACACGCGCTTAATTCAAACTTGTTTTTCAGCGATGAAGAAATTTGAGAGATTAGATTCCATCATTTTGCAGCTGAGGACTACGCGGCTGACCATCAGCCCCACCTGCTGGAAGCTGATTTCATACTGCAGCAGCTGCAGGTACTGCTGCAGCTTCAGGTGGTGCTTGTCAAAGAAGCCGTCGAAGGCCTCCTCCATGTCTCTGAGCTGAGCCAGCAGCCTGAAAAGAAGATGGCAGGGTGAGTTTGGCTCCCAGTCTGGCCGCTCCGCCAGGCAGAGAGGACCAGGGCCAGGCCGGGCTTCTCTGCCTGGTGCCTGCAGACTAGCAACACTTTTCCTATTAATTTCCCAGGCGTTTGAGCCGCTCTACCTGTGCACAGTGTCCATGTCGGCCCTGATGTCCTCCTCATCCTCCGTGTCTCTCTTAGAGGCCTTGACCGTCTCCAGGTTGGACAGCAGCAGACGTCCCTCCTTCAGCACGTTACGGATGTCCTCCTGAGAGTGTGAGGTGCAGAGAGCAGCGTGACACGGCGCAGGAAGATCCAGCCGTGGGGAAGTGGAGAGAGAGTGCGGACCTTCATCTGTCGGTATCTGTGCGTGTGCGAGTGCAGCAGGAACTCAATGGCGTTGGCTTCGTCCGGAAGTTCCGTCTCAGAGAGCTCCGACCCGAAGCCCTGCAGCACCTGGGCGATGTCCTTCACCGTCACTGCAAAGGTCTCGATGGCCTGAAAACAGGAAGTTGGGGGCGTGAATGCACTGTTCTGCTTCCTGAACTCCAGGTGGCGCCATGCGGGCAGCTACCGTGCGCAGGACGATCCAGTCGCTCTGGCAGTACTCCACTTTGGCCGCAAAGTCCGACGTCAGGTGGTTCTCATCGATGTAGCGCAGCAGGTCGCCCACCGAACGCAGCATCACCACCTGCAGACACACACGGAGAGGCAGCAGACAGGAAGTGACACGTGACCCGTCCCAGCAACGACCTCAGCAAGCACACAAGGGGGAGGGAACATGTTCCAACGCACCGGCATCTTCAGCAGGAAGTCGTCCTGGCTGAAGCGGAAGCCCAGGTCGGTGCTTGAGGACGGGCTGGGGGCGGAGCTTAACAGGCCGGAGGGGCGGAGCACCAGGATCAGATGCAGATTGCCAGGGAATGAAGTCTGGGGGCAGACGAAGAAGAGCATCGTGTAATCTGTCAGCAAATCACAAACAACTTTAACCCTTCACTCGCTTCACACCTTTGCACCTATAAACTCTGTAGAAGTCCAGAAAGAGGCAGACTTAGCCCTCTGTTTACAGCCTGCTGCTAAAACTGAAGCTTTGTTGAACCTTCCACATGTTTGTGAAGGGGCTAAAAAAGAGAGGGAGGGGGCAGCTCACCTGGCTCGCTAGGGGTTTGGTCACTACACACACAGCTGAGTTTTCAGCTTTTCTAAAAAGCAGAGGAATGAAGACGGCGAAGCAGACACACTGTGAATGCTGTGGGGAAAACATTGGCGAGGGGAATTTTTTTTACAAAATTTAACTCCTTTAAAAGGTACAGACAGACAGACAATCAATATTCAACCGTAACTTTTTTTGCAGGTTGTGGAGTTTCTTTCTCTGGTGTGACTGGCCTCGATGTGACTGGCCTCAGTGTGCGGCTGCTATCAAACAGCATCCTCACCACGCAGGTATTTACCAGCAGGATCTGCTGCTTAGTAGTAGCGGGAGAATCAGTATCATCCATCTCCACTGTCAGCGGACTTGCTGTCGTGTCGTGTCGTGTTGTGTTGTGCTGTGTTGTCGGCCGTGAGCATCTGGAGGTGGTGGACAGTCAGTCACTGAGCGGTGGAGTCCAGCGGCGCTCAGCAAATCGCATCAGTGACAGACCCACAGCTCAGCAGACCCATCATCTGAACCGTGTGTGTGCGTGTGAGAGACAGAGAGAGTTGACACACTTACGTGAGGCAACTACACTGTAATCTGCGATGACTTTGTGATTCTGTCTTTCTCTCAGATGAAATAAATCCCTTTAACCAAACATCACATAATCCCTGCTTCACACACATCATGTCCTGTGAGCAGTACCACCGCCACCAGGGCGCATCATATCCAAAGAGGAGTGCTGTTGTGTTTCAGCAGAGCAACTCTGCATGACTCCTGCTGCAGCAGCAGCAGAAGCAGCAGCAGCAACGGATCTTTCTGTTCCCCTCAGCTGCAGCGACTCGTCATGTTCCCACTAGTTACATAAAAAGCTGCACAAGTTGAGGACGTTCGGAGAACTGCTGCAGTGCACCGACGCACATCCTGTATTCTGCATCAGGCACGCACGCGCGCGCACACACGAACGGCTCGTTTGTCATTGGCCCGTCCTGCTCCTCCGCACAGCCCAAAACACTCAACTACTCCTAGCTGGTCCTAAAGAAAACCCAGAAGGGTTTGTTTTTTTCTCGACACCTGCGGAAGCAGGAACACACACACACACACACACACACACACACACACACACACTCCTCCTGCCAGCCTGTGTGTGTGTGTGTGTGTGTGTGTGTGTGTGTGTGTGTGTGTGTCGCAGCGGACAACAGTTCCTGGAGCAGCTCCTCTCTGCTGCAGTATCACCGCCCCGTGCGAAGCCTCCCACCCTCCATCTCCTCCTCCCACTCCCCCTCCTCCTCCTCTTCCTCCCCCTCCTCCTCCTCAGCTTACCGCGGCCCGGCGCAGGCGGGGGAAACCCCGCAGCGGGCTGGACTCGGCCATGGTCCCCCCTCCCCGGTGCCTCGGTCTCTCCCGGCGGCAGGTGGAAGTCCGCAGTGGGTCTCGGTGTGTGTGGAAGCTTCGCCGCAGTGTCCGGGCTGCTGTGCCGGGCCGGAGTTGAGCGCGCACCCTCCCACCTCAGCCACGAGCACTCCTGCTCGGCTCGGGACTGGACTGGGATGGACGAGGGCGGTGACGGCGGGATGCGTTCACACTCACCTGACGTCAAAGCCGCGCACAAAAAAAATAAAAAAAATTAACAAACGTACAGAGACAAACAAAGCATTGTCAAAAATAATGATTGGGAAATTATTTGCAACACTTTGCCGCGTTTTCGGGAAAAACGGATATTGCCACCTCAAGGCAATATCCGGTTTCCTGTCAGGTGAGCCGTTTTTTTAAGTAAACTTTTAATTTCCTGTCAGAGAACAAATGACTGGACATGATTTTATTAACAAAGTAGTAGGCGAAGGAAAATAAAATGTTGACTCTGTGTGTGTGTGTGTGTGTGTGTGTGTGTGTGTGTGTGTCAGAGAAAGAGAGCGACAGAGTAGAGAGAGAGAGAGAGAGAGAGAGAGAGAGAGAGAGAGAGAGAGAGAGAGAGAGAGAGAGAGAGAGAGAAGATTTTCCCTGGATCCACAAGGTGGCGGTGTAAAGCCAGTGGATCGGATCGCCATCCACCACTCCAATCTGACTGTGCTCACGTTGCTTTTCCATTGCGGTGTAAATGAACAGTTGATTTGAAATGAGTGAACACACAAAAAAACCCACAAAGAAACAAACTTCATAAAAAGAAATAAACCAAAATTTTTTTTAACATCTTTGTTTTGCATTTAGTCAAATGTTAATCATCAGTTTTGCCCTCAACTCGATCTCAACAGAAGAGGGGTGTCCCATTCTTCTGACATCTATTTGATTTTACCCCACTGCTTCCCATCACTGATGGCTCCAGGCTGAGCTTCTTGGCTGGCTCTGCTCGGGAGGAGACAGGACGGTATTATGGCTCTTGGCTTCAAGACTCAGACCTTTAAAAAGCTCAGCCACCTACTTTTGGATCCCTCCGCTGCACTGAAATTAAACTCCTGGCAGCGGTTGCAGCCTGAGTTTTCCATGTGAAGTCAATGTAAAAAAAAAATTTAAAAAAAGCCCATTTAAAAAGGGCTGTTTTCAAAAATTTGTTTTAGCGAAAGGATGGAGTTTTCTGAGGAGTTGACTGACAGGACTGAGGCTCGGATGTTTGGTTAAAAACTTGGATGAGATTGGACCTTTAGGGCCTTTTATATTTGAATCAATGGAGGCTGAATGTGACCTTGTGTCTGTTTGTCCACATGTATGTCACCGTCATGCGGCCCGGTGTCCATGTGGAGACCCCGCCCTCACTCCTCCAGAGGAAAAATTGCACTGTCATGTTGCGTTTGGGTCAGAGTGGCCGCGGGCCAGACGAAGTCCAACTGTTTCCAGGAAGCCTGGGAGGCAACGTGACCTCTTCTATTAAGACCTGAGCCTGCTGTTTGCGTTTCACCCTAAACCCCTCATGCACGTCTCAAATAGCTTTGATCTGGAACTGGACACTGGTTAGGAAAGGGGGTTTCCTGCAGCTGCGGGAAGACGTTTGTCTGCTTCATTAAATAAGCTCTTCCAGCCTGGAGCTTTAAATTCCCATTGCATCCATCTAGGTGTCACATAACACTTCAGCTGGTGCTGCCTCTCAGGCTTGATTTTCACCAAGGTGCACAAGAAGCCGCTAAACCCTGAGAGGTCCCAGCAGTGACCTCTGCCCTGTGTGGCAACCCAGAGCTCATTGCACTCACTTCCAGCTCTGACTTAATTATGATTTATAAGAATACCCTTATAATACATTTTAGCAAACATTTTTGTAAATGGATATCATGCATTCAAGAAGCACATCATTCCGTGGCATTTTCAATTTTTTTTTTCAGGATTAATAACATATTAATCTGTGATGATTTGTATACAATGCAAAATCACATGCAAATCAAATTGCTTTTCAATTGGATAAAGGGAATAGAAGGCTATTATTCAATTTCTTTGAATCAGATTTAGTGGTATTTATTGACAGTAATGTCACAGTTACATTTCTCATCATTATTCATATTGATAATCTGATTTCTACTCTTCATGTTTTTTCATAGTAAAACACATATAAAGAAATATAAATAATATTATGAGCTAGTATAAATACCAACATACCATTACCCTTTTTGGATAAAGAAAGAAACAAACAAAACAAGCAAGATTTTTAAACCCTTGACACAAGCTTATTATAGTGAACCCACCAGAGGATTTCCAGAGTCACAGAGGTCAAAAGGGAATCATTGTGGCGATCCTGGGTTAATCTCACACACGTTCCTGAAACAACATTGAATAAGAACATTGAAGACGGATGCTCCAACCAACAGCACCAAGATGGCGTGGAAAGACTTTAATCAGCTCAGATCAGACAAACTGGAACATGTCCAACCTTCACACTGAACCTCGAAGCTCCATCATTATCAGCGTTGTCTTTAAAGAAGAGACAAAGGTTCACCATTTTCTGCTTCTGTTTGCCAACTTAAGTGCCAAAACACACAGCTTTGAATGGCAGCCCTATGTGATGTCACAAAGAGCATTGATACCTCTACCAGGTTAGAGACCACACCCCCAGTTAGATGTTGGCCTTTTAAAACCAACTTGTTTTTGTAACATTCCAAATGTGGGGAAGGTCCAGGAAAGTGTCACAAGTCACAAGTTTTAGCGGGAGGCTGTAAACAGAGGGCTAAATGTGCTGTTCTGTAGCTACAACAAGGTTTTTGCTTTTGCTGGATGATTAACTAACTAACTGATGACCAACTGATAGCATTTTCTTTATAGCAGTCTTTTGTTTAGTCAATTTGCAAATTCAAAAAGTTTCGGGGCAAAACTGGAAAACAAACAGGATCGAAAGCAGAATTTTCATGTTTGGTCTCATTCACCAAGACAGCAGTACAGGTGCTGCTAATTGATCAGGACAATAATAGCAGCTTAAAAGGCTTCAGTTAAACGGCCAACATGACCTGACCATCCCAGCTGACCTGATGCCGTGAGACTCACTGGCTCCCTTCACACAGTCACAACCTCCGCCTGTTGGCTTTCCGAGAGCTTTCAACCAAACCTCAGGATGCACAATACACTCGGAATTCCAGACTTGCTGCCTTTTAGTTTTCAGAGGCCCTGAGGGGGAGATTATCCTCACGCTACTACAAGACCATGTGGCGACTGCATCGTAGTGGGTATTATTAAACCCTTTGTCGTCCAAAAAAAGGCATTGGCTGATCACTTAACTGGATTATGGGGCAGGCAATGGCAAAACAAAAACTACCGCTAAGCCTGGCTGGTGAGCAGAGGGATGCTGCCCTTATAAAAAGGTGACTCACCTCCTGCCGGCTGCACTCGCAACTCTTCAGCTTGAACACAGCAGAGCTGAGCAGAGCATCAGAGAGCAGGTGAGAGATCTTCATCATAGATGGATGGATGGAAGATGGATGGATGGATGGATGGATGCAGGGATGGAGCACTGGGAGAAGTGATTGATATACCATCACACCATCCCATAGCCACTCTGCAATCGGAAAAGATGTTTTAAATTTTTTAAATCAAAACTGATGTTTGAATTTTAACCTTTGTTGTTTTACTTTTGCTTTTTAGTGCTTGCAAAATTCCATACTTACAGCAAACAAAATACAGATATGTGTGTTTGTGTGTGTGAACACGGGTGCCTTGAAGTAAGCAAACAGTGATAATCATATTTCTGTTATGATAATAATAATAATAATGATAATAGGAGATAAGTAAGGTGAGTGCAGTAGGGAGATAAGTGAGAGGCAGAGGATGCATCAAATTCTGGAGGAAAATCTGAGTGCTTTCGGTCCCTAGAGCACAACATAGGACTGGTCCGGGATGTCTGATTATTTTTCAACAATGCTAGAAGATATCAGAAAAGAAATGATGGTTAGATTCTAAAAATCTGACAGTTGATACGGTAAAAGAAAAAGAAAAAGGCTAGGGGTCAGAAAACATGTTTCTGTCGCTGTCCATGGTACTGAAATCTGCATTTACCTACTTTGCTGGACCCCAGGCAGCAAGAAGTGTGATTCTCAACACATTGTTGCACCTCTGACTTTTCAATTGAGAGTGACTTCATGTGTTTTGGGCGAAAGTTGACTGATCAATATGTCTTGTAAAAAATTGAATTGAATGCAATTGAAGGCATTGCATCTGGCAGTGGTGCTTTCCCGCCCAGCAAGAGTTGAACATCCGCCAACCTTTTAATTGATTGTTCCGTAATAATCCTCATGACGGAGCTGCAGAACTCTTACTTAGTTCACCAGTGAGTCCCAAAATACTGCAGCGAGTCACCAAATGTCTTTCATCCATTTAAGTCTCCTCAAATAGGTGCAGCGATAGTTTGGGAGGAACAGACAGTGACATAATCGTGTGTGTTAATGTGTGTGTGTGTGTGTATGCGTATGTCATGTCTGATTAAGGGGTTGGTTTGAAGTATCAGACCAAAGCTTTGGCTCAAGAGCCCAAACACTACGGGTCTAATCTAATTTCAGGGGATTAACCTTCAGTAGCTTTTAAACAAAAAAAATCAGGCTGGTTGATCTGACAGCTGGCTACTTCAACAACTGAGTTCATGGTGTGTGTGTGTGTGTGTGTGTGTGTGTGTGTGTGTGTGTGTGTGTGTGTGTGTGTGTGTGTGTGTGTAGCCTTTGGCTAAACTGGAGTCTCATTCTGTTTTGCTCCCTCTCCTCAGCAGAACTTGCGTGAAGATTCTCCAAAGATGGCAAAGTAAGTCTTTTGAAGTTCTTCCTTTTGTTTCTGTTGTCACAGTTCATCATGCAAAGAGGTTTTCAGACCCAGAACAGCTGAAAACGTACTGACCCTTATTGACTCTCAATACAGCCGTATTGACAATTGTAACTCATACAAACTCTATTGGTCCTCAAGTGCAAACAGCAATGAATGAAAAAAAATAATTTATTTATATTTTTTATGGTTGTTGTGAGGGAGGTGCATTAGAAAATCTAGAATTCAATGGGAGCTCTGAAGTTTTTCTACCTTCTACCTAAACGACAGTTTCTAAACATTTTTGGGACATTATTAGTGATAATGGCAGCAATAAAACTTAAAACCTTCAACAGCAGGCCTCTTCCTGGAGTACAGCGTGACCTCAGTTGCCTGCCTGGCACCCTCTGGGTCACCCATCACAGTGCTTTATCAGGCCAGCCGGGGGCGCTGCATCAATGGCAGTGGTGCCAATCAGAGGCTCATCGTGCTGCCCAAAATCCTGTGATTGCTTCCAAAAGTTGCTTCTCCTCAGAGCTGCTGGCTGTGGCCAGAGGTCACCCAGCTACTCACAGCAGCCAGCTTAAAGGCGTTTAGCCACAGGTTTGCGAAAAAGCGCTCAATCGATCGATGGTGTTAGCATTTGTAGCTCGCTAAGCTCAGGTGGTCAATCCGGCCGTGGCAAGGTAAAGCTGCTCCACACTTAGCCTTTCCTAAACGGATGAAAGGGAACGAAGGAATTAGTGGGCCGTAGTCGACTTGAGTGAAACCTCCTGGACCTGCAGACTAAACATTAATCCATCTGCTTAGACCAGACTACAATGCTTGTTCACACTCAAAAGCCTCTTATTGTACTAGTACAAATCCTGTTTAAACCAATTTTCACCGTTGATTTATTTGCACTTTCACCTTTTTTAAAAAAAACAGAGTTTTCAAGAAGACCAGCGGAAACGGCGGGGTGAGTCCACGTCTCCTGCCGCCATTGCTGCTCTGTACTTACCGTTAATGGATTAAACAAATCTAATTCTTGTCCTTGGCAGCTGACCCTCTACCTGGGCAAGAGAGACTACCTGGACCATGTGGAGAGGGTGGAGAGTATTGGTATGTTGCTTTATTTCGGTCTTCATTCTCTGACAGCACACCCTCCCCATCCTATCAATATCACAATGAGCGTCTCCTTCAACAGAAGGTGTTGTCAAGCTGGACACAAAAGACTTTGGAGACAGGAAAGGTTAGAGTGGCGGCTGTAGCTCCTGAGATGTTGTTGTATCTGGGTAAAATAACGAGCCGTGTCCCCCGCGCAGTGTTTGTGCAGCTGGCATGCGCCTTCCGCTACGGCAGCGACGACCTGGACGTGATGGGCCTCTGCTTCAGGAAGGACATCTGGATCAAGCAAATCCAGATCTACCCTGATAGCCACAAGCCGGCCCTGAGCAGCATGCACGACATGCTGCTGAAGAAGGCTGGGGACAACTCGTATCCCTTCACCTTTGAGGTACGTCGGAGTCAGAAGCCTTCATCTGTAGCTCCGCCTCTTCCTCCTTAAAGTTATGCCGATTGGCCTGCTCCGTTTCTGAGCAGCTGAAAAGTGAATTCAAAAGGAAGGATATTGTCAAGGAGGATGTTTCAGATTTCACACTTGAAACCTCAGCGGAGGCTGAACCGGGTTCAAAATGCTCAAGTGAAGAGAAGTGAACTGATTGTGTCTTTTCCATTTGGCTCCACAGCTTCCCACCAACCTGCCGTGCTCCGTCTCTCTGCAGCCCGGACCAGATGACAACGGGAAGGTGAACTTGCTGCCGCTAATTCACCATCGAACCATCTTCCAAGGCACCCTTTCTTCACTCTCACACTCTTGTTTATCGCTTTCATTTGTTTTCTAGTCTTGTGGCGTGGACTTTGAGGTAAAAACCTACCTGGCCATGGAAAGGTGCAACCCTGATGAGAAGATTGAGAAAAAGTGAGGGGGCATCGCTGAGGGAACTTCTTGTCTTCTGCTCTCTTTGGTCTCTTTATTTTTATTCATTTGTTTGCTCACAGGGACACCGCTCGCCTCATCATCCGTAAAATCCAGTACGCCCCCAGCCAGGTGGGCGCCGGGCCCAAGGCCGACATCTGCAAAAGCTTCATGATGTCCGACAAGCCGGTCCATGTAGAAGCCTGGATGGACAAAGATGTACAGTAGCAATTTCTTCACTTGCCTAGGTAATGTTAATGTTTTTGTCCAAGGCTCCGGCATTAACTTTGTCTTGTTTCCTGGTTTCTGGGACTGCAGCTCTACTTCCACGGCGAGGCCATCCCCATCCACCTCAAAATCAACAATGAGAGTAACAAAACGGTCAAGAAGTTCAACATCACTGGTCGGTGCCTTTCAGGGTTTCTTTTTCTTTTGCCGTATGACTTTCGACGCTGCCATCGCTTTCTCACAACACTGCCCCCTTCCCCTCATCTCTCTCACAGTGGAACAGACCACCGACATCGTCCTCTACTCCGCAGACAAATACACCAAGTGTGTGTTCACCAAGGAGTTTGGGTACGTGGACCAGAGAGCAGCTAGCGTCGGGAGTGTGAAAGCCATTTATTCACTTTGTTTTGAAGGGTTGTTTTCCTCCTAGCCACCAGAGGTCAGTGCAGTATTGTGTGGTGCAGAATGAAGGTGGATACAGGCGATTTAAATGGAGGTTTATTAATTGATCTATTTATTTATTTATTCTCTTATTTTCTTATGTTTTAAGCTGGTGTAAATTATTGCATTTGATGTTGAAGTGGAAGAAGAATCAAACAGTCTTTGACTGTATTTTAACACGAATCCTTTTGTAATCTGTATCCATTGTGGGAAAAGGCTTATTTGAAGATCCAACGTGCCTTAATGTTTTGTTTTGTTTTGTTTTTTAATTAATACTGAGGACACTTCACCACTTTATCCCCACTATCAGCTGGTAGCTGCTACGTACTGGAGTCTTCCTCAGTTTCAGTTGTGGTTTGTCTCCGCAGCGAGACGGTGGAGCCCAGCGGCAGCTACGAGAACACCCTGTCGATTACCCCTGTGCTGTCCGAAAACAAGGAGAAGCGAGGCCTGGCGCTGGACGGGCGGCTGAAGGACGAGGACACCAACTTGGCCTCCACCACTGTGTACGTTTGACAGTCGTCGACTAGCGCTTATGTGTTGCGCGGGGCAAGAGCAGCAATTTCACTGATGTTTCTTCAGGCTTATAGACGCCCAGGAAAGAGATGTGCTGGGAATCCTGGTGTCCTACAAGATCAAGGTCAACCTGATGGTGGCTGGAGGAGGGTGAGTGGCGAGCAGCTTGTCCTGTCCCCACCATAAAGTCTCTCTCACTTCAACAAAACACACATTGTCCATTTTTTCCACAGCCTTCTGGGAGGCCTGACAGCAAGGTGAGTGGGGTTCAAACATAACGTCCAATCAGCTGCCGGGAGCTGACGGCTGCAGCTGTTCTGACCGCGTGGCTCTTTGTTTCCGCAGTGACGTCACGGTGGAGCTTCCCCTGAAGCTCATGCACCCAAAACCTGAAGGTAAAACCTTGGCAAGGCTCCATTACTACTGTCATACTTTATACTGTATACTTTTAGAGACATACATTTTTATCACAAGGTGCAGCCTCGTGTTACCGGTTATTCAAACCACTCCCCCTTCCAGAAAATATCATAATTAGCCCTCTGTTTACAGCCTGCTACTAAAACGGATTTTTTTTTTTGACCTTCCACCGGTTTGTAACAGAGGCCAAAAACAGACAACACCTGGTTGGGGGTGTGGTCACTAACCTGGGGAAGGGTATCAGTGCCCTTTGTGGCATCACAAACTACTGGTTCCCAGAACTGAGTGTTGTGGGACACACCTTCTGAAGGATGAATTTGAAGGATGTGAATATTTCATTTATGCACAAAGCTTTTTGCTAACACTTTTTTCTTTCTTCTTTCACATCAACCTGCCACCGACTATCATGCAGAGTAAAGACTGAGCTCTAACGTAAGTTTTAAAGCATTTAAAAAAAAAAAAAAAAAAAAAGCGTTTTAAAGCTTTTTTCCATCAACAATGTGGTATTGACACTTAACTTTGTGTTCTTTCATTTAGCCTCCAAAAACGAAGCCCCTTCAGTGTCCAGGTGAGGTTTACATGCAGTGAAGTGAGGTTCAGAATGATCATGTGGTTATATGGTGCAAGTCTGATGCAGCAGATTATTTTAACATTATTATTATTATTATTATCGAAA
Source organism: Nelusetta ayraudi (assembly GCF_046127955.1). Taxonomy (NCBI): domain Eukaryota; kingdom Metazoa; phylum Chordata; class Actinopteri; order Tetraodontiformes; family Monacanthidae; genus Nelusetta; species Nelusetta ayraudi. Next base: position 27,660,019 of record NW_027466061.1, read on the forward strand.
ATGTTTTTCACAGCTTTTTCCAGGGGAGGACATCACTCTGGAGATTCATTTTACAACCAGAGGAAAGGCGGCAGAGTGGAAGAGTCAACAAAAAATAAAAATAAAAAATAGGAGAAATGAAAAAGTGTGAGCTGTGTACAAACAGAAACTGAGCCACTGAGGAGAATTATCGAGCCAACACACCGAGGAAGCTTCAAACCATACAGCATCAGTCCCTTCTCACATACGGATGTATGTCCAGTTGTGTAAATGACGTGATTTAGCTGTAGAGGAAGGATTTGTATCATTCAACAATTATTTTTGAAACGCTAGTGTAGTGTAGAGAATAAGTTTCCTGTTAGACAATAAACACACGGATGTTTGTGGAAGGCGGTGTCTGCTCTTTGTTTTTTTTGTCAACTGTATCCTCCCTCCGGCCGTGTGTTCTATGAAATCAGGTTGCTGTCATACCATCCACAACAACACAATAAAATCCGCTGAAAACTCTTTGACGCTTTGACGTTAGAACTTGGACTATCAACTTCCAGTTTCAGTCTCACACTCCTTCACGCTTGTGTTTCATGAAACCCCATGAAGCACCTGCTTGTCTTCAGATTTTCCTGAATTTAACACGTCACTCTCGGCATCTTCGTTCATTTTTTCCCCCCTGAGTATCTCAGACGGTCTGCTGAGGTCAGGCTTCAGCAGCACATCAAAATGTGAAAACAACATACATGTGAAACCCACGTACAGTACACATCAAAAGACACAAGCAAAAAAATGTGAGACAACTCTGATTTAATGCACATTAAGATGTGAGAAACATCCCCGCATTTAGAGGCCAGGCAGCTCAGGAAGCGTCAGGTATTCATTTCCTGGGATGCTTATCTGGAGAACTGCGTCATTCTTGGTCTCGTCGGCGACCAGCTCGAGGCAGCCAAGGGCAATCTGAGACGTGCTGGAATCAGAGACATTTGGATGAAACCTTCGTTCCAAGCAGAGCCCCGACTGCCAGTTTACACGCGACGTCATGCAATAGAGGGATCGACGGCAGCTAGTTCTCTTCAAACTGGAATCAAACTGCGGACAGACGGGAAACTTACCTCAGCGTCCCTTGAGCAATAACTTGCTGGGTTGCATCTAACAGTGGAACAAATCTCCCTAATTTGTCTTTAAAGCCGGTCAGCAAGTCAGTTTGGACGAACCAGGGGCAAACTGCGTTGAACCGCACGCCATAGCCCAGAGTGGAAGAGGCCTTCTGGAAAAGGGAAACACACAACACACACGTGCATCATGCAAGTTACAGAGGCATGATGGGAAGTAACACGACTGCACATGCAGTGCATGCAGTGCAAGTTTTTGGCTCTCAGGTTTCTTCCATTCTTCCATGGAAGAAACCTGAGAACCAAAAACTTTTTCGGCGTATGTGGTGGATGAGCAACTCGGTTGAAATGAACAGGCCGCCATGTTGGATCCTGGTGTAAGAGTGACTCACCGCCATGGCTCGAGTGAAGCCGATGACTCCATGCTTGGTGGCCGTGTAGACAGGTGTGCACGGCAGTGCATAAAGGCCTGTAGGTACAGGAGGAATAACATTCTTAGTTTGGGAGGGAGGAGAGAAAGATGATAAACTGGTAAATTCAACTGTGGGTGAAACTTATTAAAAAAGGAGCAGCATATGATAATCAGCCATAAATGGAAATTAGCGAAAACAAATTATGTTCTCCATTAAACTAGCAGGAACTATCAGGAAGCAGTGGCGGCCGTGCATTTCACACCTAGGCCATCAGTGAGACCATATTTGGTCTATCCTAAATTAATACACCTCATAATATTCTCAATATGACACTAAGGCTCGTTGATCCATACAGAATCACACTTCCACATTACATCACCTTCATGGAGGTGACCTAGTCGGACAACACTTAGTTTCCCGAGCATTTAAATCACAATTAAGACAAAGTAACTAAGGCCACTGATACTGTCAAAACTTAAAAAATAAAATTCAATTTGAAGAGATTCCTCAAAAAAGTTTTAAATTAGTCCACCAAAGCTGCACTCTGAGCTTTAACTCTTGTCCAAACTTGTCCAATAAACTGTGCCATGTCGCCGATACGTATGACAGACCAGCAAGACGATAACAAAACAAACTATTGAACCATTAAGTTATGAAACAATGAACACAATGGTGCAGCGGATGCATCCAAAGCATCACATTAGCCACGTTATAAATTTCAGATGATTCGATAACTAAATCTCTATATTCTCCTTCAAACATTGTGGATTTTGCTGTGGTGGCAACCGGATCTCTGGGTTGAGTTCAGTCTTCAAGGTCCTCAGGGCTCATCCAATCACAGGATGCGTTGTTAAGTTCAGCATAAAGCCAGCTTGCTGTGCTTAGCATCGCATATTCGGGATCTGATTGGCTATCGCAACTAACTGTGGTCTGTTCACTTACAGCACACAGGAGCCTGCAATGATTCTACCGGCCTAAGGCAGATTTCATATGACCTGGCAACACAAGCTAGCTGAAATATGATTGGATAGAAACTCTACCGTGATTTACAATAATGGAAGCAATGCAATCAAGTGGATATTATATGATATGAAAAGAACAGACTATGGAGAATAACTTTATTATCATATTTACGGGAAAATGTACTTTTTAAAGTATGTTTAGGCCAAGCAGAAAAAGCCTTGCTGGCCCTGACGGCCTGCCTCCGTCAGGAAGTGACTTCACTGCGCCGTCCACGTGTTTGATCAGTCGTTCCTGCTCCTGAGACTGTTTCAATAAATAACAACTGAGGTGAAGACACTGCTGAAACAACATTGATAGTAACGATAGCATAGACTTAGCATAGACAGCTAAAATGGTTTTCTAAGCTACAGGAAAACTAAACAATCTGACAGAAACTCCTAGAGCGCCACCCTCTGGCTATCTGAAATCTGAAAAAAAAAGTTTTGTTGTATTGTACAAAAAAGAGGGTCAAACTATAGATCAATCAGTTTTTGCTTATGACGCTTATATGGGCTGATGTGCAACTCATCTGTTTCTATAATGGTAAATATTTATACATTCTCCTGACTTATTTCTCAAATTTTGTTGTAATTCAAAAAAATTTCCTTTTTGCATTTGAAAACAATGTATATACGTAAATTATTTTTTTCTCTTGTTTTCTTTTTCCGTTTTCTCCTCCCTCACATTTTTTCCTTCTGCTTGCATGTGATTAGTGGCTGATGATTACCAGGTGTGTACCTGCTCCTCATTTATATCTGCCACCCCTGTTACCACCTCACAGCGTAACTTGACAAAGGCCGAGACGTGCTGAAACGTTGTTGAATAAATAGTTGCATTTGGAGTGGAGTTTGTGGTGGTTTTCTCTGTTTTTCTTCTTATGTTACACGCCACCACCAGCACCTCGAAGTTTCTACGGTCGTTAGCGCAGCACCTGCATTAGGTTACTTCCCTTGGAAGGCTTCATCTCAACTCCCTAGGAAGACTGTATAGATAACACACATTCCAACTCTGGCCAGTAACCTTCCCATCCTTTCGCCTTCTGTTTTACAATTGTCTCTTTGTCCTCCTTATATGGAAATGTGCATGATGACGAGACCTGTGTTTAAGGAGGTGATGTTCTAACTATTCTCAGGGAGATTGTGAGAGCTTCTGCACATCTGGACACACAACCTCCTCCTCAGGCACCTGTTTGATACCCGACTTCTTTGTAATAAACCTGTTTTTATACAACCAAGTCGGTGTCAACGAGGATTCCTTCAACATCCACACTTCACTGCTGCAGCCTGAAGAATCCACCATACCTGCCATGGAAGCGATGTTGACCACAACGCCTCCCTTTCCACCAGCGGGTTCGCTCATGTAGTCCAGCGCCAGATAGGTTACCCTGATTAAACTCACCTACACACAGAGGCGTTATATATATATATATGCAAGCATGTACATACAAAGGTACAAATTGTATTTATGTACATGTTTCTGTAGTATATGTATGGTGTGTCTATATTTATAATAATGTTATATGTATATATTTGTATTATATATTTTGTCGTGAATGCGCATAAACATATTCAATTGATTATGTTTTGTTGTGTACATGAATAACATTTACAATTTACATAGTTTTTAGATAGATTTAGATAGAGTTATTAACAAACTCAAGGTCCAGTTCACAAGATGCAGAGCAGCTTTCAATCAGAATAAATATTTTCTAGAGAAACAGTGTGTGTGTGTGTGTGTGTGTGTGTGTGTGTGTGTGTGTGTGTGTGTGTGTGTGTGTGTGTGTCCATTTCTATCTTAAATGGAACCAAGTCAGCCTAGCAGAATCGACTCTCACCAGGTTTACGGACACGCATGTCTCCCACGATATCTCGTTCATGATGCCGACATTATTGCAGAGGATGTCAATCCCACCAAAGGTCTCCACAGTCTTGTGTAAGGCAGCTTGAAGGAGCAAAAAAAGACAACAGGATGAAACCACGAGACCCCTGTGGCCCCCCCGACCCGAACTGTAACAGCAGTATGCGAGTGACGAGCTCAAACTCAGTTCGTCATACAAATTTCTCCGTGCCTAGTGGGACTCAGTATGTAAAAAGGTGGGCATTGCCTTATTACATATTATATATAAGAGACAGATACTGCAAAGAGGTTGAGTTAAGCGTTTTGTGTGTCACTGCTATACAACCACACACCTAATCAAGGCGTGTCTTTTATGTGTTGTGCATACTAAAGAATTACCAGCGTTTACGGCTCCATACAGTCACTGACTGTTGTCGTGGTGAGAGACAGTCAGTATCTCGACTGCATGTTATTACACAAACTGATCTAGTGGGCTGCAATGACACAACTGGAAAACACATGGACACACCACCAGCCCAGCAACCCAAAAGACGAAGAGGAGGAGCCTGGAAACAACCTCAATACCAAGCGCAAAAGCGAGAGCCACACACTTGACTGATGAGGAAGCTCAAGTGACGCCAGTGGCAAGTTCAGAGGGTTCCCCATCGCCACCTACTGGAGCGTGAACGAGCCAATGGCGTTAGTTGGGTTGATTATTCCCCTCCAGTGTTTCCATACTGGGATATAAGAACAGCAGTCCACTTTAATGGTCAAACTGGTGTGTGTGTGTGTGTGGGTGTGTGTGTGTGTGTGTGCGCATTACCTTTGACCTGCTCCTCAGACTCCACATTGCACTGGAAGAAAAGTGTCTTCTCTGCTCCAAACTGTTTGTCGAGAGTCTCTTTAACGGCCCTCCCTGCGGCATCATTCACATCCAGGAAGGAAACCTAAGCAGACAAGTCAACTACTTATTCTTTCATTTTTTTAAAAAAACATCCTGAAGGTTTTCAGCTTTTATGTAACAGCATTCTCTATGGCTCATCATCCAAAGTCCTCAATAAACTCCAGTACATCCAAAACTGCGCTGCTCGCCCCCAAACCCACCCTGCTCCTGTGAACACATCACCCCTGTCCTTCAGAAGCTCCACTTGCCCCTATCCCCTCCTCTGGGTGAAGGAGGGGCATGAGGATCCTCTTCCTCACCAACAAAGCCCTACACAACCAGGCAAAAATGTTATACGGATAAAATGTACCAATATTCTTATTATTCGGGGCTGAGCCTCAGCGAAGTCCTGCTCAGATCCGAGCAGGTCTTCGCAAGGCGAAGACTCGATTGTATTTGTAACGTTTCTTCTTCTTCACTATTATTATTATTACAGTTCCGCCGCCGTTTTATGGCTCATTTTGACCCCCTGACCATAGAAAATATGTAAATTAAATTTGCCACCTAGGTCAAAAATTGGTGAAAATTTCATAAAATGAAGAGAAAAAGACAAAATTCCACTCTCTAGCGCCCCCTAGAGGCGTCCAAACGTTTTAACTGGCGTAAAAAAATTAGAAATGGCGCAAGCTTCCACTAGGAAAGTCAAAAAAATATGGGGGAAAATTCCACGCGTTCGTCTCGTCAAGCCCGACATTTCGTACGCTCTCTTTTGTCGCCCGACAAACAGGAAGTGAGTTATTTCCACTTTTATTTTGCCTGTTTTTGCCCTTTTTGGAAAACTTTTTCCTTCTAGGAAGGTCGTAGAGACATGGGGCCAACACCCATGGGTGCGGGCAATTGGGTGGTATTTGCTGATATGCTGACCTTTGACCCCACACAAACCGGAAGTGAGCTATCATCACTTGTTTGAAATACAGTGAAGACATACTGCTCAGAAAGCACAAGTCCGACGGGCTTGAAAATTCAGTATGACATAGACTGGACCTTCAAACCAAAGAATCATCAAAAAAAAGTGAAATTTTCCAACCATTTTCGTGCAACGGCCCTCCAAAGTCGACGCACATTGAAAATTGACCAAAAATCGCGAAAAATCCAGTTGCAAAAATTCAAATGCCTCTAGCCTCCTCTAGGAAGGTCCAAACGACATGGGGCAAAAACCCACGCGTTCCTTGGATAGAGACCTACATTCTGACACCCTGTCCTTTGACCCCTGACAAACCGGACGTTAGCTATTTTCACTTGTTCCACAATCCACAATCACAGAACTCAACAACCGTGAATGCTGCAAGGTTCAAGCCTTTTGTATTACACAGACCAGACTGTCAGAAGGTCAACGTAAAAAGAATGGTCCGGATGCGTTGCACCGTTTTCATTTTATAGCCCTTTAAAGTTGATGCATGTGAAAATTGAACTCAATGAAAAAAACACATAGGAAAACGAAAAATGCACCTAGCGCCCTCTAGGAACATCGAAAAATTGTGCAACAAAAACCCACGCGTTCGTCTCATCAAGCTCTACGTCACGTACACTCTAATTTTTAAAATTCCACAAACAGGAAGTGAGATATTTGAAATTCTTAGAGCTCGCGCCAACGAAAAAAAAAAAAGTCAGTTTTGTCACTCACCACGCCTACACCGTTATTCACACCCCAGATAACTATATATAGTTAGATTGCTGAAGCCCTTAGCTAAAAGATGATACCAATATCTTTCGTGTAGACGCCTAAATGGCTGAGTTCTAAGCTTAGATGTCCAAGGTGGTAAAAGCGGAAAAAGCGGAGCTCGCGGAGCTGGAGGCGCTAACTGTGCTGCACACACTCTATACTGTACACACACACTCTATACTGTAAATGGCTGCAGTTTCCTTCACAAAAGTGCTATAGACGTCATCCAAACATCCACGTGTTTGTCTCATCAAGACCTATATTTTACATTTGACAACCACTTCAAAAAAAAAGCAGGTCAAAAATCATTTGTATACACAGGCTTATGATGATTAATCAGACCTCTTCTCCCTCTTTGTCAACACATACATAAATAGCTGCCGTTTCCTTTAGAAAAGTGCTACAGACATCATTCAAACACCTACGTGTTTGTCTCATCAAAGCCTATAATTTACATTTGACAGCATCTTTCAAAAAAAATAAACAAGGTTGAAAAATCTGCATCATTTGCATAGACTTCTTTCAGCAGATGTCACCAAGCGTCGGCAGAGGACGGGGGTCAATTGCGGGCATCGACAGGGGTCGGGCGTCATCGGGGGTCATCGGGGGTCGCGTCGGCCACGGCGGCTCAGCCCCGCAAACGCTGCTTGCAGCTTTAATTATTATTATTATTATTATTATTATTATTATTATTATCATTATTATCATTATTATCATTATTATTATTTGGACATCAGGTCAGCTCGAGTCTCAACAGGCATCAGAAGACACTGTAGCAAAAACCTGCATGAATAAAGACAGTAATTCTGCCCCATAAACAAACCGAGATCGTCAGAAACACGCACAAGGTTGATATCTTCCAGTAGGTTCTCCTACTTGTAGGATGGGACAAATGCAGGGAGCTAATGTCACTCGACAAATTACAGAAGGGGCAACAAACTGATGTTTTAATAGTGCACATGCAAACCACCAGTGAAAAGCAAATCCAATGTGAAAAGATTCAGCATTGTAGAGCAGCTGTTACCTTGACGCCATTCTGCAGCAGTATTTCCGTCACGGCCTTCCCAATCCCCTGCGCCGCTCCAGTCACCACGGCCACTTTACCTGTCAGAGCCATTTCTACTGTGCAGCACTACGACACACGCAGGTGATCTGACTCGCTTGACTTTGATACAGCAAACACTTAGAACAAGAAAAACAACTATGCATCTCTGCCAATAGTTAAATATTAACCAATCCCTCAACGATAGAGTGACTGTTGACTACACGAAAAACAGGACACTTGGCCCGGCAATGAGATAGTCATGGTTCACTCAAAGATTTCAATATATTTCAAGTATGCTTCCTCTGTATGGATAGAAATTTGTTTTTTCATCATTTTATCACTTTCTAAAAAAAAACAAAAAAATATGCTTACAACCACAACCTAGACTAGAGGCTTTTACATACAAAGTTGTCATACAGAAATTTCACATGCAAAAAAAAAAAAAAAAATTCATTAAATCTCAAACTCTTTCAATCTCTCTTTCCAATTGCCACCATTACCACCAACACTTATTTTTGGTATGTATTTTTTTTGTAAAAAAAAAAAAATAAGCAGAAATTCTGAATTACTTTGACTATACTTACACTCAGACATATAAATGGATAGATTACTGCAGACTAGTATAAAATCAATTACATAATATGAATATATAAACTGCAATACATAAGTTTATCATAAAGTTATAAAATTATAAAATAATTTTCAAAAAATTAAAGTAATAGTATTACTACTAGTAGACTAATAATAATAATTATAAGTGAAAGGTGTCCGAGATGTCAGTTGTGTGGGGGTCAGGTGTTGTGGGCCAGTTTGAAAAGGTGGGTTTTGAGTTTGTTTTTGAAGGAGGTGAGTGAGTCCCATGAGGAGTTCCAGAGGAGTTCCAGAGGGCCAGAGTGTAATGCGTTCCTTTGAGTAACTTTACACTTTGACTTCTAAAGAAGTCTCTTATGTCCATTTTTCTTTTTTTGGACATACAGACACCTGGTTGCGCCAAATTACCAATTAACATACCAACACACGCACACACAGACACACATTCAAATGTTAATGTAAATGTAACCGCTGATATTATAATCCTTCTACCTGACGTGACCCAGGCAGAACAAACGCCCAACATGTCAACAACTTACAGTAGCAGATCGGACTGCAGCGAAGACGAGCAACGCCTTTCTTTTTTCTTTTTTTTTTCACCGGAGAGCAAGTAGTCCACGCGCTGTTTCTAACCAGATGGAGTGACAGCGGGGACAGCCAATCACACATTATTAGCAAGAAACGGCAGAGCCAATCGAAGAGCTTGGGGGCGGTCTCGAGGGAAACAGGCTTCGGCAATAGCGGCCGTTTTCCGTTGGGGGGGACACGCAAATTACGTCCGTGACTACTACTACTACTACTACATGAGGATTCAGAGAAAACCGATAAAGGTGAAACAGAACGGGTCACCATGTTTGGACAAGATGCTACAGAGCAAAGCAAACGTGATCTTGGCACCGTTCTTGCCGCAGCAGCTGATATGATGTTACTGATACCGTGTTAATACAACTTTAGCTATTTGTCCCCCTTCGACTATATTCAGCGAGTATTCAGAGTCCTCTAGGCACTGGCGACAAATCTAGTGACTTTTTCTGGTGCTCTCGTAGACTTCCTATCGCTCGAACGAACCGCGCATGTGCAAAGCCAAACGGAGGAACAAACCAAATATTCGTTTAGAGCCAACCAACAGTTCGGCAAAAGCGTTCGCGCTAGCAGACACTCGCTTAATGTCGCGGAATGTAATTTTTATTAATGGTTGGAAAAACAAGTTGTATAAGTTAACTTGCCTCATCGCGTCCATGCGCCTACTGTACCGTTTGTACCTACTTTACAGTTTGTTGTTCTTAAAAAAACACCACTCCTCGTTAGTATAGTGGTGAGTATCCCCGCCTGTCACGCGGGAGACCGGGGTTCAATTCCCCGACGGGGAGACCATTTTTTAAATTTTTTTTTTATTTTCTTCTTCTTCTCTTTTTTTTTTCTCAAACCTATTTTGAAACCTCTCAACTTCTCAAAAAAAATGTCAGTCTTCACACTGAAGGGCCACTCGCGTCCTTTATAATGTCAGATTAAAGGCGAGAGATGTGTGCAGAAAAGTACCCGGCACCGTCCTGTCCTCACAAAAACACACACACCAGTCCGACTCGCCGACCCTGCCGCCAGGGTTATGTCATACACTGCTCACACAGACGGAAGTTCCTAATTTGGGCTGCAGGATGTCCGCTGCAGACTCAGGAAACGCCATATTTGGGCTGAAGCGGAGCAGTTTGTCCTGCGGAGAGAGTTGGCTGAGGGATGAGTGACAAAGTCAGAGCCCATTGGCTGTTCACACCCACCCACGCGCGCGCGCGTACACACACACACACACACACACACACACACACACACACACACAAGCGCACTGTTGGCTGCTGGCATGAATACAAGAATACAGAGGGAGTGTCTGTTGGCACTAATATATTTTGATTTATATGGTTATTTTCATTGAGGGTAATTATTTTTAATCTCGATCATGCCCTCTTCTGTCATTTCTTTCAGAATTTTTTCAGGTTTTGTCATTGAAATGCTGTTTTTGTCGAGAACTCTCTCTCTCTTGTTGCATTTTTTGCTGTACTGTAAGCATTGTACAGCAGCCCTGCAGACTGCTGCTGAGACAGACAGACAAACACACACACACACACACACACAAACCAGTGGATGTTGATGAAATGATTGAGTTTGAATCCACAATTAAACGACAGCTCAGAACGTGCAGGTTTTAAACTTTTTATTCTTGCAGCTCAACAAGTCGAGTAACAACATTCAGAACCTACTCAGTAGGTGAAGGTAAAACATGTGACCACACGTGTGAGCATCACATGACCATTATGTAAACGGTCTCAATTTGAGTCATTTTCACGGCAAGTATATAATACATGTCTGTAACCAAAGTGTCCCGGCAGGGATTCAACTCCTGCCACCGGTCACCTGTGATAACTGCAGGTGACCTCTGACCTAAAAGTCAATTCAGTCTGAGGTCTAAGGTCACATAACGCAGGGCAACCTCCTCGTCTGTTAGCAGATGTTGGAGCTGTGGGGGGAGTTCACCTCTGACTGAGGGGAGGAGCAGGAGGAGGAGTACAGGTGTGGGGAGGGTGAGGAGGTGTAGAAACAGGGGGAGGCGCTCTGCACACTGAGGGAGGAGGAGAAGGAGGAGGAGGAGGTGGCGGGGAAGACGACGGGGGAGGAGGAGCCATGAGCGGGGGAGGAGTAGGTCGAGCAGGGGGAGGAGGTAGGAGGGGAGGAGAAGGTGGGGGGCTTGGCAGAGGGGGAGACGTTCCTGTCACCGCGGCGCTCCCGCTGCCTCAGGTGGATCTTGGCGTGCCTCTTGCGCTCGTCGCTGCGGGCAAACTTGCGTCCGCACTCGCTGCAGGCGAAGGGCTTCTCGCCCGTGTGCGTGCGGATGTGCGTGGTCAGGTGGTCGCTGCGGCTGAAGCTGCGCATGCAGATGCGGCACTGGAACGGCTTCTGGCCCGTGTGCATGCGCACGTGGCGCGTCAGCTCGTCGGAGCGGGAGAAGCGGCGGTCGCAGCCCTCAGCCGGGCAGGCGTGCGGCCGCTCCTGAGGCGGCGTCTTGCACTGCCTCCCCGCGCACGACTTCCTGGTCCGGCCAGACTTGGTCAGGTGGCCCAGGATGGAGGCGGAGGCGGTCTGGATCTGGGAGGAGAAGGCTTTGATGGTGGAGAGTGGCGTGAGTGGCAGGGCCGTCGGGTGAAGGCTCTGCTTCTGGTCCTGCTCGTGTCCGAGCTGGCTGTCCCGCTGCGGCAGCAGGTAGTCTGGGAGCATGGACATCACCATGGAGGGCGGCTGAAGGCCCAGTCTGTGGGCCGAGGTGGGGTAAGGTGGTGGCGGGCCCTGGGACTGGAAGGGTTGGCGGAGCGGTTGGGTGTCAGCGGCGGGGTGCAGGGGGTCGGGGCCGACGGCACCGGTGCTCGTCGACGTTGCAGAGAAGATGGAAGCAACGTCGCTGTTGAAGCTGCCACCGAAGAGCGGCTGAGCCTGCGATGGAGATATCACGGGTAATGTCACTGATGGTGAAGGTGCAGAGAGGCTGCAGGTCGCAGGCGGCGAGGCCGCCATGCTGACCAGTCCCGTGAATAGGCTGAGAAGAGGCTCCGCCCACAGCCCACCTCCACCAGAGGCCGACGTGGACGGTTCAAAGGTGAAGCGGCCGCTGTAAGCAAGTGGTGGGAGGCGGGGAGTGAGTGGAAGATTCTGCAGGTCGGGGAGGTCCAACTGTGAGTCTGAGAGAGAAGAAGGAGAAGGAGAAAGTCAGAAAACTGTGACACTCTGACAGTTCAGCTATCTCACTTCTTTCTTATTTCTCAGAATGACTATGTAGAAACAGAAATCGACTGAACTCTTTGCAATCATTGAACAATGTCAACCTGTTGTTTACAAAAATTAAGGGGTAGGGGACTTCATTCTGTATATAGCGATAGTAAGATAGTCCTAACAATGAGTGTGTTTGATCATACTTTGATTTCCTCTAGTTCACCTATCCTGGAGGGAGAACACACCTCCATGCAACTGAGACACCAACAACTACACTATCTGATGAGAAACAAAGTGTGAGTGTAATTGTGATTTAGTACTATGTCCCTGGTAAAACAGAGAGTGTTCTCAGGTCAATATATAGTGAAGGTTAATTTCTAGAACTACTTCTTATCTCGATTGCTGCCACAAATTAAATATTAGAATATCATCATATTCATATTTTCCTTTTGCAGAGGGTGAGTGAGACTATGCATTGATTGTAATGTTTAATTACTTTAATTTGTTAGTGCTGCTGGGTTGTTTAAGTGTTGTTAAAGAGTTGTTTAGGGGGTCGGAAAAAAACATAGTGCATAGTGTACTGTACTGTACTTAAGTTGATTTTTCAGGTGTCTGTACTTTGCTTGAGTAATTCTTCTTCTAACATCCTTATACTTCCATTCCTTACATTTGTACAAAAATATCTGTACTTTCTACTATTTATACAGAAAACATTCTTGTTACTTTTGTGTTCAAAAGAGTTTAAAGACATAAATTAGCTATTTGAACTATGGTGCTATGTAGTTAAATATAAAACTGGATCATATTATAGACAGAGATTATTTTTATCTTTACTTTTTACTTAAGTACATTTCAGAATATGTACTTGATTAAAGGAGTTGAATCTTTTACCAGGGTATTTCACAGAAGGTGAATACTTTAGCCACCTCTGTTTAAGTGGCACAGCACACAGCAACACGTGCACAACCGAACTTCTCACAAATCAACAGCCAGAATTTCTTTTTCTGATCATTCACTGGACATGAGCAGATGACCGGTACTGCCAGCTCCTCACCTCCTTGCTCCCCGAGCTCCCCGCACAGCATGCCGGCCGCCTCCGCCGCCAGCAGCGACCCTCCCGCCGCCGCGTTCTGCAGCAGCAGACGAAGCTCCTCCAGCTTCGAGTAGCCGTCCAACGGGGACAGGGGCAGTGGGACACAGGCCGGGGGTTCGGCCAGGAGCAGCTCGGCTTTGGTCGCTGCCATCTCTCCAGGGTGGGAAGAGGAGCTAGACGCGGCTGCCGGCGTGCTGCTCTGCCGCTCCTGGAGCTCCCGAGCGCGGGGACGTTCCTTTGGGGGAACCGAGCCGGTGCGCGGCTGTGGAGAGACGCCGTTGCCGGACTCGAGCTGTCGCTGCTGGTCCTGATGCCCGGAGGGATCCAATGCTGGAGGGTGTTCAGGTCCCGGCTCCGGGCTCCTGGCTCCGGCAGGACACTAAGGTATTCAAGGCTGAGAACGTAATATCATCAGGGAAAGTAAACAACAACAAGCGCCCACTTCCGGTCAGTGTTTAGTGACAGGTGGTCTCGACTTGAACTTGGGCTCTGTCAGCTCGCCTGGCGGAGGATTCCCGGCTTTATATAGACTCCTGCGTGACGTACATTCCCAAATATGGCAGGGAGGAAGCCCATATTTGGTCAAAGGGGTGAACGTGCAGGCCGGGCGCAAACGGCGGTGCCGAGGCTCCCTTGCGGTTTTTGTGCTGCACTTTCTGGAGCGTGAACGAATTTAGGGGGACTGTGACGTCACGGCGGGCCGGTGCGGGTGTCCCCTGGTGGGCCAGCAGGCAGTTTGGGGTCCACTGGGAGTCCCGCCAGCCGCCATGGCCGGAAACAACGGAGACACATCGTGGGCCGCAGTAAGCCCGGTTCAGGCGTTGTCACGTGGTAGGCGTCATCACTTCCCCAGGCCTTATTTGGGCGTTTTCCTGTCAGGATGCTCCTGGAGACCCCGCCCATTCCTGCAGATCAGCTCACATAGAATTATGAGGAAGTGCAAACCCAAGGAAAGAAAAAGTGGGTGGTGGGGGAGGGGTGTTAAATAACAAATCGGCTCAGAAATTACTTAGACATTTCACTGCACCTCAGATTTAGTGCTTTGACTTTCGTTCTTACGCTACGCAATGACGACGTGTCCTGTTGTACTGCTGTATACCAAATAACGCCGGCTGGTTGAGAGATTTTCAGCCGAATCGCGGAAGTTTTCAACTACTGACAGCAATTGTATGCAGTGTTTCCACAAGACTCGAGATTTAACAGCTTCAGCTATTGTTGGTTGTTCTTTTTTTAGGTTTGTGGTAACAGTTTCATTGCAGCTCGCCGATAGTGACTGAACTATAGCGTTGAAGAGTAAAGACATGGTGTCGAAGAGGCGTTTGATCGGTCAATCAACAATAATCTCTGATCTAGCTAGGACACGGTCCTCTGATCATGCTGTTCAACTGCAACGCAGATTACGTTTTTTAAAAAGATAATTATTGTATTGTTATTGTGGTTTTCCTATTATAGGACAGAGATGTCTGTCTGTTTGTATTTATTTAGAACCATATTACAAAAACAATTACATCTGCCCTCTTAAATACCACTAAATGTGGATGTACAACAGTTATGTTGACTGGACGCTTTCAATAAAAAATAGGCAATAAGGACATCTGTAATATCTTATATTGAACTCGAGGTTGTCATCACGGACCAAGGTAATCAGGATGCTCATACTATCTTAAAAGAGAAAAAGTTATGCTCATACGAAAACAAAAATACTTTGGAGGATGCGGGCATCGATCCCGCTACCTCTCGCATGCTAAGCGAGCGCTCTACCATTTGAGCTAATCCCCCGCCTGTACAGCAAGGTGTTGCTTTCCTTTTTGTAGTCCAAAACCTAACCCGTGGCGGAAATGCAGTAATGGTTTAAACAAATTTATACTGTTTGGTCAAACATTCACTGACCTCGCACTCTGAAACATTCTGCTGACGTCTTCCTGTTACACGTCGTCTCGTCAATAATTAACAAGTACAGTAAGTTTAGTGAAACTAGGAGAGCAGATGAGAGTTGTTTTGTTTTGTTTTGATGGTTTGTTTTTACTTTGATGGCGTTACTCAGATGGGTTCGATAGAAATACAGCGTTCTACTATACCTCACAACGTGGGTTTTTATTTGGTTTATTTCCTGTGTGGTCCCGTATACAACATACGAGATACATACAAGAAAGCTTGCTTTTCCTTAATTCAAATGGGATGTGGTCAGCTCGGGTGTAATATTACCTTTGGCTTCATACAAACAATTTAAAAACAAACAAACAACAATGGCGACCAATACATTTAACCTAATTTTAAGCTCTGTGAATTTCAATAGGCTTCCTGGTCAATGTGCTGCCTGGTCACCGCCACTAGATGGAGCCCGCGCTGTGGGCGGTGTTACATGTGGGCCGAGTTAAACGTTATATCTCCGCCCAGATTGGGCCCCGCCTCGATCTGCGTACTGCTGTCAGGGGTACTGGTCGGAAGCAAGTCTGAAACGTCAAATATCTCCCTCTAGTGATGGTTGAACAAAGTCATTAAATTACTCCAACCCCTGTGATATTAAGAAGGACAACTAGAAAATCATTTTAATTTTATAGTCCTTCCATCCCCCCCACCCCCTCCCCCAAAAAAAGACCTCTGACCTTGACGTTTTATCACTTTGATGGCCTGTCACTTTCCATCCAGTGTGGTCTGGACGATTCATCAGATGCCAGGATCCAGGATGTTGGGGAGAGGGTCAGCTTCTTATTATAATTGGCAACTGCCCCTGATTAGTTTTGGTGGCATGTGAATGGTAGAATCATGAGCTCAGCGTCTTCATCAAATCACCGTGGCAACGGCCATCACTGCGTGCCACCATCCGTGTTTGGACTGAGAGACTTTGGAGCAGCTGTTTGTTTCCCTGACGCCTCACAGAAAGAAACACAACACGCCAGTAGGTTTGTATTTATAGCAACAATAGGGACATCTATTGTAATCTGAGCTGAACGAGCTGTAATGATAATATTTATCAGTATTATGTAAAGATGAATGCAGCTTTGATGTTATGTCATGTTGCCACTATGATGTTGAGATGTTGGAAAAAAAAATGTTTGTGTGTGTGTGTGTGTCTGTGTGTGTCTGTGTGTGTGTGTGTGTGCCTGTGTTCACCGGTTTTATAAAGATCATTACAGTCTGCAACAGAAATAGAACAAAGCTGTGATGTGTCGGTATGTGCCAGCAGGCTGGAGGGACACCAACCAACTGGCTGCATTTAGACCGTGACACACACGCACGCACACACACATACGCACACAGGAATGCGGCTGGAAGTTTCTGGTGTCAGTGTGTGTGAATATAAGCGGCGGACAGACAGGTCAGGGGACCGACAGACAGAAGGAGAGACTCACGCAGACCACTTGCACCTTCAACTCCACCACCAGGATGTTGTGTCCCAGCGTCTTCCAGCCCACTCCCGTCACCATGAGGCCTTTCCTGGACCTACACTGGCCCGTCCGCAGCCTGTGGCCCGAGGTGCAGCCGCTCTTCTTCCACATGGAGCAGGAGATGATCCGCCACATCCAGGAGATGAGGCAGAGCATGGAGCACATGGAGAGGCTCCACCAGAGGATCTTCCAGGAGATCGACCACCCCACCAGCGTGACGGGGGGCTTCAAGCCCATCGCCTTCCAGCAACTGGGTGGGGACGGGAACAGCTTTGCCCTCAGCCTGGACACCCAGGTCTTCTCGCCTCAGGAGCTGTCCGTCAAGCAGGTGGGCAGGAAGCTGCGGGTGAGCGGGCGCACCGAGAAGAAGAAGGAGGACGACCATGGCTCGTTCTCCTACAGCTGCCAGGAGTTCAGGCAGGAGTTCAGCCTGCCAGAGGACATCGACTCCGAGGCTGTCACGTGCTCCCTGGTGGGGGGCCGTCTGCAGATCCAGGCCCCCCGGGAAAGAGCAGCACAGGACGGAAAGGAGAGGGTGATACCCATCAGCCTGCCCTCAGCCCCTGCCGTCAGTGCTGCTCCTGCCCAGCCAGCAGAGGTCACTGCCGTCACCGAGAAGGCTGTAGGGGAGAATCAATGATGGAGAAACAGCGGATGGTCCATCATCATCATCATCATCATCAGGCTCTTCAGGCTCCATCAAGGCATTACAGCTAACATTAATATAGAATGACAAATGTTCCAAACTCTTTCTTTGTCATGTATAGTTTCAAACGTTTTATTTATTAGAACAAAAATGTAAATGTCCATTGTATTAATGTTTATCATATATCCTCCTTTAATAATAAAAAAAGAAGAAGTTTATTTTACATTGTGACATTTTATTTCTTTTTTTAATTATAATCTGTTCCTTAATAGCCATATTATTCATAAATTGGTGGTTGCTATTTTCCCATATAATAGATCCACCTGCAGAGGATTACAGTTAAACAAGAGATACTTGTACCCACCAAGACTTTAATTCTAAGCTCTTTCTGGGCACCTTGCGTGACGGACGGAAACATCCCGCAGACCAAATCCAACGTCACAAGCAATTGACATGTCCACTGATGAGATGCATTATGAAGGTGTAAATAAGAGACTCGGGACACTTTTTTTTTTTTTTTTTTTGCTTTCTTGTAAAATAATTCTCGATAAACTTGATTTATTGACAAACTGCTTTTCAAATTACCATGTGGTCATTGCTCTTTGTTTTTTTTTTTAATCACATACAATAAAAAACATTTCTAAAAGACTCGTCTGCAGCTCCACTTCTTGTTCCCGCTGTCTTGCTTGGAAATGTGAAGACAAAAGAATATAGGACTAAAAAAAAAAAAAAAAAAGAACAGCTACAGAACATTTCAATTTCCTCCATCAGTTTGTCTTTTTCATTTACACAATAATAAGAGAGGTTCCGTTTTCAGCGCCATGACGCTGTCAACACAAACTAACGATGAGGGGGAGGAGAGGTTGCTGGTTGGGGGGGACGACGGCGTATGAGTGTGTTGGAGGAGAGGCAAGAAAACGTCACACTCCATTTTCACGTATTTCCATAAATTCCTACTTTTAAGTCAACAACTCGCATATATCATGGAAAATTGTGAAAATTCAATTTCATCTTCACTAATTGACTGCTATCCTGGCCCGACATCAGAAAGAGGAGAGAGCGGGTGAGGTTATCTGACGCGGATGCTAATGTTAGCCCAACAGTCTGAGTCACGGCAAACTGAGGTGAATTTAAGGGTTGTGAAGAGACACACGGTGACATGTAGGATTCATTTATGTGCGACTGAGTTTCGGACGTTATTCAGCACCGAATGCACCAGGCGACTCTCGTCATCGCCAAGAGGGGGCGCTATCGTAAACGGTTTGGCAGACAGTTGCAACGCCAAGATATGTCAAATTAAGCAAACCATCTCCCCACTCACACATCAAACTGAGTCACAGCCAGCTGTTAAAAAAATAACTTGAAAATGTAAACAAATATAAATATAATGTTTAAACAACATCAGCACAAATTCTAATTACATAAATGCAACGTTAACACAACATTTAAACCAGCAGCGCTTTTAACACTGTAAATATCCACTGTCAAAATTTGAAATGGTCCATCACCCACCAACCTTCAACATTTTCTGCCGCTTTGAGCGATTTCCTTTCAACAAATGTTTTTGATCACCGATTGATTGTCTTCTTTGCTCAGATTATTTTTCTTCTGGCTGTTTACTTGATGAAATAAGTTGAGGGTCTGTTTTGTGTGGAGATGAACAGAAACAATTTTAACCTTGCAACGGATTATCAGTGACTGAGAATCACGGCTGCCTGAAAACTGATCAATTTGTCTGACCACAAAAAAAGATATTCCAAAGGAAAGAAAAAAAAAAAAAACTCTCAGAAAACATAAACAGTGCAAGTGACTTATTTCTCTGTGGCGCTTAGAGGATTTAAAACTGAGTTTTTCCCTAATGACACACTGCCACCACCTGGCGGCACTGTATAAAACCTGAATGTTAGGTAATACAGAACACAGAAGACTTGAGGTGCAAGGCCTCTAAAAATGAACGATCCAATAACACTTTTGAGTGGTTTCAGAGCATTAGTATCAGTGTGGAGTACAGGTCACATGACCACCAGGTGGCTCACACACAGACAGGATGAAGGGGGTGAGGGGTGGGGGCGGGGGGTAGCGGTACAAACACTTGGGTGAGCGACAGCGTCAGTGTCGACCTGCCATCAGCACGGCATGATGGGATGCCAGAAACGACCCGACCCCGGACACATGGACACACAGAGGGAGGTCGCGTGACTAACGTGTTTGTGTCACACTCTACAGCTACGTCCCAAATTTCAAATTCACAGTCTGCGTTCTTGGACGGCTGCACCTTCTGTTTGGCTCTGGGGACGTTTCAAGATGCTGCCGGACGTCTAGACGTCCTCTGAGGCTGCAGCCCATGAAGCTGGGACACAACAGCAACCCATACACAGGTGTGACACATGACCTCCGCCCTGGGCGTCGCTGTGTGACCACGTGAGCGCCGCAGTGCCGGCGGTGCCTCAAGGCCGAGCGCTGCACGGCGCCCCCATCAGGCAGGGGCGTGCTACAGATTCAGTTGCCGTGTGCTGGAAGACGCCTGGAAAACCGAGAAACGCCGGGGACGCCTGGAGCCTGGTGGCAGAGGAGGCAGAGCTCTGCACAAGTGCGCCATGCCACCCCAAAAAAAATTGCCGCCCGAGGCTCCGACAGATGCAGGAAGACAGGCGGAGCCTCTGGACGGAGACTGCGGCGGCGGCGGCTCCCTGGTTCCAGGCGCCACTGGGAATCTTACCGGCAGGTCGTCACATCATGACTGTCGGACATCAGCTTTACGCAGCTCAGTGGAAGAGAGGAGGTGCTGTTCCTGAGAGCTTCGCTGATTGGTGGAAAGGAGATGGAGGGAAAGGGGAGGTGTCAGGAGAGGGGGGGGGGGGTCGGTACCTTTTAAAATAAAACTCAATGAGAAAACTGGAACAGTTTAGCCTTCATTTACAAATGTGTCAGTTTTC
Organism: Nelusetta ayraudi; assembly: GCF_046127955.1. Lineage (NCBI taxonomy): Eukaryota > Metazoa > Chordata > Actinopteri > Tetraodontiformes > Monacanthidae > Nelusetta > Nelusetta ayraudi. The sequence goes on from NW_027466061.1 coordinate 27,680,411, forward strand.
CTCGATTAAGTTCAAGTCCAGTTCTGTACAGTCCCTCTCAAACACCGTCTGCTGCGCCGCCGCCTCGCGCTCCTCCGCCTCCTCCTCCCCTTCGTCGTCCTCGTCGTCGTCCTCGTGGCACTCCTCGTCGCTCTCGCTCAGCGGCCCGATGCTGGTGCGCCCCAGACACTCGGCCGGTGAGCAGGAGCCACGGAAGTCTCCCATGAAGGACTCCATGCCAACGCAGACGTCACCGCCGCAGACCAAGCGGCCACCACAGCGCTCCAGACACTGGGGGTCTATGCTGCGGGTCTGCAGAGGAGAAGAAAAGCACAAGTCTGACCCACAGATGCATGAGAAGAACCGTATACCAGAGATTTTTTTTTCCCAGGGGCCACTCGAAGTACTGCAGCCAAAAACCCCATATGGACCAAAAAGCATTTTCCCGTCTGACAGGAGGACTGCAGGCTAAAACACTGTTAATTATAAATATTTCTACTGTATATTTTTAAGCACTTTCATGGACTTTTAATCTTTCTAAAATTTATAAAGTCCAGAAAACCCCCAGAAAAGAGTCAAGGCGTCGTACGCGCGGTGTCTGGGCTCATTCTGATTGGCTGATACGCCCTGATGAATGCTCTATAATGTGGAAGTAACTCAGAAGCCATAAAACTTTTTCTGCGTATGTGCCGCGCGAGCAGCTCTATTGGAATGAATTGGATTCATGTTGGATTCAGGTGTGTGGTCGGACCACTATGGAACAAACAGGAAGTTAGAAAAAAATTGTCAGAAAAGAAAATTCTGTCTCGAAATATTGTGACAATAAACATCGCATTGAATACTGACGTTTGATTGGCCACAGAGAGCCTGCCTGCTGTCTGATAGGTTGAAGCCCTACCTGAGTCATCTTGGTAAAGTCCAGGACGGGCCGGGCGCAGGGTCGGTCGGGGTCGCGGCGTCTTTTCAGGCCAGGTTTCAGCAGAAGCAGGTCGCAGGGCTGCGAGTGGCAACGGGGAAGCTGCGGCGGCAGGCTGCGGCGCAGGGACGACGGCGTGCTGCAAGCGGAGGACGGCGAGGCGGGAACGGGACCGCCCCCCCGGGCGGCCGCGGTGGAGCAGCCCGGCGGAGGCATCGCCGCCTGGCTCGGCACGTGAGGCGGAGGCAGGAAGGTGGACGCCGCTGAGTCTCTGATGAGCACGGGGGAGAGGGAGAAGCGTCTCTGAGGAGGGGGAGGCGGGTGGAGGGGGGAGGGCGAGGAGGAGCAGGAGGAGGGGGAGGGGAAGAAGCAGCAACAGGCTCCTCCTCCTGCTGCTGCCTCACTGGGGTCCCAGGGGAAGCTCCAGGGCAGCGGCGAGTCCGGGGAGAGCGCCAGGCTGAAGAAGGTGGGGCTGGAGGAGGAGTGCAGTGAGGAGTTCAGGGAGGAGCTGGGAGCGCGGAGAGGACAGGCCCCGCCCCCTGACGCTCCCACCCCTATAGCCCCTCCTCCAGCCCCTCCACCGCCGCTGGCGCCCCCCGCAGTGGCGCCCCCGTGGCACTGCTGACGGCTGACGGGAGTCCAGACCCGTGAGGCGCTGGGCCGCCACGTGTAGCGGCAGCGCGACAGGTCCTCGGGCACCGACAGCGAGCGACAGTGGCGTTTCGGAGGAGGCGGCGGCGGTGGCGGCGGCCCGGGGCCAGGGGCAGCTGGCGGCGCTCCGGGGAGAGACAGCTCAGAGGCCGAGGTGCTGGGCGCCAGCGGCCGATGCTGCTGCGGCTGAGAGGGGGCGCTGTCCAGGGGGTCGCCCCCCTCCTGCAGGTGGGCATCTGGGGGCACGAGGGGCACGGGGCCGGGGGGGAAACTAGAGCTCAGTAACCCCCCCTGCAGGCCAGACTTGGGAGGGCAGAGCTGCCAGTAACTGCTCTCTGTTGAGCGGCGGCGGCGACACACACACACACACACGCACAAACACACAAACACACACACTTTAATGGAAGTTCTGTCTGACTGACAGGTGAGGAACAAAACAACGATCGTCTGGTCATTCAAAAACTCACCAGGCATCAAGCCATCTGGCGGCCAGCACTCTGCGAGGGTTTTGGGGTCCAGCAGGGACTAGGAGACACAGACAGGACGAGATTATATATTTTTTTTCATCCTTTTTTTTCCTGCACTGTTAACATCAGACCCGACCCGTGCCACAGAAGGTGGAGGCCGACGGCTAGCAGTAGGCGGGGCTTACCAAGTTGATGTCCCCCGGCTGAGTAGGGTCGCCTTCCAGAGTCTGCTTCCTCAGGTTCTCCACCAGCAGCGTAACCACAGCATGGTGGTGGCAGCAGGTGAGCGGCAGGAGGGCCGGAGGAGCTGGGGAGGTGGAGGGTACGGGGGGTGGGGGCGAACCCGGGGAGGAGATGGGGAGTGAAGGAGGAGGAGGTAGGAGGCGAGAGCCACGCCTGTTTGTGCGTCCGTCCGTCTGGTCCGTCGCAACGGGGGGAGGGGGCAGGGGTGTGGCTCCTCCTCCTCCGTAACACCTAGGGCCAGGTAGCCCCGGCCGCTATCACAAGGACATTGTCAATCGGCCGTTGCTCACGGCAACGCACCTGGAGAGGGGACGAACACACAGGAAAGAACAGAATTTAAAATTTAAACAACTGCAAACAAAAAACATCCACATTCACTGAGCTTCTTCTGCAAGCTTTTAGTGATTATCAGTGTTTATCAGCTAGTACACAGGATGGCGATGATGTCATCACAGGACCTGCTGAAACTGACATGCGTGTATTGTTGCTTTGTGACAGCTGTCAGCAAAAAAGGCTTTTTGAGTGCATAGAACTTTGCGTGTAGGTGTCTGATCCAACAGATTTCAACATCATCATGTTTTCAGGTAACACTTTGTTTATAAAGCTTACCATCCCATCCACAGATTTGATTAATTTCAAAAATTCAACCAACTCTTTATGATGAAAATGTAGCTTTGCAGTGAAGCACCATTAAAGGTGACATCCCTACATCTCAAACGTTTTGAAATGAAAATGATGTTATTATTATAGAGTCCTCATCGGATACTTGTGTTTTCAGCTCCAGAGGATGCTGAAGAACACCTGGGCTCTGACTGCGGACAGTCAGGGGCTCCCGCCGGTCCAGGTGGAGCAAGGGGTCTGGGCTCACGGTGGCCCCTGGCTGTGGCTTCTCATACAAACACGTGCTGTGTCAGGGTCAATAATGGCTCTAGTGTTCGGCGATGACAGGCTGTCCCTGGCAGCGCAGGCCGCAGCGCAGCCTGAGTGCTGCTGAGGCCGTGGAGCATCTCTCTGCCGCTGTTAGCTCGCGGCTAACACACCCCATTGTTTTCCATCTGTGATGCTAACACATGTGTATCAAAACATTCCCCTCCAGAGGAGAGTACGTGTACGAGTGTCAAAGTGGAATTTAATAAATACGTGTGGTAGTGACACTATAATAAAAACACAGAGACTCCTGGTTTCCGGGTCAGCAGTCCTTCACATCACCGAGCTAACGCCGCCGTGCAGCAGCATCACCTGAACCGTTAGCTTGCTTAAGAAAATAACAATATGTCATCTTGCTGTTTTTCAAGGTCGGCACAATAAATTCTGCCATTTTGCTGTTATAACGTGGGATGCCAGTGGGGATGAAAGAAGCGTCCTGCGCCACCTCGGTGCTCCGGCAGCTGCTGACGGCTGACGCGGAGCAGCGCTGGCCGCCTGCCTGCCTGCATCCAGGGGCAGCAGCGAGCTACCATTGACCTGCCCCGCGTTAGCCAGCTAGCAGCGTTAGCCGCCGCGCTGCTGCCTCCACAAACAAACCCTTTAAAAGATGAGAGAGCGCGATGCTACGCGTGTTGCCGCCACCAACCGCCAGCACCCCCCATATCCCGCTTTCTCTCTCTCTCTCTCTCTCTCTCTCTCTCTCTCTCTCTCTCTCTCACACACACACACACACACACACACACACACACACACACACACACACACACACACACACACACACACACACACACACACACACACACACGGTTCGTCAGGTGTGTTATTTTGAAACCAACCCGAACGTCTACTCCGTTCATGTAACCTGATCATCATCACCAACGTTCAGGCAGTGATGGTGCTGGTGAGCGGCCGGCCTGCGGCTCGGTGAGCGGCGTGAGCAGGAGAAAAAAACACTCTCTTTCTCACACACACACACACACACACACACACACACACACACACACACACACACACACACACACACACGGAGGGATGCTGCGGGACGATGAGCCCTGACTTAGCTAGCTACCTCACAACGCGTACGGTCACCGTACTGACCGGCTGCAACGCCTACCTGCTGGGAGAGCAGCTCCGGCTGACCGGCTGTCGAGGCTCCGGTTGAGGCAGCAGCGGCTCGGCGATGACCCAGTGGGTTTACAGGAGAGCGGAACGCACCTCTCCGCTCGCCGCCGCCGTCAGCGCTGAAACACACCACAATCAATGAAAGGCTGGGTGAAGTGCACCGAGCGGCCGCTGCAGGCTGTGGGACAGACGCACCGACGGTCCGCGTCCACTTGTCCGCTAATTATCAAAACATGATCCCAACGAGCGATGCGCACACGCCCGTGAGCGACGGGCATTCATAAATAACATTTACGGCGGCCAGGCAGGAGGAGGGGCGGTGTTACACCTCCGTTTCGTCCGCCCCGTCAGCACCTGCCGCCCGGGTTTAGTATCACCCAAATACCGACCGAACCGGCGAAGGAACGCCAGCACCGAGAGAGAAAACACCGGAGTAAATTACGATTACGAAATATATATAGATGGGTTTAAAAAATAATAATAAAAACCTTCCAAAATAATCCCCGACATCCCGCTCGAGGATCATGGGAGATGTAGTTGAGAGACGCGCAGTCTCATTGCAGCTTGTTTACAGCAGCGTATCTGCTCTCATGCCACAGGCGGACACACATACACACACAGAAAGAGAGCGCGAGAGCGAGCGAGAGCATTCCTACAACCTCAAATGCACTTTAGTCTGCTGATGCTGGGAGGAGACCGGGTTCATTTATAGCACAACCAATAACCTGAACCAAAATAAAATAGGAGTTTTTCTTTTTCGTTCAAAAGGCAAAATCTTGCTAGCCCCATTCCCAACCATCTTCAGACCTCTCACGGCAATTTAAAACAGGCTCAAGTCCATTTTGTTTAAAAAAAAAGAACCGCATGGTCTACAACACATAAGAGAAGTCGTTTTGATTTTAGAACACTTTTTATTTACATTATCTTTATTAATCACAACTTTCATCATGCTCTTTATTCAAGCAGCACAAAATAAATGTAGGAACACAAATAAAAAAGAAACAGACAACACAAAGCAAACAGCGTTTCCTCCTCCTGCACGCACACTTTGTCTTTGAGAAAAAACCAGGAGGTGCAGACGGAGAGCTGGGTCCAGCCGGCAGACAGCAGAGCATCAAGGTGACAGAAGGTGATGACACAACGTGGGGGAAAAATATAATTATAATAATTCATGTGACAGGACAACTAGCAGCTTCCCCCGACAGTGAGACAGGTGACAGGAAGTGACGCAGGCAATTGCAGAGAAGTGCAAATTATATCAACATGTTGGAAGCCTCATGTTCTACTGTCCGCTAAAATCTTAACACATCAGAGGCTGAGGTAGACGAGAGACAGTCCTCCAACCTCTAGGGGGCCACGTAGCTCTGGCCAACCACATCCCTACTGTCAGTAACGATCTTAAAAATACCAAAACACAGGTACACAAGCACACATCCATGCACACGCACACACACACATACACACACAGAGTCAAGTATTTCCATCCCAGCAACACTGAAGTCAGTACGGGTTCCACAGAAGCTGCTCCGAAAACACTGGAACCTGCTGGTCATCAGGAGCCACATCTACAGAAACAGACCACAGCAAAGTCACTCCAAGCAGTTCCACTGTGGAAACAATGTTTGAACGACCCCCAACCTCACCTTCAGCATCACCAGCCTCGAGAAGGAGGCGGAGCCAGTCAGTTATGTCCTCGTTGTTGGTGAGGGGGCTCCTGGAGAAGCAGCCGAGTCCAGGAGGAGGGCGCAAAGGCCGGTGGCTCACATCGGCCTCCTGTTGAATCACAACAAGATGAAGTCAGATCAAGCCCAGTACAGAACCATAGAATAAGTTTACAGTGCAACACCAAGTGGGCGCAGTTACAGGGGAGACGGGGCTGCTCCAGGGCCCAGGTAGCTCCAGCGATGTGGCAACTGACAGAGGAGACACGGAGGAGGATTTGGAGGTGGCAGGAGCCTCCTTCTCTCTCTGCTCGTCCGCTCCGCCGTCACACAGTTCAGAGGTCATCTTGGCCAGCTGGCTTTGCCTTTAAAACAAAAAAAAAACAAAAAAAAACAACTTTTGAGCACACTGTCGGACGTGGATCATTGGCTGAGCCACGGCTACACTCACAGCTGCTCCACTGGGTCCAGCGCGTCTGCATCTGGCAGGCTGTCGGTTGGAGGATCCCACATGTGCAGCGTCCGCCTCCACAATCGCACCTGCATGTCCCAGGAGCGTCGGCTGTACTTCCTGTACTTGTTGGGTGTGGAGGGGTGGAGCTTAGGATCCCTCAGGTGTCTGAGGAGGGTAGAACCAGGAAGAAACATTCGATTAAATCACTTGTGGTGTGTGTGTGTGTGTGTGTGTGAGTGCGCATGAGTGTGTGTGTGCGTGCGTGCGTCTCACTTGGGGACTTGCAGCAGGTAGTTCTGGTAGCCACTGGTGTTCTTGCCATACTGAATCTGTTTCTGTCGTCTCTTCAAAACCGCAGTGTTGGTCTCGGTGTTGGCCGGGTCGGGGAGACGGGGGTAGAAGCGACTGAAATGGGGTCTGTGGGTGGCAGCTTGTTTTTAGAGCAGGTCAGAAATTGCTCACTTTTAAGTAGAAAAAAGTAAAAAATATATATTTTTTTTTAAATTGGAAAAATGTTCCCCCTCTATTTTATAGGTGATTTTTTTTTTATTATAAATCTCAAAATGTCTGTGATCCACTGATGGCCAGCAGGAGGTTCACAATGCTATGACAAATAATTGAATCAAGTAAAAAAAGAGAAATTCCAAGGTCCTTGGACAATAGGAGCATCATCATCTCCCTCGATCCAGCACACTGACAGGGATATGGTGCTGCTGCTGCTGCTGCTGCTGCTGCTCATGTTCTATTCTAATCGTATGAAACAACAACTCAAGCTGACCTCTTACTGTCCATTTCATCCGTTCCCACAGCCACACTGCTGGTGGACACCTTGAGGATGCAGCGCTCCAGGATGGACGGCCTACACAGCACAGCAGCCGAACAAAATATATATATATATATTTCTTTTTTAAAAGAGCCCAGAATTAAAAATGGCATAGCAATAAAGTGAAGTGGAGGCATGTTGTATGAAGATTTTTCTACCTGCGAGGTTTGTTCCCTGCAGCTCGTTCTCGTCCTCGCAGACCGCCAGCAGGTGGAGACGGGACAGGAGAGGCATTACTGAGGAGGAGAGACATTCAGAAGAGGGAGCCTGAAGTCAAACTGAGGTTGAAGGGATACCCCAAAGGAAGTGGAATAAAGATAACATGCTCGTCGTTCTTTACGGTGAGTGCTTGATTAGAAATGTAGCCATCTGCAGGTGCGTTCTCACCTGACCAGGCTGTCATACACGGAGCTGCAGCCTGGCAGGAGCCACGGTTCCGGGGCTGGGCACCCGGAGGCGGCAGTCAGCAGTGGGTCAGAGAGGCCGTTCCACACTGCGGCCGACCAACCCTTCACACACACACATGACCAGGGACTGAAACAGAGACTGACACACACACACACATTAGTAATATTGCAGTTACTGTTCCAAGAAGAATTGAATAATTAGCTTAAATAAGAGTTCAACAGCTTATTGAAAGAGTTTTACCAGCAAAACTGTTTGCTCCATAGAATGGCAGCATAGTATGGAATCACAGGAGTGCCAAAATTAAAAATGAATAAATGTAGAAATAGAAGGACAAGGGTTTATTTAGTCATTGCTTTTTCCCTTTTGGCATTGTAAAACACAAATTGAAAAAACAATGATAATTTTTTGCCTTTGCCTTTTCTTTTGGCCTTTTTCTTTTGCCTTTACCGAATGGACTAGATTGTCAATCAACTGCCGTTGGGCGGGGTTTTCAGACCAGGATTAGTAGTCAATACCTGATTGTTCCGAGCTTGGCCGAAAGAAAGTGACATTAACTCAGCGACAAAAGGAAGTACACACTAAATGTGTTTTTGACCATCCGAGCTATTGTTAAAAGTCGTTGCTGAACACCTCCCCTCAATTCCTCCACTCCAATTAATCCATTTTTATCTTTCCGCCTTTTGCCAGTCAAAATATATGTAGTGTACTTCCTTCTGACGCTTAGTTTATGTCACTTTCCTTCAGCCAAGCTCGGAACGATCAGGTATTGACTACTAATCATGGTCTGAAAAACGCCCAACGGCATTTGATTGACAACTCAGTCCATTTGGTAAAAGCAAAGGCAAAAGGACTTTGCTTTTGTCTTTGCCTTTTCCATTTGCAAAAGGAAAAGACAAAAGAAAAGGGCCAAAAGAAAAGGAAAAGGCAAAAACTGTTGTCTTTGCAGTTTCCATTTGTGTTACAATGCCAAAAAGGGAAAAGTAATGACAAAATAAACCCTTGTACTTCTTTTTCTACAGTTATTTATTTTCAATTTTGGCACTCCTGTGATCCCATACATAGGAGTAACTTGGGGAAAAAAAGTTACATGGGATTTTAAAAGACAGGCTTAAAAACAGGTTCACCTCAATTCAAATCAACAATGCCATTTCAAAACTCAATTAGCATTTATAAAAAAAAAAAACAAAAAAAACAAAAAAAAACTTATTTATTTAAAGGAAGTCATATTCCGTTTTAAGTGGCACTTTTACTGAAGCAGGCGGCAGGTGAGTTGTGCAGTTTTAATGTGCTGCGTCCGGTTCCAGCTCAAACAAATAAAATAATATAAGAAATTAAAATACTAACAAACCTAGCCCCTGCTGAATTTCCACTGCATGGTTCTAATGTTGAAGTGGAAACATCTCATCAGATCCTATTATGAGAAATGTTTCCTCGGGGTTTAACAGCAGGCCCAATGGCAGGTGATTTCAGGCGGACTAAGTGATTATTAGCCGGTGTAAAATTGTGTTCCGGGTAAAGCAGTCAGCCGGGACCCGGCGGATGGTCATTACCTGGAGGACAGCAGCGGGCTCTGGGCTGCAGCTTCCACTCCGCTCGTTGACATTGTTAGTGCAGTTTTGGGTATGGCGCCTTCTCTTCAGATGGACAGACGCCATTGCTACACTTTCCCAGCTTTTTAATGAGTCGCACCTGAGAAGGGGTGGGGCCTGCCCGCCTCGTCATTTAAATAAATCAAACGAATTAACATTGGCGAGTGCGGCGAAACACCAAAGAGAGTCGCGCCAATTGTGAAAGTACCGGAACACAACATGAATAATCATTTTAGACTGAAATGCATTTTTTTTTTTTTTAAAGATGAAATTATTTATGATGTGGTCTTTATTTTTGCCTCGTCCATGATTAGTGTCTTTTAATGCTCTTACCGTAGAAGACGTAAATGTAGAGCTGTTAATGTTTCTGTATTTAAAAACAACCCCCCCAAAAAATAATTTTATAGCAGTTATTTTTCGTGTATTCCAACATTTAATTATTTGTCAAAATAATATTTTGCCTACCACTGAAACCGCGGAAGAGCTCCAGCCTGAGGGAGGCAGTATTGACCTCGTCTCGCTGGACATTATCAAAGAAGAAGACAACAACGTAAACAAGATGGCGTCAGGCAGCGGGGTGAGTTCGCGATCTGAGTTTGTTTTTGTGTCAAAACCTGCAGTTTGTTGCTCGTTTGTCATCATTACCGTTTTCGTAGAAGTGAATGTTTTGTCCAGGAGGCAAAAGAGGGATCTAAACTTCATGCCATGGACTGGCTGGTGATTTATCTGCATTAGCTACCAGCTAACGGTGGCTAATAGCTCTATGCGAGACCATGTACTGCAAACCATCCAGTTTCGGTGCAAAACACACTTTCATCCTCATCGCCGCGACTGAAAAAACACCGCATGTGTTTTTGGTTTGAAGTTGTCCATGCTACTTTTGTTAAACTCAGTGTTCCTGCCAATTACTAACCAGTGCCTGACTAGCACCAGCTAACGGCATTCTTCCTGTTTGGTTTCCTCCGATTAAAAGTGTTCCAGTGGCATAAAAAAATTGATATCTGTACGATACCTATAAAATTAACATAATGTGCTTCCTGAAATACACTGCTTTGAAAATTATATATACAGTTAAAAAAAAAAAAATCATACATAATGGTTAACAGTTTTTTTTTTAAAAAAAAATATTAGCTGTAAAGAAAATAAAATAAAAAAATGTAACAAAAAAACCCAATCTTTTCTCTCTTACAGTCCAGTAAAAACGACTTCCGCAGGAAGTGGGACAAAGATGAATTTGAGAACCTTGCTCAGAAACGGTTGGCAGAGGAGCGAGACCGGGAGAGGAGAGATGGTGAGTTGTGGTTCTTCCTGTGAGCCCTTATTATTGATTGAAGCTGAATTGTTTATTTGCTAAAGTTCTTGATCACTGTCCTTAGATGATCAGCTAACTGACTGATTGATGTTTTCTCTTGTAGGGAAAACATTGCCACCCGTCAAGAGGGACCTCCTCCGGCACAGAGACTATAAAGTGGACCTCGAGTCCAAACTGGGGAAGACGATTGTTATCACCAAGACCACCCCTCAGGCCGAGATGGGGGGGTGAGAGTCTCAGCTGTTCCTATTCTCCTACGTTTCTCCAATTCAAGTGTTACTGCAACTTGTAGCATCAAATGCAAAACAGTCAGACAATGTGATCATTAAACGGATCACCTAGTGACAGAGACACAAAACATTTATGTTTGTCTGTGCCTGTTGTGGATCTACTCCTGTACCCTGATTGGCTGTCCTTTCATTTGTCCCCTCAGTTATTATTGTAATGTCTGTGACTGTGTCGTCAAGGACTCCATCAATTTCCTGGATCACATCAATGGCAAGAAACGTGAGTTAACCGGCACAAAAGTCGTGCAAGCACCAAGTCAACGTTGTGGTGTAACTGTGTGCATGTGCGCGTTTGTGCCTGAGCAGACCAGAGGAATCTCGGGATGTCGATGCGAGTCGAGCGCTCGTCTCTGGATCAAGTAAAGAAGCGCTTTGAGGCGAACAAGAAGAAGCTGGAGGAGAAGCAGAAGGAGTACGACTTTGAGGAACGCATGAAGGAGCTGCGCGAGGAGGTGAGCAGCATCTTATTGGACCGGACATTGTCTAAGGGGCTGAACTCTAAGTGCGACGACTCTCTGATGTTTTGGCCAAGGTGTGGCAGTGTCTCTTGATATCGGTACTGCTGCTTCATCTGATGTGATTCCTTGTTTTCAGGAGGAGAAGGCGAAGGCCTACAAGAAGGAGAAACAGAAGGAGAGGAAGCGGCGAGCGGAAGACGACATTGACTTGGAGGAAGACGACGAGATGGCGGCAGTGATGGGATTCTCTGGCTTTGGCTCGTCGAAGAAGGGCCACTGAGGCTGCTCACACGGCCGAACTGTGAACTGATCTTGACTCAGCTGGTTCTTCGGACCAGCCGGAGGCACAAACACAGGAAGGACGACTGTGCAGCCGCAGTGCTCATCCACAAACTGACTCTTGTTTTTGTAGTGTCGTTGTCTCTCTGGTGAGACGTAAAGTCCTTCCCATGGGTTTTATTATCTTTTTTTTTTTTGTTAATAAGTTTCCTGTCTGAAATGAAAATGAGACATTTTATGTGTGTCGGTCTGCCGAAGACACATTATTTGACCCTAGGCAGAAACTATTTATAGCATCAGAATTGTTGGAAATGAAAGATGAGAATTTTCACTGGTGGTTAAAATCCCATGTTCATTTGTTTGGGCAGTTATAGAGAAGCAACTGGAGTTCAGAAGAACGTCTGTATGAGGAGATATTATTGCAATAAACATTTTTTTTTCTTTTTAACTGGTTTTTGTGTTTTTTAACTGTGAAAATCTGCAAGATGTTGAGAAAACGCAGCAGCTGCTGCAAGTCTTCTGTCCCTCAAACTATAGAAACGGCCTGAATTCAACTTTAAACTTCTCTTTGTGGTTTGATTTCTGGATTTCCTGCAGTTTGAACAGAAGAGGGAAGACGATCACTCTAAGAGATTTTTTGTACACTTTTGAACACAAAATAAAGATCAGAAACAACAAAACCAGCTAATGTGTGGTGTGAAATGGACATTAGCGAGAATGTTTGTTGCTGTTGTTGCAGCAACAAGAGTTGCACCAGCAGGAAAACATGATGTTTCTTTCCTTTGCATGGTGACTGGACAGAGCTGTGCAGATGTTGCGCAGGCAGTACTGGTATGACGTCACCTTTAAGCTTGTGCTCTTCTTCACAGAAACTAAAAGACATTGCAACAGCGCTCTGTCCCACGCACACAACAGAAACCTGATGTTTCAACCCCCATGATGCCTGAACTTCCAGCCCAGTGGCAACTGTCAGATCCTTTTTCTAATGTTTTGAATCTCTTGAGGAACTTGAAACTGTTGCTCTATTTATGCGTCAGTTTGACTGAATCACGTGGTTCTGTGACGGAGCTGGTGGTCTGGATCAGAACCCGACCTGTCCGTCCGGGCCGAGCAGCTTCAGCTGAAAACGCCTCTCTGAACTGATCCAGAGTTGGCAGGCTTTCAGCAGCAAGGCGCGACATCAGTGGGCTGAAGCTGCAAGTGTTCCGGTTTGTGGTCTCACTCACACACACACACACCGTCACTTCCTCTACAAAGACAGAGAGAGAGAGGATGGAAGAAAATAGGCGAAGAGAAAGAGAGTCTTAGAGGAAGTTGTGAGGGAGAGAGAGAGAGAGAGAGATGTTAAGAGAAGGAAGCCATTTTGCTTTGTGCTGTTCCTGATGACTGCTGCTTGACGCCACTTTTCTCCACGCAGATTCTTGTTTGGCGAGAAGGGCCGGCCTGAGAACCGTCACAGCTCCTCTCCATAGAAAAGCCAGTAGCTCACAGTAAGTAGTTTCAGAGAAACTGCGCTCAGCCTGGCGGCAGCAGAAGTTCTGGTTTTGTGTGTGTGTGTGGGTGAGGAGGACGCAGCATGAGCTCCGAGCAAGTGCCATCCAGGACCGAGGTGATGGGCTGGAGCCCACAGCAGCTGGCCAACTACCTTAAGAGGGTGAGGAGTCCCGCCGTCCTCGTGTCTGTCCTCGTCTTAATGAAACATTTTAATGGCCGTCGTAGTGACTGAACGGGGGATTAAAAAAAAAAAAAAGTTTCAAGGAAGTATAAATATTCATTTGGTGGTGGAGGACGTGAGAGGAAGTGAACAATAGGATAGAGGGAAGGTGGAAAAAAAATTACAGAATATGGGATCGAATGTAAGGAGGTGGGGCTTAAGAGAAGGATAGAAGAGGAAGGGAAGTGGCCCAAAGAACAATAGAGGAAGATGATTAGAGTTAAAGATAGAAGAGAGGAAGCCAGAAAGGTGGGGAGGATGGAAGTAGAGGTGCGTGGGGGGCCGGAAGGAAACAAGAAAGGGGCTAGTGAAGAGGCATTAGAGACCAACCTTCATGTGTCGGCACCCCTTACACCTGTTTGCGTCTTTGTGTTTGTGTTGTGCGAGCAGATGAATTTGTCCGGATCCGACAAAGTGGTGATCAAGAACGGCATCAGTGGCTCCAGATTCGTGGTGAGTTCTTCGGAGACGAGACGACGGCTGCAAGGGGAGGAGGGAAGGAAAGAAGGTGAAAAGAGAGGCGGCACTGTGTGTAGGAAGAAAGTGCAAAGAAAGAAGCGAAGGCGTAAGTCAGGAAAGGAGGCTGTAGGACAGAAAGGAATGGCATTGGGAAGGAAAGAAGGAGGCAGGAGGAAGAAGAAAGGAAGTAAGGAAAAAGAAGGGAATGGTATCGAAAAGGAAAATAAAAGGAAGGAAACGAGGATGTACTTAAGGAAGTGAGAAGGAAAGTAGATGGAGGGGAGGTAAGGTTGGTGTCTTCAATGATCCCGATCTCTTTGCATGACTTTTTTTCTTTCTTTTCAGAATCTGACTGAAAACGACATCCAGAAATTTCCAAAACTTCAGGCTCCGTGAGTTCTGACAAACTGTTTAAACGTGCTGGCCTTTAGCCGCAACTGTTAGCGGTTACACTTTGACCCAAGATTTCTCATGAGTTTTTTACTTTATTTTTTTCCTGTTTGTGCCCCAGAATGATTTCAAAGATGAGCGCAGATATCAGCAGGAAGGAGGAGAAACGAGGCCTTTTTTCCAGGAAGTAGGTTCCTCATTTTACTGCCACGCACCCTCATTTCCCTTCAAATCATTTAAATAGGTCATACTCACTAATAATAGAGTGACTGTGGTCATAAACATTACCACACTATATGCTCCACTGAGTCAGAAGCAATATGGAAAACATTTTTAGTTGGTTTTGAAAATGTTTATTCCTCTTTTTTTTACAGGCCGACTACCAAATATCAAGAACCAGGTGAGAAGTCAGACTGACTCATTGTGAAGTTTTCTTATTTCCTTTAAGTGATGGAAATCTGGCAATATTTTGGATTTATGTGTGCAGTACTCAAGTTATCTTATTTACATATACAAATATCTCCATTTTGACTGTCTCATATGCACTACCAGTCAAAGGTTTGGACACAACTTCTCATGGATTTTTTTGTTTCATCTTTACAACTTTCTACACTGCAGATAGATACTGAAGACATCAAATATATATTAGTAAGATATATGTAATTACGCAGCAAAGAAAAAACATGTTAAATATCTCTATATATATTCTTTTTGTGAAAGGTGGCTAATGTGAAGAATTTGAATGTAAAATGAGTTATTTTACAATTTTATTGTTTCCCACATAATTCCATGTGTTTTCATATGTAGTTTTGATGCCTTTAGTGAGAAACTGCAATGCCAATAGTCATGAGAATGAAAGAAAAGACATTGAATTCATGGGGTGTGTCCAAACTTTTGACTGTTTCATATATTTAAAGTTTTTTTTTTTTCATGTGGTTTGATGTGACTGTCCTGCTGAAAACTGCAATGTGGGGTTTGTCCTATCACAGACTCAGTGTGTAACATTCACGGGGATCTGTGGCATAAATGACACGATACTCATCTGTTAGAATACATGATTGTTGTGTGTTTTATTTGCTAATAATAAGCCTTTGGGTTTGCATAATACCTCGCAAATAAATAGCCATTCCACCTGCCCCCATGTATCCACAGTAGACAAGAGGGTGTTTGGTAATTTGGCACTTTTTAATTTTAAAAAGTGGGACGTGAGGAAACAGGGATTAGCATCACTGCCCTGTCTCAGACAAAAAAATTGTCCAAAGTTGTCTGCTGGTTTCTGTAGGGCAGCTCAGTCAAGTTTCCCTCTATCCTACGTCTTCACCCAAGCCCACACCACCAGCAGTACATTCCATGCCTAACACCCACCCGCCTTTTTGCTACATTTGTGTTTGTGTGTGCGTGCCTGAATGTGTGTTTGCCCCCCCCCCGACCCCCTTTTTATGTAAGCGTCGTTGGGTTTTGAAAAGCTCTATATAAATGCAAGTTATCATTATGATTACCCTCTGGTCATTTATAGCGTATAAAGCGTGTTGAGCGTGTGCTTGTTTATTTTTTGATCGCTGATGCTAAATTGACGTGGTGGTGAGAAACAGTTACTCACTTGTTTGCGATATGCTTTCTTACCACTGGGCACTAGCATTTCTTTCATGCTGGCTCTTTGTGGCTTTTAATTTGATGGGTTTTTTTTATGTGCGTTTCGATAATGGAGTATTTAATGTATTAAGTATATAATAATAAGTATTTCACAGACAGTATAGATATGTTTGGTAACTCATGTGCCCCACTAACGCAGCGCTCCCTCCTGTGCAGATGTGACAGCTGACGACCACTGGTCCGAGGACGAGTTTGTACGTTCACCTCTGCACTTTTCGCTGTCCTGCAGCTGTATTGTCAAGTCACTGTACAACAACAACAACAGCACCTGGCTGATGACGTTGACCTGGCGTGACCCAAAGGAGGTGAGTCACCTCCTGACAAGTGTCCTCTGTCCTCCCTGCCAGGAAGATGAATTTGATGACTACGAGAGCCCGTACAGCGGGGACGAGAAGGCCAGCGGCAGCGACTATGAGGAGCCCAACGATGACGACTATGAGCCGACTCCATCAGAGCCGCCCGAGGACCTCAACCTCTTCCCCACCCGACCCATTGGAGACAGTGAATACATCGGTATCAACTTCTGGCTTTCCAAACTCTGATGAGGCAACAATAATAATAACAATAATAATAATAATGATAATAATAATAATAATACATTTTATTCATGGAGTGCTTTTTCAAAGTACTCAAAGACACTTTCCAAAAAAAAGTTTAAAAGGTTAAACACATCAGAATAAAACTTTCAGTTAAAATATGGTAATATTACCACTGAGTGTATACGTGTGTGTGTGTGTGTGTGTGTGTGTGTGTGTGTGTGTGTGTGTGCAGACAACAGGAACAATCATGTGTCCTCCAGTGGGCCGCCCCCTATAGTTTCCCCTCGCCCTCCAGTTGCCCCGCCTTCCGCTCAGTCCCGTTCGATGGTGAGTTTCGTGGCAGTCGGCCGCCTCCTGTTCACGCTGTACCCTTGTTAACTCCTCCTCTCTGGGCCGTCCTAGTTCGCAGATGCCTCCTCCTCCTCCAGAAGAGACCACTCCCCTCACACTGGTCCCAGAGGGAAACGTGAGTGACAACCTGCAGAATACCGCTGAGGAGAAGCATTGGGCCCGATGGCTCAGACTGGTTTCTCCTTGTTGTTGTCCAGTTCCCCCAGAGCCGCCGCAGATCAGCCGTGACAAGAAACCAGGCCGACATCCCACATCCAGCGCGTCTCACGGCAGAGGTGAACGCAAACCGTCAACCTGAGGCTCGACTTTCCAAAGCCAAACTGCAGAGTTTTAAACATCTCACGAGAGAGATTCTGATCCTCTTCTTCTTCTTCTTCTTCTTCTTCTTCTTTTACAGGAGCTCCTTGCGACAGGGTGAGGAAAAAAGATTGTAAAAAAGTACAGGGGACTCAGGACCAAACCCTGAGGAACACCCCCTACCCCAAAAAAAAGCACACACACACAGCTGTTTGACCACTGCTCTCACCTTTCTGTTGGCGTTTTAACATCTGTGGCTTTGTGTCTTCCAGCCCAGCACAAACAATTGGAAGTAAGCTTACACACACACACACACACACACACACAAACACACACACAAGAAATCCAACATATTTGTATGAGGAATACTGTTCCTGAATGCTGATGTTAGAATTTGCTCTTGAGTGCCCCCTGGTGGCCGGGCCCATTAGCAGTAGTAAACACTTAACTGTGCTGTGGGCCGATTTTGTGTGTGTGTGTGTGTGTGTGTGTGTGTGTGTGTGTGTGTGTGTGTGTGTGTGTGTGTGTGTTGGGTTCAGAGCCCAGCAGGACGCTCCTCCTAATCCACCCTGGTTAAAACCTCCCGTCGTCCCTCCGTCCTCCACCTCCATCGGTAGGAGTAACTCCTCAGCCAGAACTCCTCCCAACAGACCAGCGTACGTACGACACACAGCAGCTGGCTTCAGGTTTTGTGGAAGCTCGTCACTCTGTTAAAGTGACCTAACGTAACCTGATTAAAGTCTGTGTGTCTGTGTTTGCTTGCTCTTTTTTCACAGGTTCGAAGCAAAGCGAGATGTAAGTTTTGTCTCCCCACTCTGATTGTTTCAGTGATGATGATGATGATGATGATGATGATGATGATGATGATACAGGTTTTTCTTTCTCCATCATAGGGTTCTGACGAAGGTAACAACCCTACTCATCTCCTCCTCTGGTCTGTTTTAAAAACCCCTCACTGGTTTTAAGGTCTCAGTCTGCCTCTAAAATTCTCCCTCTGTAGCTATCAAACACAACACCTTCCCCCTCCAAAATAGAAGCCTGCGCCCTGTCCCTGGACTTCCTGGTTCCGTCTCTGGTCATGGAGACAGGTAGGAACCACAGTGCTCTTCCAATTATCCCGGTCATATTTACGCTGTTTGATAAAACTCCAGCTGTTGCTAACGTGTCTGCTAGCCGTGACTAACAGATGTTACGACTTTGCTCGCATGTTCTTCTTCCACTTAAGGGACTTGCAGATGCGGAAAAAAGTAAAGAAAAATTGTGGCAATAAGATCATCTTTTTGTTGTCTTGTGTGTTGTTCCAGTTTGCCTCCCCACATTCCTTCAGCGGGGTCTCTACCGCACAAACTGTCCGCAGGTCAGATGTCAACAGCGCACGTTAGAACACATCAAACTGTCAGGACACGATGGGGCTCACTGCACAGTGTGTGTGTGTGTGTGTGTGTGTGTGTGTGTGTGTGTGTGTGTGTGTGTGTGTGTGTGTGTGTGTGTGTGTGTGCGTGCATGCGTGCAGCAATGGCTGAGCAGAAAACTGACTTCCTGGGACACATGGACCGTCATTCCTTCCGCCCCCCACAATCCTCCGCAGGTCGCACGCCGGCGTCACAGGTGACAGCATATAGACACACACACACACACACACACACACACACACACACACACACACAAACTCGCATCTGCACACACCAACACACACAACCATGGTCTTCATTTCTTCATGCATGACAAACCCCCTCCAACGTGCACCAAATCTGATTTAACAGCAGTATTTTAACCTGGGCAGCAGGTGGTGCTGTTGCGCTGTATATATGTATGTGTTTGTGTGTTTCTTTCAGGAGTTGGACCCCCGCTGGTACGTGGGGAGGGTGACCCGAGGTCAGGCTGAGGGTAGTCTCAGACAAGTCCACAAGGTAATGAGAGTGTGAGACATTTTCCTGAGGGGTTGCAGGGTTCTGCTCGGATAGACTCTAGCAGAACCCTGCAACCCTGAGTTCATGAAGAAGCGGGTATTGGAACTGGATGGATGGATGGTCCTCCTTGAGCCTGCAGCACTGAAATGTATGTGTGTGTGTGTGTGTGTGTGTGTGTGTGTGTGTGTGTGTGTGTGTGTGTGTTGTGTGTGTGTGTGGAGGACGGGGCATACCTGGTAAGGGACAGCACCCGGCAGCTGGCCGAACAGCCCTTCACCCTGATGGTCCTCTACCAGACCAAGGTCTACAACGTCCAGATCCGCCAGAGGAACCAGCAGTTTCTCCTGGGAACCGGACTCAAAGTCCAGGAGGTAAACCACCCAGGTCACCAGAACCTTGCAGAGAGCCCACCGACACCATCAAACTGACCCTGTGTGTATGTGTGTTGCCAGTCGTTCCCCTCAGTCAGCAGCATCATCGCTCATTACTCTCAGTCTCCGCTGCTGCTCATCGACGCCAAGAACCGCAGCTCCTGCCAGCAGAACCAGTGCCTGCTGTCCGAGCCGGTTGGCTACTGCATGCCCAGCAAGGACTGGTCCTGAGGGGCCACCTCATGGCGGGCCAACATCACACCTGAACCAAACCATTTGCAATTTTTTTTTCTTTTTTATTCTTTTTATCTTTTCTTTTCTTTTCTTTTTTTTTTATTTTTAGATTTGTTCCTTTTTTCTCTTTCTGTCAAACTCTTCAGATTTGTAAAATTGTCTGCACGGTGCTGGTTCCAGTTCTCCCACCACACATTTTTGCATTTCTTTTACCGTCTCATTTCCCAGACGTGTCTGACTTTGTGTAGAGCACAGATGAATAAAAAACAAGTTTCTCATTTTATGTTTAATTTCACTGAAAAATCCTTTCCACTCAGTGGTAAAGGAGGAAATAAGAAGATGAAGGCCCGAAGACGCTGATGTGAAGTGAAGAAACGACACCAGTGTGAAATGGGACAAAAAACTGCTAATAAATTCACAAACTTGTCAACTCAAACTCGAAGACGCAAAGCTTAATACTATACCATGAACTTAAAGCATGAAATATTATATTGCACACATGCTGTCAATTTCAAATGTAAAAAAAACCTCATCAAAATAAATAAAATGTAAATAAGAATCGTATGGCTCTTCTGATTTTAATTTCTTTTCTTCTATTTTTTGTTATTGGTTTTTCCCTTTAACGGTACATACAAACACACATTAGAACAACAACAACAACAACAACAAACAAAACCAAAAAAAAAAAAAAAAAAAAAAAAACCCACCCCAAAACAAAAATAAGCGCTGCGCGATAAGTATACATAAAATAAATTAGTAAATACAGAATAGAAAAACGACAAGAGACAGGTATATATGAAGCGCAAACGTGAAATAAAATAGATGCGAGGGCAAACAATTCCAATCAATCAGAAATAGACGATAGATCAGAGTATCCGCAATAAAGAAAGTAGAGGTTCCCAGATCCTTCTGAACCTGTCTGACCTATGGTTAAGGTCATGAGTGAGTTTCTCGAGAGAAATAAGAGCAGAAATTTGAGATAAACACATATCAACTGCAGGGACCTGGGGAGTTGACCACCGTAACAGGATACATTTTTTGGCCAGACACAAAAGAATTATCACCAGAGATTTAGTATCAGTGTCCAAGAAATTGTCTGCAGCATGGTTAAGTAGGTAAAAAGAAGGAGTCAGTAAAAACTGTTAACTAATGATTTCCTGAACTGCAGCGTGGACACCCCTCCAGAAAGTCTGAATGCGGTCACATGACCAAAACAAATGGATGAATACACCTTTGTGTGTGTTACATTTATAACAAAGGTTGGAAGTGCCAGGGAAGATCCTCTGGAGGCGAACGGGAGTGTAATAAGTTCTCCGAAAGAATTTAAAGTTCTGTTCATGTATCGAAATTGAGGTACACTTAGGAAAGATTCCACTGCAGATCTTGTCCCAGTCCACAGGAGTAAATATCTCCTCCAGATCACGCTCCCACAACAACTTCAGGGAGTCATAGTCTGAAGAGTCAGACTAAAGTAGTGAAATGTAAATCTTGGAAATCGGTCTATAATGTATGTTTACGAGCTCTGACAGTCTCATGCGGATCCTGCCTGTCCTCAAGAGAGACCCTAAAAAGTGGCAAATTTGGAGATATTTATAAAAGTCTTTGTTGGAAATGTCAAAATCTAATGACATGAAATCTAATTTGCTCAAATGATTTAATTGAATCTGAGACCAACAGGTGTGTAAAATTTGATAGGCCCTTAGAGGTCCACTCAGTCAGACCAGCACTCCTCATCTGAGCTGGTAAATCTGGATTCAGGGCCAGGGGAGAATGGGGAGAGATGACAGGGGCAATAGTTAAGTATTTCTTTACATCTCGCCAAACCAGTAGTGCATTATAAACAATCATGTTATTCTTGAGATTATTTAATTGATTTATATTATTGATAAAGGGAAGGGAGTCAAGCTTTCTGGGATGGCAAAATAGGGATTGAAAACCCAACCACAGGGAGTTGTGCTGACCAGTAGTATAATTGTAGACTGGGCAGGCAGGGAGAGGCCTCCGAGATCCTTTGGCTTGGTAAGCAAACAGAACGTAACTCTTGTTTTGTAGTCAACGTTAAGGAGACTATTCTGATTTGAATTTCAACGGTAACCTTTTTCCACTGGCTGATATTACATTTAAAAATACATAACAACAATAAACCAATGAAGTCATAATGATATCCTTCAATGAACGTCCTGTCCTGATTCACGTGCCCACATACCAGCAGAGCATTCTGGGATTTGTAGTATTGGCAGTACACGTGCTGCATAATCTTGCCTGACAGGCCAAATATAATAATGACAAACATGGCAAAAACAAGAGGGTCTTCCGCCCTTGCAAAAGACCAGTTCGCTTTGAACTGGTGTTTGTTCGAGGGCTCAGTCCCTAATCACATTGTTGGCCAAGTTTGTCCCGCAGGCCAGAGTTTGACACCACTGGTCTAGACTCTAGGACACAGGGAGGAACCAAGAAGACGTTTTACACCTGGACAAGAAGCTGCTGCCAAGGCTCAGCAGAGAGATCCCATGACCACAGGGTCATTCTCTCTCTCTCTCTCTGTCTTTCTTTCTGTCCTTCTCTTAAACCAAATTTGTTTTGAGTCTTATTCCGTTCTTTCGTATTAATAAATCCTAAAGCTTCCAGTTCGTCACCTTTATGTGACCTATCTGACAGTTACGGTGCTCTTCTTTTTCCCATGTTCCCCTGCAAGCCCCCCCCCCCCCCCCCCGCAACCCAAGCCCCCGACACACACACACACACACACACACACACACACACACACACACACACATACACACCCACTCCTCCCCCTCTTCCTCCCATAATCCCAGTCGTCAGTCAGTTACAGAGCTCAGACTGAGAGAGTTGTTTTGTCTGTGTCGCCCCCGAAGGCACCGTGAGGCAAAGATTAATGCTGCCGCTTCCAACCGTCGGACACACTAGTGTGTGTGTGTGTGTGTGCATGTGTGTGTGCGCACGCACACACTCTTCCAGGTGTGATTTAGCTGGAGTTGGTCTGCTGAACAGATAAGATGTCTGAGGGTTTCAGGGTGAACATGCGCCTCCTTCCTGTAACCTCCAACCGACGGAGGAGACCATGTGAACGCCGCCGAGTCAGGTCGGGCCCTGCACGGCTCCAAGTCTCTGCGGCCTCGGGATCTGGCTGCCGGGAGGTCATGTGACGGCCGCAAAGATACCAGTCGTAACGGTTCCACCGTCCTGCTGTCCAGGACAAAGATCCCGAGACGGCAACATTAACATGACAATTTCACAACTGTTTGATTCAGATTAAGGTGTTAATGTGAGGAGAGACGCGCTGACTCGTATGTGTGTGTGTGTGTGTGTGTTTGTGTGTGTCGCTGGGAGAACAATGCTTCTGGCCGACACCTCAAACAGCCGGCGGCGGCCTGTTTGTGTTGGAAGAGGCTTCAGTTTCACTTTCTGAGGGGATCCGTTTCAGATTCCGCTGACTCAGTACATTCTCCTGAGTCTGATTCCATAAATCTGATGGCTCAGCACGACTCCACAGCGCCCTGCTGCAGATCTAAAATTCACATGTATCATGGCACATGTGGCCCAAAGGTGGCGCTAACGGCATTATGTCAAAAATCAGAGAAGAGCATGTTGCTGTGTCTGATTACATCCAACCAACAGAGAAATGTCTTCTTCTTCTTCTTCTTCTTCTTCTTCTTCTTCTTCTTCTTCTTCTTCTAATTTTTGTTTCCTCGAAGGACATTTTTCACCTGAGCAACTTTACACTATGAAATTATTTGATGGAAGAAAGCCAAGAGGGTTGAATTTAAGGTTGCCGTCATTTGGTGGTGATGGTGTTATTGTCATCGTGATCATTATGAAAGGTTTGGGATAGATGGAAATGAAAATAATTTGAAGTTGATGCTATTCCTCTTAAAGATGCCAAACCTGTGTGTGTATGTGTGTGTGTCTGTGTGTGTGTGTGTGTGTGTGTGTGTGTGTGTGTGTGTGTGTGTGTGTGTGTGCGTGCGTGCATGATAGAAACAGAGCGAGAGAGACAGAGAGAAAGAGAGAGAGACCCTAGCATTAAATTGCAAATCTGCCTGAGGGCTGAATTTCAGTCTTATTCAAATCACCACCTCTCCACCAACGCCAACAATGAAATTGCATGTGTGTGTGTGTGTGTGTGCGTGTGTGTGTGTGTGTGTGTGTGTGTGTGTGTGTGATCACTTCGGCCAATCAGCTTCCACGGTGGGCGGGCCAGCAGGGGTATAAATGTCTCAGGTGAGCAGAGCAGCAGCAGGTGCACAAAGCAGCACAGGTGCAGGAGGACAGAGAGAGACGGACAGACAGACAGGCGGAAATACAGGTGGACAGACAGGCGGACAGACCCTTTTCCCAGGATCCTTCAGTGCTGCTGTGATGATGGCGTCCTTCGTCCCGGGGCCCAGCGTGTCGTCGCCCCCGCTGCATGGAGGCCTCCCCGCCCAGCAGGAGCTCCCCTCTCTGTGCCTGGAGTCCGGCGACTTCAGCCTGTACAGCCCGCCGGCCCCTCGGCAGACGGGCCCCTGTGTGTGGCCCCCCACCGCCATCCAGCAGGGCCTTGTCACACACTGCGGCCCAGAGCCCCCCGGCCCTCTGGGGGGCTTCCTGCCCCACCTGTACAGCAGCCCCTGGTTCTCCATGAGCAGCTCGGACGACGTGCTGCGACTGGTGCGGCCGCCCTACTCCTACTCCGCCCTCATCGCCATGGCGATACAGAGCGCCCCCGAGCAGCGCCTGACCCTCAGCCAGATCTACCAGTACGTCTCCACCAACTTCCCCTTCTACAGCTGCAACAAGGCCGGCTGGCAGAACTCCATCCGCCACAACCTGTCGCTCAACGACTGCTTCTGCAAGGTTCCCCGCGACGACAACGACCCCGGTGAGTCCTCCTCCTCCTCCTCTTCCTCCTTCTTCTCCCCAACCCAGCCCCCAAGATCACCTCCCTCCTAGTACACCCCCAGCTTGTACATCTCATGCTCACTGGTTTGACTTTCTTCTCCTCATCCTCCTTTAGGTAAAGGAAACTACTGGACTCTGGACCCAAACTGTGAGAAGATGTTTGACAACGGAAACTTCCGCCGCAAGAGGAAGAGGAAGGCCGACAGCGTGGGCGCAGAGAAGAAGACTTCCTCCTCCACCCCTTCCTCCTCATTGCCCCCCTCCACATCTTCCCCCTCCTCCTCCTCCTCCTCATCATCTGAGCCCAGCCCCAAAGCTCCCAGGATGCTTTGCAGCGGGCTCGACGGCACCAGCGCCGTGCCTGAGCTGCCCTGTCTGGCTCCTGCTGGTCTCAGCAGCTTCGAGTGCCACCTCCAGGAGGGCCCCTACCCTCCCCCACTGACCCCAGCGGACTCCCCCGCTCTCTACATGCAGGTCCCGGAGCACCCCTCCCCCCCGCCTCCTCCCCAGGGACACGTCTCCTCCTTCTCCCCCGGTGCCGTGGTACCTCAGTGGGACACCAGCGGCTCCTCGCCATCGTTCTACTCCTCCCTGCACCACTCTCCTCCTCCTCCTCCTCCTCCTCCTCTTGCTCTCTGTCCGTCATCTCACTCGACCTTTGCCCCCCTCATGGACCCTCTGGCCAACTCGCCCCCAATGTACACAGACCTGCAGACGGCTTCCAGCCTGCAGCCGGAGCTCCAGGAGGCCCAGCAGCTGCTGCAGCTGCAGGCCCACTGTGAGACTCTCTTCTCTACGGGTTTCTGTGACAGCCTCCCCCTGGACGTGCTGGTCCTCCAGCAGTGACTCTGCTGCTGCTCCGCTCCACCATTGCCTGTTTGAATGGCTGTAAATATTTCTATTTATGTTGTTTTTTGTATATAAATATTTGACTAATGTTTATAAAAGGTTGTCGGTATGATTTTTTATGTAAATATCTTTTTCATAATAAAAAAAAATTCAACCTACTTGTTAGATGAGTCCTTCTTCAAAATTGAATGGTTCAAGTGATGATGAGATGAAAACCAAATCTTTACACGAGTAGTTAATTCACCACAGACAACAATATCCCTTTGTTTTTTTGTTTTAATTTATTTGGAAACTTTGATTACTTCACCTCTTAATGTGAAACTCAGTCTGATGACATTAAGTCTGTTTCTGAAGTAATGTGTGGCAGGTCATAAATCAGAATACTGTCAGTCTATCAGTCTATCAGTCAATCAGTATAATTTTCTTCTTTTTTTTTAAATTGAGATTAAGAAAAATAAGCCGCTGCTGGTCTGACGGCTTGGTGAGCCGTGCAGCTAGCCGCTCTGTTAGCACACTCCTGAACAAAGATATTCGACAACTGTTAATAGAAGCTTTTAACACAACCCCTTTTTTTCCACTGTTGTTTATTTAAAGTAACACAGTAGAAATCAGTTTCATCGACTGCAGACCAACACAGTTGTTGTCTTTTCTGTCCCTCTTCCCTGGTTAGCATGCTAAAAGTAATGCTAACGTTACATACAGCCTAAATCTCTGTTAAAGAGGTGTTTGGATATATTTTTTTCATTAAAGGAAACCGTAAAGACTGAAGACTTGGAGCCTGTGAAATTCCAGCAGAATGTGTTAAAAACAAAGTAAAGGTCACCTTTTCTGCGGCAACGAATTCAAGTGTGCGTTTGACTTCTACACCATCATGCAGCTAGGGCGGGATTCTCTTTCGTTCCTACATTCTTTTTTTCCCCCTCTCTGCTCCTTTGGTTCCCACGGACGTGCCGGCGAGGGCTGATGACATCAGCACCTCTGGACAAACAAACAAACAAAGCAACACACGGTGAAGCTGCTGAGTCATGTGACCTTCTGCTATCTGTCTGTTTGATGTGGTTTTGGAGGCTCAGCGTTTTTGTTTTAGCCGTGCAGAAGATGAGGAGCCAGATTGTGGGTTCAGTCAGCATACGTGGCGCTCAGATGTCCTGCAGACCATGAAGTGGTTCTGTGGGAAACGGTGCTGAGCCGATGACAGGCCACACACACACACACACACACACACACACTAACACACAATAATGTTCACGACTGACAAGCTGAAGAAAATGTCAATGTGTGGAGGAGAAACCAGCACGGAATTTATTCATTATTCTCATCAACAACCATCTAATGATTTCACGTCATCGCAACGTATTTAGAATAATGCCAAAAGATTTTCATTTGTTTCTGGACGTGGTTTGCGTGGCAGGTTTCATCTTACCTTCGAAGTCATATTTTCCAAGTTAACGATCTTCCAAGTCATCAGAAAGGCATCTTTAAATTAGCAATTCAAAGTGGCAAAGTGTAAAAGCTGCAGTACACCTGATGTGTTTTCTGTCTTGAGTTAAAGGTTGTGTGGTTTTGTGGATGCACATGTGGTTTCAGTGCGTTATTTCTCCCACACTGACAACACGAACAGCAACAACACACGCTCACATCCGACTTACAGTCAGTCACACCTCCACACTGTCAGGGTTCAAACAGGAAGCAACTTCGGACGCGCTCTTGAACACATCACATCGACTCCCACATATCAAGACATATCAAAACTAAAGGTCATGGTAGTGGCACAGTGGCAATAACACCTGCACAACTGGGATTTTTTAAATTTATATATCATGATGTAGACAGCTGTACATAATCCAACTGTTTATAAGAAGTAAATATCTTGTTTTTTTCCCCTTTTATTACCCTACAAATATATATTTTTTTTTTCCTTGTTTCCTTATAATTAATATAATTTTCCATCTTTTTGCACTATACCGTTGCTTTAATTATGCAAATTCTGCCTATGTGAGATTCACAAAGGTGTCCTATTCTATTCTATTCTATTCTATTCTATTCTATTCTGTTCTGTTCTATTCTATTGATTGATTGATTGATTGATTTTTAAAGTGAGACAGATCGTGTAAATATGAGAGAGCCACACAGCCATACGGCTAATTTCATCTCATGTCCCATTGACAGGATAGGTGAAAAATAAGTACACTGAACAGAGACATACAAAGAAAGTGACATGCAACAACACGTAGTGCACACACACAAGACAATAAAGCATTCCTTAATCCACATTTGCACACAATTTTAGCACTTTGAGATTTCTTAATGTAAAGTGCAATATAAATAAAATTCATTATTATTATTATTATGATTTCACATTGTTCGTATCCCTTTTGTCACTGTTACACATTGTTACGCTGCACACACCCCTCTGACCTTCGCTGCTCCGGCCTTTAGTGACCTACACACTGCAGGCTGCGGCCGCTCATTAGCATGCCAGCGGCGGCAACCTGAAGGGTGTGTGTTTGGTTTTTGTTGTTGGGACATCACGCCGCCTGTTGATGTGCGTGTGACAGTGATCAGACGGCACACTCGCCCCGGCTGATAGCATCTGCTGATCAATGGCCATCAAAAAATGCAGCTGTTTACATACAACAAGGGGAAGGGGACAGAGTGAGAGAGAGAGAAAGAGAGAGAGAGAGAGAGAGAGAGAGAGAGAGAGAGAGTAAGACAGAGAGAGAGAGAGTGTGTGTGTGTGTGTTTTGCCAGCATGCGGCAGACAGACGACACACTCCCAGGCCCCCTCCCCCTGTTGTGTTACAAAAACTCTGATGAAAACTATCAGATCACAGAACGACACACACACACCGCTCTCCATCTCTCTCCATCTCTCTCTCCTCTGTCTGTTTATTGTGACAATAATGATCATTTCAGTTTCACTATCTGTAATGATGTGTGGCATGTGTGTGTGTGTGTGTGTGTGTGTGTGTGTGTGTGTGTGTGTAACCTGAGGGTATTCGCGTGAAGTGTCAACAAATGGCACACTTATGCTCCCTTTGACCTCATCCATCATTAAATGCTCTCTCTCACTCACTCACACACACACACACACACACACACACACACACACACACACACACACACACACACAATGCGCTGGGTGTCAACAGTCTTTTTTTGATCGCCTCTGATCAGCTGATGCTATCAGCCAGGCAGAGTGTGCCGTCTGATCACTGTCACGAGCACATCAATGGACGCCGTGATGTCCCAACAACAAAACTACACACTCATACACTGCCCTATTTAAATATCAGACAGTGTGTGTGTGTGTGTGTGTGTGTGTGTGTGTGTGTGTGTGTGTGTGTCAGCTTACCAGTGCTAGCCGTTAGCCATTGCCGCCCGCTGCGAGTCACTTCGGAAAAATAGGCGTCAAGCTCTGGCCCGTGGGCCAAATATGGCCTGCACTGTCATTATACAGTATTTGGCCCGCGAGGCAATGCAAAATCACTATAGAGCTGGACCGCCAGTATTATACAGTACATGCACCGCTAATACTCCAAATGCCAGAATGCTCTGCTGGTATTTTGCCATGTCAATCACGACAGGACGTTAAATCAGAAGGCTGCAAATAAAAAATAGGCCATATGGTTTTTATTTACCTTTTATTTTATTTTTTTATTTGAATTGGATTTTGCATGTGTGAAATATTCAGTTATTTATTGTATAGTATTCAGCTTTGCTGGTTCCATATTCAGGTTGAAGCAAAACGTGTCCATATAAAAAGGTTCACTGTTCTATCTGGAAGAAGATTTTTTTTCACTAAATATCAATGTTGGTCTGCCACTTTCTACAAGTTTGTGGCTCACTGTGTATTTGAGTTTGACGCCCCTGCTTTAGTAGTTTTGTAGTGCTTTAGAAGGCCAGAGAGGAGGATGAGCTCAGCCTCAGCCAATCAGCTTGAGCTGCCAGTTGTCGCTGGGAAGAAATGCCCCAGCAGGGCGGCACCGAGCTCAGAGGCCGGTGGTGTGTTGACGAGGGACGTTGTCGGCCTCGGACCAAACAGACACGAGCAGTGTCATCGCTGGCTGCGAGCGGTGGACATGCCAGCAGCGACGCACAACATTGTGGAGTGTTGTGATGATTATTATGATAATTATTTCATCACGGCTGCACCACAACTGCCATAACGGACCACCACAGACATGCCTGCGCATGTCCCAGCCCGTGGTCCTCCCCCTACACCCTCACCTCCAACTCTTCACACTGAGACCTGTGTGTGTGTGTGTGTGTGTGTGTGTGTGTGTGTGTGTGCAGTAAATAATCTGGAATCTTTAAGAACAGCACTTTTTCCTTCAGTCCTAATGATGATAAATGACCATAGATGGAAGCTGTGCTGACCGTTGATAACCGTGGTGGCTTTCTTCCTGCGGCCACTTCAGCTGAATGATGTTTGACGATTAGAAGAGAGGAAGACTGGAGGAGAAACCAAACGACCCTCCTGCAGCAACAATCTATGATTCTTTCAGAGCTTCAAACTTGAGGTCACCTGACTGGGACTTAAGGTGCGACTTCCATATTGCAGGATTTGCAGAGTCCCGCCGCTCGCACTGGAGGACCGTAGGCAGAAGGCGTCACCTGATTCAAGTCACATGACTCGTCTGCACCAGAAGCTGGCATGACCTGTGAGGCTCGAGGGCACGTCAGCAGGCTCAAGAGCTGCACCGTGTGAGGTCGATCGGCTAACCGCCAGTTGGCTGATGCACATTTGCATAACGTGTGTGTGTGTGTGTGTGTGTGTGTGTGTGTGTGTGTGCGTGTGTGTTGAGAGAAAGACAACTTTTCCTGCTGAATAATGAAGAACAAACTGATGTCTCAGCGCTTTGGATTTTCTCATGGCACATCTGGAGACCAGGAACGTCTCAGAGTCTGTCTGTCCTGCTGTGTCTGTCCTGGTGTCTCAGTGTCTGTCTGTTCTGGTGTCCGTGTGTCTGTCCTGGTGTCTGTGTGTACTGGTTTCTGTCTACCTGGTGTCTGTGTCGTGGTGTCTGTGTGTCCTGTTGTCTGTGTGTCCCTTTGTGTCGCTGCCGCAGCCGTTTGTCTGCCCGTCATGCTGGTACCCTGACAGCTGTGAGGAAGACGACCCGTATGTCTCCCGCTCCGTCCGTTGGGCTGAAACTGAATCTGATTCTGGGTTAAACGCTCCCTGTCGCTTCGCCAAGACGCCTCAGCTTGTCCCACTTGGAGTCTGTGGAGTGGCAGGTGGGTGAGGGGGGCTTGTTTATTGAGATGATCACCGTCAGGAGTCCCAGGAAACCAAACTGTCACCATCAGCGTGTCTCCTCGGGTGCCTCCTCAGGTTCCTTCAGCGCTGAGCGTCCCTGATGTCCACTGAGCTGAGGCCACAATATGCACCCTGCAGCATTCTGCAGGAGTCTGACAGCCAGATTTCTGAGTGAGCGCCACCTCATGGTGAGGTTGAAACAATCAGGAAACAGGCCTGGACCTTCACAACTGCCTCTCATAGCAGGTGGAAAATTGATTTTGGCAAAGACCAACTGAGGGAAACTCTGTGGAGGAAATGTCAGACAACCCTGGAGACCTCCTGGAACCACTGGAGTTGGGCTGGAGGCCAGTGAGAGGAGCTTCAGAAGGTACACTGAAGCCTCCTCAGATGTTTCTTCTAAATTGAATTATTAAGCTACAAAACTCAGCTACAAATCAATATCCAGCCGTGAGTCAATAAGATGGGGCTCTAATTTTACCTGATCACCTTCTCCTGGACTTCCTGTCCTGGATCATTATCATCTCTACCCTCCGTCTGTCTGCACTCGCTGCACCGTTGGCCACTGCAGCTGATGGCACTTTACAGGTGGGGACGAGTCTGAACAGGAACATGAGAATGTGAAGAACCAGTTCCAAACCCCGCCAGTCCCCCTGACGTGGCGGCAGCGCCGCACCGCCGTGTTTCCCTGCACCTGCGTGCGTGAGTCCCTGCAGCCACTGCAGGCAGAAACATCTCATCACTCGGAGATCGGTTGGTTTCAGTTCAATGCGTTCGTCCCCCCAGAAACAGCCTGAACGAGCCAAATATCCTGAGAGGACCACCAGAGTGAGTCAGTGAGTCACGTCTGTTGAATCAATGACAGATTTATGTGAACGTCATTAAAATCCAATTATCTCAAACTGACAACAGGAGACGCCTTTCAAAGAAATGAACCTGCAGAGTGTTTCCTTCTTTCAATGAATGGAATGAATGACTTTGCCATTAAAATTCTATGGAAAAGAGACTTTAAGGCCATTTTTGTTTAATTCTATTCTAAGCACCTCTAAATGGGCTACTAACTAGATAAACTTTTGTTTTCAACTGTCAGTGTATCTATGACACCACACAACATTTTGTTAATGTTTTGCTTTGATGAATTATTGCTGTTTTTCTTTCTGGTCTGGTCACTTCTGTTTTTTTTTTTATTTTTATTATTATTATTATTTGTCTGATACGTTTTCTCATGTGCACCGGAGGAATGTTTTTATTTCAGTCACATCTACTGAGTATCAAACCTGATTCTAGAAAAAGCAGCCAAAACAAAGGGATTCACTAGGCAATAAAAAAAACGGCGCCGATACTCAGAACTAGTGCAATCTGCTTACAGTTTCTCATAAAAATGACTTGAAAAGGTTGATCGACGATTGTCATAATTGGGGTAGAGGTCATGCTGTGCTGCCACCGTGTGGTCATAAAGAAGCTTCGGCTGGTCAGGTTGACACAAAGATGTCATCGTGTGGCTGCACCAAAGAAAGTCTTTATATGGCGTTAGTTGGGAAAAATTGATCCTTAGAACGTCATATATGTACATATTCGTTCTAAAACCACACACACACATATAAACACATATGTGCAAAGTTTGAATCTATCAATTAAATTCCAATGTTTTTTCTCACTTCTAGTATGCCATTCATTAGCAGAAACATAACTGTTGAAAAAAATAATGAATGTCTCTTTGGCTTTCATATTTTCACATTTTCAGAGGGTCAAAGACAAACAATTGAGAGGAAGAGCAATTTCAAATTTCTTTAATTATAAAAGTCAAGAGTTCTGTAAAATACAACAAATATTGATGACACTTTTGCAGAAACGGTCCTTAAAATGAAACAACAGCAGAGACAAAATGTGTGTCAAAGCAAAAGATAATCGCTAAGTGTCACAACTTCATCAGAGAAATAATAAAAACATTCAAACTTTAAAGACAAATAGGCCTCAAAACCTTTAAAAAAAAAAAAAAAAAAATTACAAACACTCGCAAGAGAAGACGCAGCTCCAAGGAAAGGACCGAGTTCCATCTTCTCTCAGTGACGACGACCATGATGTTGTTTCCTGTTAGTGACTCAAAGCTTCCTGTCCTCCAGTCTTAATTGCAGCACCAACAACACCGTAAGCAGGTGTGAGAGGGGCTGATGATGTCATGATGGCACCACCTGTGCGTGTGCCACCGGTCCTGCACAGAGCTGCTCTCTGATTGGCTTACAGTGGCTTGGGCAGGCTGGACACTTCCTCCAGCACCTCGTTGTAGGCGTCCTGATAGTCGTCGTGTGGCTTGATCAGGATGACGCAGGTCGGCCGCTTGGAGCCCGCAGACGATCCCAGATCCTGGAAGCAGGAGGAGAAAAGTTGATGAAGAAAACGGTTCATCAGACCGAACAGACCAAGACGTATCGACGAAAACCAACGCCGCAGACTCACCACTTTAGAGGGGATGTAGGCATACGGCAGGTTCCTGTCCTCGCACATGACGGGCAGGTGACAGTAGACGTCGATGGGCAGAGTGTCTCCAGCCAGGACCACGATACTGCACACGCACAGACAGAGACACATACCGGGAGGGACGTCAGGAGGTACTCCACACAAGTGTGCAGAGTGGAAGAACAAGCACACAGCTCCCCCACTCACCCTTTCTCGCCTTTGTTGATGAACTTCTGCACCTCCTTCACTCCTCGCCGGATGTTCTTCACCTTGGCAGCTGAGGAAGGTGACAAATCAGTTGTAGGTGATTCGAGCGGCGGCAGCAACCGTGACGAGATGTCGCAGGATGTGTCGAATACGTCACAAACCATGCAGTAACTAAAACAATGCAATTCGGCCGCTAGAGGGCGTTAGAATGTTAAAAACCCAGTGTGGCGCAAATGCGGGAGAAAAAAAAACAGGGAGCGAAGAAGGAATCTCTCTCAAAATAATATATATAATCCTGGTATATAACACTGGTATGTTGGTATGATGAGATAGTGCTGGTAGTAATAATATAAACAACAAGAGGAACAATAACACTACTACATGCAAAGATCGTGTAAGCGGACCTTTTGATGCAGGAAATAAACGTATCAATCAAACACGAACAGATTTTACAAATTAAAACGGGTTCCGAAGCGAACAACAGAATCAACACGGTCGGATTCTCACCCTTTTTCACACACTTGTAGAGTTTCTTGCTGAGTTTTTTGGAAGCTAGTGGCTGAGCGATCGGGTTCACGTTCGCGATGAGCTCTTGGTACGACTTCTCGGTGACGTCGGCGGCCTCCTCCCCGTCCACCTTCTCCTTTTTAACTTTGGTCATCTTGACTTGAAGCTCGGCGGCTCGATGGGATTCTAGGAGTTTTTCTTTTCTGGTCGGCTTGCCGTTAACCCGCAGTAGCACGCTAAGCTGTACAGCAGGAGGAACACACGTGTTGAGTTTTCGACTTCTTCCCCGGTTTCCTTGAGGGCATGCTGCGACAGCGCTCCCGATGGTCGGGAGGAAAAACCGCACGCGTGTTCGCGACTCTATCGAAGTGCGTTACATTTCAAAGATATCTTTTGCTGGTACAAGTAAATATTCAATATTATTGTAAATGTATATTTGCAAGTGACACATAAAGGATGTCTTTTAGGGTTTTTGCCACTGGCCTTTTTATTTTAAGATCTAGAATTTATAATGTCAGTGGGCGATAAAAGCGCCTGAAACATAAAGTGGAGGACGGAAATACGAAACATACACAACTTATAAATTGTTAGTAAAAAACGAATAAATACAGTATCAAAAGAAATATGTTTGACAAACATGGGAATGCAACAAATATCTGAGGTGTTTTATGCATGAGTCAAACGTCTTTGAACAGGAAAGCTGTCAGCGGGATGACGTCACCGGCCGTGGACGAGGTCGCCGAGCACAGTGGGGAGTTTCCTTCCCTTCATTTCTCTGGACATCTGACACCACACACAGTGAGGACATACACTGGACAGCAAGCAGTCGCGGCACATGGAACCCTGCACAGACACACACACACACACACACACACACACACACACACACACACACACACACACACACAGTGCTGCAGTGCAAGTAATGAAACAGTATTTTCTGCACACAGGGATATCGAGTGGTCCCCACTTTGATGTCGTAGCGGTGACGCATGGACACTCTCATCGCCATCGTGATTGGACGAGCACAGCCACAAACGTCCAGGAGGGGGAGACAGAAAGGTTGACCGTGAGCTTTGGTGGTCTTACAGGCCATGCAGGGACAACACCAGAACCAGCAGCAGCCTGCAGAGTCAACACACACACACACACACACACACACACACACACACACACACACACACACACACACACGAGTGCGTTCTAATGTGAAGCTACAACAAACAGAATGAGTGACACTTGTGTCGTACTGTACACTCTCTGGGCTCGTCGCAGCAGTCACAGATCCCAGACGACCACTCATCAGTTTCTGAGGACACGACCACTGGCTGCGGCTGCTCCGACACTGACCAGCCCATCATCGTCATCGTCACCATCACCTGGATCACACACACACACACACACACACACACACACACACACACACACACACACACGTATACATACACACACATATTGAACTGATTAACAGAGAGAATGTTACACTTTTGAAGTGAATGCAGTGAGTTTAGACACGACTCGCTTGTTTCCATTATGATACAGTCAATACCAGCATCGGTGCCCTATTAGGAATCGCCACTGATGAAACATCTCGTCTCTGAGAGGGTCCTAATAGTTTGCCCGAACCAACACCACAGAGGAAGAAAAAGGGTGGAAACGATCTTACCTGTCAGTGCTCAGCCGCTGCACTGCGACGCCTCGGTTAGCTGGGAGTGTTTCTGGTAACCAGCACGACTGGTCGCCCCACATTGTATACCAGTAATCTCATGTTGTTGCGCTGTTGGTTCACAGCACAACCACACACAAACATGCATGCACACACTCACACACACACAGAGAGAGGGAGAAATTCCAAATAATGTGCATTTTATTCTCATGTACAGGAAAGCAAGGACAAACACTCGGATGAACATAATTCACACAGGCAAAAAATGAATTCAAGTCTCAAGTCAGAGGCGCCATTGCAATTGTATTGACGGATCAAGTGAATATAAATATTAATCAGAGGTTTGAGTACACTGGCACAGTCAGACATATGCTTGTAAAGAGGTTAATCACAAAGAGCTGCAAGTTAACGGATGCAACGAAAGCAGTGACGTCACCAGATGCATCTGGAGCTGCAGTGGAGCTGGTGGTCCAGCCACCACAGCCGCTGGGGGCTGAAAAACAGGAAGCGGGAAAGTGACACTCATCGCCGTTGCGATTGGACGGACGCAGCCACAAACGTCCAGTAGGGGGAGAAAGAGACATTGACCGTGAGCTTTGGTTGTCTTACAGGCCAAGCAGAGACAACACCAGAACCAGGACACACACACACACACACACACACACACACACACACACACACACACACATGCGTTCTAATGTGAAGCTACAACAAACAGAATGAGCGACACTTGTGCCGTACACTCTCTGGGCTCGTGGCCTTAATTATGAGAACATCATCCTCGAATCTGTTTGAGGCCTTGGGTGATTCTTGTCTGATGACCGTTTTAACCAGCAATGAATGTCTAGAAGGCAAAAATTAGTATATTAGTGAACTATGAAATGTTTTTAAGTAGAGAATTGAACTACTTTTAACACCAAAATAACTTAGCTTGACAAACTTTTAACAAACTGGAAAATAACTGGTGCAGAGAACTTTGTTGTGGTTTCCTGAAGCTGCAGACCACAGCTGCAAAAAAAAAAACCTCACTGGCGCTCGAGGTGGTGTGACCTTCAGTTGAGATGTCAGAGTTTCTCTTCATGCAGCATCACTTGCGTCACGTTCACGGCCATGTTTTCTTGAAACAAGTCCTCTAATAAAGATTTTGCCTACACAAGCTTCACACTGAGGGAAAATACAAAGACATACTGCTCCCTGAGTCAAGAGGAAAAGGAGAAACTCTGAATTCCGAATGACCGCAAAAGCACTTTGGGCCCGGAGGAGTGGCCCGCCCCAACCCTGCCCATGCCTAGAACCAGCCCAGTTATCTGCCTGTGGACACACACAAGCAGAATTACCATCATGAATGAAGACTTCGCCCTGAACTGAAAGTGTAACTTTGACTTGGTGACTCACTGATGATGATGATCAGTCCGACATCCGCCAGCACAACCATCAACTTAACTATGAGGAAGATCAAAACCATGGCCAGCCAGATGGGTTTCTGCTGACATACAAACACACCAGCACTTGTATATAACGTATGGAAAGAACGTTCAGACATTTGGCAAGTGATGTGTGTTTGCAACAACAAACTAGAATAAAGCAACAACAGATGCTGTTGTTACCTCCGTCACCTCAGCCTCAACACTGCTGCTGCTGCTGTTGTGGGAGGAAGTCATGTTGGTCAGCTGAGCTGCAGGGAGAGATGGAACCAGCAGAGGTTTGCAATAGAGCTGAATCAGCAGTCTGCTGCCAGTAGTACAGAGAGTCAGTCTGACCCATGAGATGTTGTACCTGTTGTATGATGGGCTGGTGTCTGCTCGGTGGTTGTCTGAGCTCCTGTTGCTGCTGCCGTGGTCGTCTGTATGGCTGAAATAAACCAGCAACAGATGAATGTGACAGTCTGATGCATGAAGGAGTGGGCACTGGTGTGCACAGGTGACAGTAGGTGGAGTCAAAGTTTCACAATTAGATGGAGTGCAGAAAGTAAAGAAGAAAACTGTCCATCTTGTTTGTCAAATGAGCGCCTTGTTTGGTTGGCTGATATTCACCTGTTTCCTGTCCAGGCAGAGATGGTGCGTGACTATAAAGCATCAGTGCCCAGTGGGCATCTTACCACCTGAGTTGAGTGCAGTGTTTGATCTGTTTTTCTGTTCTCCTGTGAAGGTGCAAGATATGTTTTAATTGAAGGCCTTCTCACCTGTCTCCACGATGACTTGAATTTGGTGTTTCTGGTCATTGAACGGGCCTGGTATCTGAACTCTGCAGCCGTACTGGCCGCTGTCCGTCTCTTTGACGTTCAAAATGGTCAGAGAGACGTCCCCTTGGTCCAGTCTGCCCAGTAACTGGTACCTGGTGGAAGCTCTGTCAGTCACCGCCTCCCCATTAGTGGCGATCAGCTGCTTGTTGCACCCAGAGTTTGGTATCTGGCCCTGACCCCAGCACATCCACAGGGAACCATAGTGCTTGATGTCGTACGTGCAGGGCAGAGTGATGTCGTGACCCACCTGACCAACGACTGTGCTGCTGCGGCTGCCTTCACAGACTGCAGGAAACAAGAGAGTCCGGTTAGCAGAAATATGACAGTTGTTGCTGAGTGTGTCACTATTGGACATTATTATTATTATTATTATTATTATTATTATTATTATTATTATTATTATTATTATTATCATCATCATTATTATTATTATCAGTAGTAGCAGTAGTAGTAGCAGTAGTGAGAATACAAAGCCTTAAAGTTCCATATTTACGCTGACTGGGAGTCGTGCCAGTCAAAGTTCACTGACATTTTGGTCATTTAGTTTTTTTGGTTGGCTGTGTCTCAAGGCTGACTCAGATTGTGAGGGAGCGGGTCTATGACATAATCTTTTCAAAAAAATACAGTTTTATGCGCTTTCGGCGTTGACGCAAAGCCAGACAGAGCTGCGTTTTAACCTTTCCCACCGTGGAGACCGTTTTCATAAGTGTGTGGTTTCAATGAAAATGCCGGCTTCCTGTAATGCAAAGCTGAACCATCAAGCATTTTACCATTTTCAGTGAACCACATCTTTGTGTAAACGGGCCATTGATTGCACAAATTGTTGCCAGCTCTAACAAAAAAAAAAAAAAAATACTGAAAGTAAAAACAGCAGAAACGTGTTGAAGTAAGTCATGTTTCTGTAAATCTTGAGAATGTACTCAAAATACTAATATAAGTCATCACCACCATCATCATCAGCACAGCCTAAACACACAAAGTCAGCAAGAGACAGCAAATCAAACAAAAGCTTGAAAAAAATAAATACATATAAGAATATACTGTACAAATATAAATATATACATATATGCACACACACACACACACACATATATATGTATATATATATATATATATATATATTTATATATATAGCTGTTAAATATCAAAGTTTGAGTTTACCAGTGAGGAGCAGGAGCAGCACGGTGGGCATCATGACGAACGAACACTCACTGAATCGGTCTCACACAGACAACCACACACCACATTAAAACAGTTGCACGCAGGCATTTGCTGGAAATTATGTCAGCCCTTTGTACGAAGATTTCATTTTTATGTCACGTTTTCTTCTGATATCAATTATCACCACAGATCATTTGAGACAAAACTCATCACTTACCAAACTGCCCTGCCACCATCTTAACTTTATTCAACATTCCTTTGATTGGGGTTTGAGGAGAGACTTGTGTTTCTAACACTGTAATATTTTGTCGGTTCACACTGATGACCACACAGCCTGGGTTTCTGGCTTCCTTCCTTCCTGAGTTTCTCTTCATGAAGATGTACAGTGTACACTGAGAAATGTCTGCAGCTTTGTGTGTCACCTCAACATGTTGAATTGTTTTAGTCTTTTCTTTCATTAACTTTCAGTCATAAATCAATATGAGTATATTTATTTAACTGTTCATTTGTTTGTGTTTTGTTATATAAATACTCAATATGTTAAAGAACCCAGCTAAAGATAGCTGACAATGGACGGACACAATTACTCAAACCCCTTTTGTATTATTTGTAACGTTTTTTTTTAATCACAAAATAGTCACTGAAACAAATAACAAAAGCAAATATAGAGGACAGAGTAAAGAAATCATTTTAAATACAGTCATTATCGGTGGTGCAGTGATTAATGCTGTTGCCTCACAGCACAAAGGTCATCATGGGTTTGATCCTCTCTGTGTGGAGTTTGCATGTTCTCCCTGTGTCTGCGTGGGTTCTCTCCAGGTTCTCCAACTTCCTCCCACACTCCAAAAACATGCATGTGAGGTCAATTGGGAACTCTTAATTCTCCTGAGGTGTGTGTGTAATTGTGAATGGTTGTCTGTCTCTACGTGGCACTGCGATGAACTGGCGACTTGTCCAGGGTGTGAAGATAAATATGAATCAGAAGTTTGAGTCCACTGGTACAGTCAGATATTTGCTTGTAAAGAGGTTAATCGTGAGGAGCTGCAAGTTAACGGATGCAAAGAAAGCAGTGACGTCACCAGATGATGGAGCAGCACTGGAGCTGCAGTGGAGCTGCAGTGGAGCTGGTGGTCCAGCCACCACAGCCGCTGGGGGCTGTCTTTGTTTATTTGTTGATTTAGATCTCGTTTGGTGTTTATTTGTTTGATGGCACTGCACATGGTAACGTCAAAGCATGTTCCAGTCATTTTCACATGAAATGGCAATAAAGTGATTTGAATTCTTGAATCCTTGAATCTGTTTGAGGCTTTGTGTGATTCTTGTCTGATGAACCAGCAATGTTCAGAGAGTAAAAATTAGTATATTAGTGAACTATGAAATGTTTTTAAGTAGAGAATTGAACTACTTTTAACACCAAAATAACTTAGCTTGACAAACTTTTAACAAACTGGAAAATAACTGGTGCAGAGAACTTTGTTGTGGTTTCCAGAAGCTGCAGACCACAGCTGCAAAAAAAGAACAGAAAAAAAACCTCACTGGCGCTCGAGGTGGTGTGACCTTCAGTTGAGATGTCAGAGTTTCTCTTCATGCAGCATCACTTGCGTCACGTTCACGGCCATGTTTTCTTGAAACAAGTCCTCTAATAAAGATTTTGCCTACACAAGCTTCACACTGAGGGAAAATACAAAGACATACTGCTCCCTGAGTCAAGAGGAAAAGGAGAAACTCTGAATTCCGAATGACCGCAAAAGCACTTTGGGCCCGGAGGAG
The DNA here is from genome assembly GCF_046127955.1 of Nelusetta ayraudi. NCBI lineage: Eukaryota > Metazoa > Chordata > Actinopteri > Tetraodontiformes > Monacanthidae > Nelusetta > Nelusetta ayraudi. The sequence continues at coordinate 27,720,929 of NW_027466061.1, forward strand.
TGGCCCGCCCCAACCCTGCCCATGCCTAGAACCAGCCCAGTTATCTGCCTGTGGACACACACAAGCAGAATTACCATCATGAATGAAGACTTCGCCCTGAACTGAAAGTGTAACTTTGACTTGGTGACTTACGGATCATGATGATCAGTCCGGCGACTGCCAGCATAACCATCAACTGAACTAAAGCATAGATCAAAACCACGGCCAGCCAGTGGGGCTTCTGCTGACATACAAAAACACCAGCACTTGTAGAAATGTATTGAAAGAACGTTCAGACATTTGGCAAATCATGCGTGTTTGCAACAACAAACTAAAATAAAGCAACAACAGATGCTGTTGTTACCTCTGTCACCTCAGCCTCAACACTGCTGCTGCTGCTGCTACTGTGGGAGGAAGTTGTGTGGGTCTCTGTAGAGGTCAGCTGAGCTGCAGAGAGAGATGGAATCAACAGAGGTTTGCAATAGAGCTGAATCAGCAGTCTGATGCCAGTAGTACAGAGAGTCAGTCTGACCCGTGAGATGTTTTAACTGCTGTGTGACAGACAGGTATCTGCTCGGTGGTTATCGGTTCACCTGTCTCCACGATGACTTGAATTTGGTGTTTCTGGTCATTGAACGGGCCTGGTATCTCAATTTTGCAGCCGTACTGGCCGCTGTCCGTCTCTTTGACGTTCAAAATGGTCAGAGAGACGTCCCCTTGGTCCAGTCTGCCCAGTAACTGGTACCTGGTGGAAGCTCTGTCAGTCACCGCCTCCCCATCTGTGGCGATCAGCTGCTTGTTGCACCCAGAGTTTGGTATCTGGCCCTGACCCCAGCACATCCACAGGGAACCATAGTGCTTGATGTCGTACGTGCAGGGCAGAGTGATGTTGTGACCCACCTGACCAACGACTGTGCTGCTGCGGCTGCCTTCACAGACTGCAGGAAACAAGAGAGTCCGGTTAGCAGAAATATGACAGTTGTTGCTGAGTGTGTCACTATTGGACAGTCAATTTATTATTATTATTATTAGTAGTAGTAGTAGTAGTAGTAGTAGTAGTAGTAGTAGTCGCAGAAGCAGTAGTTGTTGTTGTAATAGTAAAAATACAAAGCCTTAAAGCTTCATGATAACGTTGACTGGGAGTCCTGCCAGTCAAAGGCCGTTGACATTTTGGACATTTAGAGTTTTTTGGTTCAACATACCAGTCAAGCTACCCAGAAGAAAAATAGAAAAGGAAAACCGGAGGTTTGCAAATCCCTTTATTTCTATTTATTTTCACTTGGCACTCAATACATGGTCAGTCCATGATCTCCATGTTATTGTGCAATTGTCCACTATTATTTGCTGCTGCTTGTTGCGGTGGAGAAGATTTCAGGCAGCAACACAGATCTGTTGCCTGTCTTTGTTGTTGTTGTGAGTAGTTCTGTTGTTGTTGTGTTCTGACTCAGGTTGTGAGGTGGGGTCTGGTCTATGACATTATTCATTCATTCATTCATTTTCCATACCCGCTTCTTCCCGAGCTCAGGGTCACGGGGGTCTGCTGGAGCCTCTCCCAGCTGTCTTATGGCGAAGGCAGGGTGACCCCCTGGACAAGTCGTCTATGACATTATCTTTTCCAAAAAATACAGTTTTCTGCGGTTTCGGAGTCTATGCAAAGCCGGACAGAGCAGCGTTTTAAACTTTCCCACCCAGGAGACCGTTTGAAAAGTGTGCGGTGTGTTCCGGTCTGTGTGGTTCCAGCTAAAACACAGGCTTCCTGTAATGCAAAGCTGAACGATAAAGCATTTTGCCGTTTTTAATTAACCACGCCTCTGTGTAAACGGGCCCTTAATTGCATAAATTGTTGCCGGTCATATATGAATCAACCAAGTGCAGCACCAGGGATTCCAATTGCAGCTAGGCAGTCCAGGAGCAGTGTGTGGGTGACAAAGGCAAATAAAAGTAGTCCGGAGTCGACAACACAGAGGAGGTCCTTGGTGATTTTTACCAGGGCAGTTTCGGTGCATTGCTTTTGAAATTCATGGAGATGGTTTTATTTTATTTATTTTTTTAGTTTTTATTGCCTTATTTCTTTTAAGTAATATAATTCACAATATTTTGAACTATACAGTTGCTGCTGTAATTATACAAATTTCCCCACTGTGGGATCAATAAAGGTCATCTATTCTATTCTATTCTATTCTATTCTATTCTATTACGGTCAGATGGATGAGCACAGATTTTTCCCAGAATGATATGAAAGCAATCATTTTGAGAGTGGAGGGAACAGTGAAAGTGGTGAGGGAGGAATTAATTATGTTGGTGGTCAAGGGAGAGATGGCAGACAAGGGAGGTGGGAAGGAGATCGAGATGAAAGGTGGGGGCTCTGGCTTTGCACATTTGTTCAGAGAAGGTGTATTCTGGAATTGGAATCTGAGGGAATATCTGGAGGCACTGCTTTCGGAGGCTGAATTCGCTTCTGACCAAACACCTGATGCCTCGAAACACAAAAGGACTTTCTCCACATTTACGGAAACAAACAAAAAAAAAAGGGCTGATATTAAAAATAGCAGAAATGTGTTGAAGTAAAACATGCTTCTGTAAATCTCGTGAATGTACTCAAAATACTAATATAAGTGTCATCACCACCATCATCAGCACAGCCTAAACACACAAAGTCAGCAAGAGAAACAGCAAATCAAACAAAAGCTTGGAAAAAACATAAACTTTTTTTTGCCATTAGCAGTTAAATATAAAAGTTTGAGTTTACCTGTGAGGAGCAGGAGCAGCACGGTGGTCATCATGATGAACCAATACTCACAGTCACTGACTCTGACTCACACAGACAGCTGCACACCACATTTATATAGATGCATGCAGACGTTCGCTGGAAAATATGCCATCACTTTTCATGTAAATCTGTTTTTAGGTCACGTTTTCTTCTGATATCAATTATCACCACAGATTATTTAAGACAAAACTCATCACTTACCAAACTGCCCTGTGACCATCATAACTTTATTCAACATTCCTTTGATTGGGGTTCGAGAAGAGACACTTTTGCTGGATGACACTGAGCGCACAGCCTGTGTGTCTGGCTTCCTTCCTTCCTGAGTTTCTCTTCATGAAGCTGTACAGAGGTCGAAACGCTGAGAAATGTCTGCAGCTTTGTGTGTCACCTCAACATGTTGAATTGTTTCAATCGTTTCTTTCTTTTTCTTTAACTTTCAGTCATAAATCAATATTAGTACATTTATTCAATTGTTTATTTGTTTGTGTTTTGTTATATAAATTCTCGATACAAACGTAACACAAAAAGTAAGGACATTTTTGTGGTAGGATATTTCTTTTCTTGTGACAATGCTTCTTTGAAATACATCTTATATTGTTGGAAAGGCTGTTATTTCCCCTTTTAAATGGCGCCACACTTGTAAGGAACATGCATTTGTGGGGTGAGCAGCAGAGCTAAGTATCTGGGTTGCGCCCATGAAAAATGTGACAAATCCTCTCTGCCAAGTCAAACAGCTTATTCTGCTGTTGCTATTGACTCTTTTTTTAAGCTTCTGGTACCCCCGGGTGCTGCCAATCGGGTGCCTGAACATGTGGAGGAACGCTATGTTCAGTGATGACTCAAGATTCTGCCTATGACAGTTGGATCATACGGTCAAAGTGTGGAGAAGACGTGGAGAGCGCTATGCTGATTGCTGCACCGACAGAGTAACATCTTTTGGCGGAGGCAGTGTGATGGTGTAGGGTGGCTGCTCCCTCACTGGAAAAACAAGGCTTGTCACCACTGGAGATCATCCCAATGCAGAGAGACATCGAGATGAGATTCTGCAACCAGTGGCAATCCCATATCTCCACCGTCTGGGACCAAACTCCATCCTCCGAGATGACAGTGCTCGCCCCCCCACAGAGCGAGGTTTGTCAGAGACTACCTCCAAAATTTGGAAGTGGAGAGGATGGAATGGCCTGCCGGCCGTCCTGACCTCAACCCCAGTGAACACTTGTGGGATCAGCTTGGTTCGTGCCAGAGCGACCGACACAACCATGTTGCTACAAATGCTGGTTGAAGAAAGGGATACCGTCCCACAGCAGTGTGTGACCAGGCTGGTGACCAGCATGAGGAGGAGATGCCAGGCTGTTGTGGCTGTGTATGGTTCTTCCACAAGCTACTGAGGCTCTTGCTTGTTAAAAGAATAAATTGTTAAATTGCCAATATATTTTGTTTCTTCAAATTTCAATCATCCAATCCAGCCAAAAGAAGAGTCAATGGCAGAATAAGCTGTTCCGGGTTCTCTGGCTTCCTCTCACAGTCCAAAGACATGCCTGTGAGGTGAATTGGGAACTATAAATTCTCCTGAGGTGTGTGAGTGTGAATGGTAGTTTGTCTTTCCATGTGGCCCTGTGATGAACCGGCGACTTGTCCATGGTGTCACCCTGCCTTCGCCCTATGACAGTTGGGATAGACTCCAGCAGACCTGAGTGCAGGAGGAAGCGGGTATAGAAAATTGATGTAACTGTTTTAGATTTTTGTCTATCTTTGTTGACAGAATTCCAAATACATTGTGCAGTTATAGTCATATACGTTGTGTTTTGAGCAATCCAAGATGGAGTCTGATGTCAAGACCGGACCTTGGGTGGACAGAGTGCGCCCTCTACAGGCGTACTAAATTATTACATCTTGTGTAATGTCTCTCTCTCTCTCTCTCTCACACACACACACACACACACACACACACACACACACACACACACACACGAGTGCGTTCTGATGTGAAGCTACAACAAACAGAATGAGTGACACTTGAGTCGTACTGTACACTCTCTGGGCTCGTCGCAGCAGTCACAGATCCCAGACGACCACTCATCATTTTCTGAGGATTACGACCACTGGCTGCGGCTGCTCTGACAGAAAGACACACACGCACCCCACACACACACATATTGAACTGGTTAACAGAGAAGAACGTTACATTTTTGAAGTGAATGCAGTGAGCGAATTATGACTCACTTGAGTACCACCATCAGTGCCCTATTAGGCATCGCCACTGATGAAACATTTTGGGCCAATTCCAATTCCTCCCTTAACTCCTCAATCTCAACCCTCGCCCTTAACCCTCAATCTTTGGCCCTCGATCTTGGCCCTCAAAAATAAGTGTAAGGGTATCTTGTGACTTAGAAATGGGACACCCCTTAAGTGCAGTTACGTCTTCAGACTGTGGGGGGCGGCCTTACGCCAAAGCTACGTCCAGTCTGTCAAGAAGACGACGACGAAGAAGAAGGAGAAAAAGGGAAAAAGAAGAAGACGGCGAAAAAGGAAGAAGTCCTCCTTCGCTACACAACGAGGTACACAAGTAACGTGAAGCCAGGACCGCCGGTCCGGCTGACAAACCTCGTAAAGTAAAAAAGAAAAATGTTACGCAACAACGATGTCAATAATCCATAAAAAAGTCTTAAACTAAGACAATACAAGGGTTTCATAATATTTATCTTTATTAACTAAGAAAATACTTCCATTTGTAGCTCGCTTTTACATCGCCATCTTTTTCGAAGATGTCTTGGTGAAAATACGCAATGCCTTCTGGGTAGCCCTTACTGCCAAGGGTGGTGCCGGAAAATCTCAATATTGAGGGCGATACAGCCCTTGAACTTGTCCCTCAACTTGACGTTCTGAGATTCGGGACAGCACTTGCACCTCGCCGGAGCGTGCATTTTTTTCAGGAATTGGAATTCACCCTTTGTCTCTGTGAGGGTCATAATAGTATTTTTGAGCCAGCACCACAAAAGAAGAAGAGTGGAAACAATCTTATTTGTGAGTGCTCGGCCGCTGCACTGCGGCGCCTCGGTAAACATGCGCACACACACACACACACACACATACACACACACACACACACACACACACACACACACACATGCACACAGAAGGAAATTCACAACAATGTATATTTTATTTTCATGTACAAGAAACGAGAGAGACAGACGCACAGTGGAATGAACTTAATTCACATGGATGAGAAAAAAAGCATTTCAGGTGTCAAGTCAGTGGTGCCACTGCAACTTTATCGACAGATTAAATGAAGATAAATATGAATCAGAAGTTTGAGTCCAATGGCACATTCAGGTGTTTGCTTGAAAAGAGGTCAATGACGATGAGCTGCAGGTTAAGGGATGTGATGACAGCAGTGACGTCATGAGGAGACTCCGCTCAGAGGATCCAGCCCAAACTTCACAGACGGAGGAGTGAGTGACACTGAACAACTCATCCCTTCATCTCTCATCCTGTCAGAAACCAACAGCCCACTTCCTGTTCTTCCCAGCCGGCTTCCTGCTCCATCCTCATCACGGGGGGGACTCATACACTCCTCCATCATCTTCTGCACTGTAGACCTGGTAGACGTTGTCGACCACAGAGCTCTGTCTCTGGAGCTGCAGGGTGGATGAGCTGGATGTGAAATGGAGCTGGTTGTCCAGCCACCGAGGGCTGGGAAAAAAAAACACAGGAAGCAGGAAGTGATGCCTTAGCTATGAGAACATCATCAGGCTTTGAGTGATTCTCTTCCTTTGCTGAACGTTCCGACAAAGCAATGTTCAGGAAGTGAAAATTTGAGTATTGGTGAACTATAAAATGTGAAGTAATAAGCTGAACTACTTTTGACGACCTAACTGAGCTGGTTTTAAACAAACTGCAAATAACTGGCGCCAGTGCTGTCTGTTGCGGTTTCCAGAAGCTGCAGATCACAGCTGTCAAGCAAAAAAAAAAAAATTCTCATTGGTCTTCAAGGCGGTGTGACATTTACTTTGTGCCTTCTCAGTTCGAATGTCACATGACCTTGGGGAGGAAACTGACAAGATGTCAGAGTTTCTGTCATGTTTCCTGTCACGTTTCCATGAAAAGTGGTGAAAAAGAGACTTCCAAGACTCTGGTTCACCCAGGTTTTCCTCCCCTTTTCTTGAACCAATATCAGCTGACAAAGACAAACCGCCAGCCGAGCCAATAGGAAGAGAAAAAAGTTCTGAATTCCACTTTTGTTTTTTGGGGTTTTTGCCGAAATGAAGCAGTTGATTTCTCAGTCAAGCTGACTGACATTCTCACACGCTAATCATTATTAAAGTGATGCTACCAGGCTAACGAGGACTCCCCAGTCACAGTTAATTATTTACTGGTTGACAGTGACTAGAAGTTTATAAAGCAGCAACCGAGGATCTCGTATCCTTCCCGCCAGTCTCATGGCAATCACAGTGATGTTCGACAGTCATATCTTTCAGCTGGTCGCTGCTGTTTCTCGTGTGGTTTGTGGGTTCTTTGCAGTTACGAGAAATATAGCAGAGGGCGCTGGCCATCTGAGGACGGATCTCCCACCCTGACGAACGGAACTGCTGACTGGTGAGCGCTGATGGCACGCCTGAGGTCTGACTTATCATCGGAGGGAAGCTGCAGACGTTTGTTCCAACAGCCTGTCAGTGACCACAAACGCCCTGCTTCACACCGATGACATTTCAAAACCTGCCTAACTTGACATCCTCTGAAAAACATGTTCATTGTTAGAGAAAGATAAAGATGCTTTTATATTGTATCCCATGATATGCTTGAAGATGCTTTTATATTTTATCTCACGATATGTTTATATATGATATACTTATAAATACTGCAAATAAAATATAATAGCCACAGCTTTGGAGCTGACGTTCCACAGGTGAAAAACAAAGGAGGCCGGAGGGAAGACTTGCAAGGGAGTCAAGGAACAGCTTGACCGCACTCGGCTTGGGAGGCCAATTGTACCAAGTCTTCTTCGTGATGACGTAAAGAGGAACGTGGGAGAAGAAGATGGTGTAGCAAAATGGGATACAGCTGGTACCTGTTTTTTCCAGGCTCAGCTCTACAGCAGAAACCACATGTTTTGATACTAACCTATGTCTTATCATCCAACCTTAGACTAACCCAACCCATGTAACCAGGAACCGCCCTAATGGTAATAAAAAAAGAGGCTTGCATACGGCGGCACTTCAGAGTGGGGTAGATGGACAGTAACTGATGTTGCCCTCCGTCACTGCTCTCCTCGCGAGAAAGATATACTGACTCCTGTGTGTTTCTTTTATACTTTGTAGGTTTGAACCTGACATTCATCAACTCATGAGACTTACTGAGAAACCTACCTTTTCCAGTGTTTCAACATTCTTCTGGCTGCAGGGACACACACACACACACACACACACACACACACACACAAACAGAATTACTATCATGAATGAAGACTTCCTCCTGATCTTAAAGTGTAACTTTGACTTGGCGACTTACTGATGATGACCAGTCCGACGACCGTCAGCACAGCGATCACAGCAAACACGCCACAAACCAGGGCCATGGTCAGCTTGCTGTCCTGCTGCTGACAGACAAACACACCAACACTTAAATAAAGCGCAACAGATTGAATATTCAGACATTTGGCAAATGTTGTTAGTTAGCCACTACAAGCTACGTCGTTTGCCACAACAAGCTAAGTTGTTAGCATCTAGTTGTGTAGGCATTTGAAAGGAAACAATTTAGAATTTGCATTGTATTGTATTGCAATACTTTTTCAGTTGTTTAATGAAGCAAATACAGACGCTGCTGCACTTTGGAAAGACTTTGCAAGCTAAAAAAGAAATAACATTTGGGAAAGTAAAACATTTTTTACTAGATGTCGGTGGGTTAAGTTGGGGCAACTAGACTTGTTCTTGCGATCTTGAAGATGTTTTGCCTCTCATTCTAAAGGCTTCTGGAATAAGCTGTTTCACCTTGAAGAGTGCTTTTCGCCTCTCACCAAGGAGCCTTTTGGATGAGAGGTGAAACATCTTCAAGATCGAACAAGACCAGTTGTTTAAGTCCAGCTGCCCTAACATAACCCTCCTACTTTAAGATGACGTGGATAACTTTTTAGACTTGATTCAGGAGCTGCACAGATAAAAGGCTATTGAGACTGAAGATTGCCATCATCAACATTTCTGCTATTTCTTTGGAAGAGAGGAAGAGTGATAATGGGCTGAGGAACAGTGCACGTGCTGCAAGTCAGGACCTCCGAAGACTTCATAGATTTTACACCAGTGAGATCATTTTACTTTTGGCTTCTTTTATATATCAGCACTGACTGAACACACTCCAACCTCTTGAGGTTTGAACCCAGGTCATCTAGGAATGGTAAGCAGCACTAAAGTGAATTCTATTTCAGGCAGGCAGATGAACAGAGGGTCAGTCAGACAGGAAGTGGCGCTCCATCACCATAGCTTCAGTGCTGCTGCTCTGGAAGGAAGTTGTGTGGCTCTCTGTGGAAGTCAGCTGGGCTGCAGGGAGAGGAGGAACCAGCAGAATCAGTCGGTCTGCCGTCAGTGGATCAGAGTGTCAGGCTGACTCTGAAGGCATCATGTGATGTGGCACCTGTTGTGTGATTGGCTGTTGTCTGCTCGGTGGCTGTCTGCGCTCCCTTCGTCGTCGCCGTGGTCGTCTGTACGGCTGAAACGGCAGATTGTGACGGTCTGATTCATGGAGGGGTGGGCACACATGTGGCCGTGATTGCTCAGATGTGTACAGGTTGTACACAGGTTGTGTCCAAAGTTTCACAATAAGACGAAGTGCAGAAAACAAAGACGGGATTGGAGGCCTTCTCACCTGTCTCCACGATGACTTGAATTTGGTGTTTCTGGTCATTGAACGGGCCTGGTATCTGAACTCTGCAGCCGTACTGGCCGCTGTCCGCCTCTGTGACGTTCAAGATGGTCAGAGAGACGTCCCCTTGGTCCAGTCTGCCCAGTAACTGGTACCTGGTGGAAGCTCTGTCAGTCACCGCCTCCCCATTAGTGGCGATCAGCTGCTTGTTGCACCCAGAGTTTGGTATCTGGCCCTGACCCCAGCACATCCACAGGGAACCATAGTGCTTGATGTCGTACGTGCAGGGCAGAGTGATGTTGTGACCCACCTGACCAACGACTGTGCTGTTGCTGCTGCCTTCACAGACTGCAGGAAACAAGAGAGTCCGGTCAGCAGAAACATCATAGCAGGGCTTTGCTGCTGCAGGTGAGCGTGTCACTGTCAGACTGTCTGGTTCTGACTGAAAACATCCGCCAGCTTCACCTGATGCTGCTAATCACAAAAAGACTTTCTCCACAATTATGAAAAAAAATTCTAAAAGGTCTAAAAGTACATCACAGAAACTCGCCGTTGTAAACGTGCTTCTGCGAATGTTGTGAACGCAGTCAAAATCTGAACATACGTGTCGTCACCACCGTCATCATCACAGTGTTAACACACAAAGTCAAATGGCAGGTTAAAAAAATAAGATGGCAAAAAAAAAGGCAACTTAAAACAAACGTAAAGACTTTTAGCTGTCAGCAGGAAAAAAACACTTAAAGTCTGAGTTTACCTGTGAGGAGCAGGAGCAGCACAGTGATCTTCATGATGAATCAGTACTCAATGACTCTCTCACAGATACACACACACCCGCTCACCACAGATACTGACACACGCACACTAGCGCCCGCTGTAAAAAAAAAAATGTCATCGCTTTTCACGTCAGTTTCATTTTGACAGAGAAAATAAACAAATATTGAAAACACACAACCACATCTAATTTTTTTGCACATTTCTCAAAAAGCACTTTGAAAAATCTGACCAGCTTTTTTTAATCAGTGAAAAGCCTTACTTACCAAATTCGTCAAAGTGCTCGGCTAGTTCAACACGACCCTAAGTTTCACTTCAGATCCTTGATGGTGTTTAATAGGAAATGTGTTTGTCGAACACTGTGCAGAGGATACTGATGACCACACAGCCTTTTTGTCTGGCTTCCTTCCTCGCTGAGTTTCACTTCATGAAGATTTTCGAAGGTCAAGACGCTCAGTAATGTCTGCAGCTTTGTGTGCCTCCTCAGCATGTTGGATTGCTTTGGCCTTTCCTTTTAACCAACTTTCAGTCACAATTCAATATTAGTACATTTGTTTGTTTGTTTGAGCTTTGTTTTATTATTTCATACAATAAACACTTTTTTTAAAAAAAAATCAACCCTGTTAAATGTGACACTGACAATGTGACATGCCAATGGACGGACATGATCATTCAAACAGCTGTTGTTTCTTTTTCCTGCTTAAAAATAACAACCTTTCGATGCAACAAAATACATCCACCAGTTAACAACAGCTTGCTGGACGTTATTGAGAATCCCGCTGATTAGAAAATCAGCTGTCAAGACCGAGCGGGTGGGTGGACAAATACCGCCCTCCAGCGGCGGATTGAAGTACAACTCCATACCTGACGTTACTCACAAATAGAGGCTATAATACTGAATGATGCCATGATGTTATTAGTCAAACATATATTGTCTGAGTGCGGTTGGGTGTTGGAGGGACCTTTATAGATGTTGATCTTGACATTGTAGTTTAATAATAAAACTGAAGTTTTATTATTCGCGAACACCTGCGAACACGCCGCGATGCTCACGTTCCCCGGGAAGACTGAAAAATAGAGGAAAATATTTGAATCAGAAAAAAAAAAAATTACACAAGTTCTGTGTAAATAAATTGTGTTTTAAGACAGACTGCCTAAATAAAAATATAAAGAAAAAAAAAAGTTGTTTCCGCCCGG